>NC_091455.1:52207967-52535467 GCF_027789765.1 Dendropsophus ebraccatus
AAGTTAGACTCCCCTCCGTGCATCTATCTAGCATTTAGACCTCTCTGTGCAGGCAACCCCCCCCCCCCCAAAGGTAGTATCCTCCATGCAGGCACCCCCTCCAGCACCGTCTCATGTAGATAACACCCCTGGTATGTATTCCCCATGCAGCCACCCCCTACCCCAGCATTAATCTCTCTGGTAATCCTGGTGGTTAGAGACCCGACCACCACCACTACCACCACCACTGTGAGTAGGCTGTACCTCCAAATTAAGTATCCCCTTTTCAGTTAGCCAACACATCCCATACCCCAGCCCCCATAGAAATCATCCTTCCCAGGAGTTAGCCCCACCCACCCACATAGGTCTCCTCCTCTATAACTAAGTAAAAAAGACATACTTACCTGCTGTGTGGTTGCAGTACTTCAGTCTTCTCATGTCAATTCTCTCCCTGCTCTGTGAGCGCACGAGTGACATCACTCATGTTCCGCAGCTCTAAGGGAGGGAACGGCCTCTTGTAGCCACAACAGTGATTGGCAGGGTGGAGAGCCAATGCTCTCCTCGCCTTGTCAATCATCCTGCTGCATTCAACTGTATGTTCTCCTTGCATACAAGCGCATACAGCTAAATGGTCAGACACAACATTCAGTAGCCGTGTGGGCCCCCCAGGAGCACTGGTTGCTGGCCAGGGGCCACCTACAGCCAATAGACATTTGTTTAGTCTCTCTGCAAAAGCAATAGCTTTTGCGGACAGCTTAACTGGCCAAATCTTCAGTGGGCCCCCTGCCTGTGTGGGCCTGGGAGCTGCTTTCCCCTCTGCCCCCACCAAATTACGCTACTATTAAGGTGGATCTCCTTTATTCAAATATGGCATCCAATTTATATACCCTGGGGGCGTGTGTTCTTCTACTAAGGCTCCGGTCAGTACTTTATTGGCTGAGGTACAAAAGGAGTTAGTTACGTAGCACTAATGTTAACTAACGTAAGCTGTAAGGAATGTAAATATCTCTACTTGTTTAGAAGGTCAGCGCCATATTGTAATAGCTGCACTAAATATACAAAATATCAGAACCTGTGTAGAATGAAAGGTGGAATCTGATTGGTTGCTAGGGGCAACTGAGACAATTCTACTTTACACCAGTTTGATAAATCTCCCCCAATTAGTTTTCCTGGCTTTATTGTGAACAGAGCTTAGGAAAAAACCTAAGTCATAGGATATTTCGGATCACACTTCAAAAAATGATGCGTTTATTTAACAGATAATTCCCATTCCATTAAGATGATCTAACTAAATATGGAGACAGCTGAACTCGATATCTGCTCCACAGCACGGCATTCATTTACATGAAGTGCATTATTACTAGCTGTCTAGGCAAAAGCTGTTCTTATTGGCAAGTGGATACTTTAACAAAAGGCTTTCAGCAACCGCTTTATACATAGTTATTTGGTGATAAAAAGAAAAAACTATTCATGGTGACGGCTTCAGAGCTAGCAGTCACGTCTGATCCCTGGTACCTAAAAAAAAACACCAGTGTTGCAAATGACACATGGTAGATTAGGGGCAATGTTATTGATTCTGCACTGGGGCTCAGGAGGTTCTCCCTGAGGTCAACCAGCGTCCTTTTGCATGCACTAGGTGTTGCTCTCACTAGCCAGAATCCTACTCCACACTGATGAGGGGCAAACAATCCGAAACAGCTGTCTGTGGACGGATACCTTGCTTGGGTGGTTTCCTTGACTGGAGACATTCCTTGGCTTGGTTGTTCCTTCCCGGAGGAAGGTCTGGCTAGCTCACTGACGTTGAGAAACATGTGATGGTGTCTCCGCTGTATTTTCGCATACAGCAGGTTTAATTGTCATTTACAGATAATTTTACTATTTATAGATAATAATTGCTTCACTTATATATAGTGCAGCACTTTACGTAGCTTGTCTTCATTATTCATTGTCCCCAAGCTAATTTCTACATTAATATGGCAATATAATTTAGAGTGTGGGGGAAGAGATACCTTGTATAAACCCACAAAAACATGAGATTATACGGGAGGGGAATGTATCATCTGCACAAATTTTAGCAGGTCATATTTTATGGTTGTTTTTGCATAAAAATTATCATTATAAATCAGCCAAAAGAGGTAGCTCACAATAATACCCCCTCCTGGTGCAGAAACTGAGAAATGGCGGACGTGATGAAAACTATAGAAATCTACCTAATTTGCCTTGATAAATGTTGAATAAAAATTTACTGTGCGCAAAAACCTACTATTAGTCCCCCTTAAAAAAGAAAAAAAGAGCAAAAACACATTGATACATTTGCCCCACAAACTCCTTGCAGATGCTGCCTTTGGTTGAATTTGAACCAAGGACCTCAGCCCTCACACTCTTTTGGGGGATTTATCAACCCTGCACATGGTAAAGGTCAGGAAAAAGGCACCTTATTTATCATGATTTATGTCGGCTAGCATGCGTAAATCATGACCAACATGTACTCCTGCTCATAAGCAGGTGTATATATCTGTGCCTGCCATGCAGCAGCCTTTAGATTCGCCAGTCTTGATAAATTCCCTCCTTTGCTTTTACACTGTGCAGTGTAAAGCAGCCAAAGAATTTACAAAAAATTTGCATTTTTGACACCAGAAGTTAAAATGGATGACGAATTCCCACCTGTATTCTTTATTGCATTATCTCATAGGCAACTGGTGAAATGGCAGTAGGTACATGTAGAAAAAAAAATCAGATTTCTATGTATTGCCAAGAAATAAAAGAACTATATTGGCTAATATGTTTCTAGAAGATCTTCTGCTATCAACGAACACAGAGCTGAATGGAGAATCGTCCATATGATGCATGCAACTTAAGCCTTTTGCAGCATAGCAGACATTTTAAAAGCCTGCATATTACTTTTGTCAAGTTCCCCCCTAATTTACAACATCCTGCAGCGGATAATGGGTTTAGTGTCCGTAGGTAATTGTAACTATAAAACCTGTATAATTACCATAATTCTGATTTATGCAACTGGGGCACCAGGCGTAGGCTCTTTCTTCTCAATGAATTCTAAGAATAACTGTTACATTCTCTCTAGTGTTCACAGCTTGTTCTCAGTGTACTTGTACTAGTATCCATGGCATAATTTATTATGTATTGCTGTGCTTATCAGTATGAAGTGTTTGGAACAGAAATTGTATAAAATGTGCACTGGAAAACAGATAAAATACGCTCAAAAATGTTGCTGTGAAATTTAGAGATTAGCCATTTGTAACACAAACAAATGTTTCATCTAGAAAGCCAGGAAGAGGCAACAAGCGTCACAGCAATGCTTTATGCCCAGTTCTTGCAAAAGTAGTTGTTTATATGGTACTGAATGAAACCCTATTTTATTTTAATCACCTCTTCTCCTTTGCAGATTCAGGAACAGATGGAAAAGGTGATTCAAATGAACTTTCAGATTTTTTATTTTTAAGACTTTGCCCCACTAGAAGTCTGCCTGAACTGAACAATCCCTTAAAGGGAATTGCAGAACTACGATATTGATGACCTATACTTAGGATATGAATATTAATATCATATCGATGGCAGGAGGATGTGCCATCAATACTGCCATCTATAAACTTTCATAAAAGTGGTTCAAAACTACAATTACTATTCAGGCCTGATGGGAATTGTAGTTTTGCAACAGCTGAAAGGCCAAAAGTTCCCCATCCCTCCATTAAAGTTTACCTGTAATTTTGGGTAACTTTTAAGAAAAAGCTGCCATGTGAGTACATGAAGAGCAGTGTTATTTCTGAATATTATATAAATTGTATATGACTCTGCAGCCATCATCTATAATTCTTAGTTGTCCCCAGGGTGGGGGAATTGGAGCCTTATGTCTTTGGTGTTTGCCATTGTACACACACAGAAGAGGATTGTGCTCTTCTATGTCTTTATACACACCCTCAGAAGCAGTAGCAGCATGGAGGAAACTATAGAGTGTTAGCGAATCAAGCCCTGGGGTGAAATCTTTTACTTAAATTGAATATTGGTTGAATCTCTATTTATTCTTGCATTAAGAGCCCAGTGGGTGGTCTCACTCAATGAATAACAGCCTTCCATATGTAAGCATGCATACAGAAATAGATGTCAGTGCTTGATTGGGATTGCCCACTGAACTCGTAAACTCAGAATAAGCAGAGATTTTAGGCCAATAAGTCCAAGCTATATGATTTGTTTTCCCATAAAACTCTCTATAACACAGGTGTCAAACTTGCGGCCCTCCTGCTGTAGCAAAACGACAATTCCCATCATGTCTGGACAGTCAAAGCTAAAGCTTTGTCTGTCCAGGGGTGATGGGCATTGTAGTTTTGCAATAGTTAAAGGGTCACGAGTTTAACACCCCTGGTCTATACCAGGGCCGGGACAAGGAGTTTTGGTGCCCTAGGCAGAGAGGGCAGAGAGGGCAAATGGCGCCCCCCCCACACACACACTCTCACATACACGCAAAAAAAGACATATATACACATTTTTAAATACAATAAGTTCAGGTTCACACAAACCTAAAATCTCGCTATTTGAATGCTGTTGGTTGGAGAAGATAGATGCATAGGCTGTAGTATTGTAGTATTAATTATGCAACTCTGTGCCCCATATAGTAGTTTGGCCAACCCCTGTGCTCCCCTATATAGTCCACACATAGTGTATAATCCCCACAGTATAGCCCCCACATAGTGTATAGTACCCACATAGTATAGCCCCCACACAGTAAATAGCCCCCCACATAGTGTGTCCCCCACATAGTGTAGTCTTCACCCCCACATAGTGTAGCCCCCACAATGTATACCCCCACATAGTGTAGCCCTCACAATGTATACCCCCACATAGTGTAGCCCCCACAGTGTATACCCCCACATAGTGTAGCCCCAACAGTGTATACCCCCCACATAGTGTAGCCCACATAGTGTAGCCCCCACAGTGTATACCCCCACATAGTGTAGCCCCCACAGTGTATACCCCCCACATAGTGTAGCCCCCCCCACATAGTGTAGCCCCCACAGTGTATAACCCCCACATAGAGTATACCCCCCAAATAGAGTGTATAGCCCCCACATAGTGTATAGCAGGGGTCCCCACACAGATACTGTATAGCTGCACCCACAATCAGCCTTATATGATGGAGCTGGGCAGGATGCTGCAGACTGGGGACAGAGGGAAAGGGGGCAGCTGCACTATAGTACAGTATAGGACTCCCCCATGCTCTTTCAGGTATCTGGGCATGACAATTAATCTTTCACTAAAAAAACTTACTGTGCCTGGAGGACTGGAGAAGGAGAGCATGCTGGGAGTACACAGTATGGAGGTGGGGGCGGAGCCACATACTGCAGAGATGGGGCTGCTTTCTGCCAGGGACAGAGAGACTATAGACAATGTGCAGGTGATCTGGACTCCTGGTAGCTGTGAGAGCGGCTCCTGAGCTGTTGTCTGTGGGTTTCCTGTACAGACAGCAGCTCCAGGACCAGGCTCTCCTGTGTGCTCTGTGTCCTGGCTGCTCGGCCTCTGCGGTCTGCAGCCTCACTTCCTCCTCACAGACTGAGAGGAGGGGCGGAGCCTGACACTGTCCGCTGATATCGTGATTGCGGCCTGCTCTCTGCACACACAGCATCAGGTGAGACAGATGAGGAAGATCATACGCCTCATGTCTGGAGGGGGCATGTTGGCTGGGAGAGGCTGTGGGGGAGGGGATGGTGCCAGGCTGCAGGGACATGCCTGGGGGAAAGGACCTTTCTCCTCGCTGTGTCTCAGCAAGGCTGCTGCACAAAAGCTGAGTGAGTGAACTGCGCCCCCTGTAATTAACCACCAGATGGCGCCCTAGGCCATCGCCTACCCCGCCTACCCTTTGTCCCGGCCTTGGTCTATACTATAATTATAGCAGGGGAGACTTTATGTTTAACACAACAGGTTCCTTTAAGTTCTCATAAGGGACCCTCCATGTATCTGTACCAATGGGCATCTTGAATAAGACAGACATGAAGTACAGCAATTAGCCAAAACCAACACAGTAGCAAACATTTACCTTAGTAAGTAAAGTTATATATTATTACATAATTAAAGTGAATCATTCCTTCAATTAACGTCCATTTCAACACTGTCTTGAATGTAAAACTGGAACATGCCATATCACTAGCTGTAAATGTTAGAATGAAAAGCATTGTTGAATTCCCTGGCTTAAAACAAGATCAGCCTTTTGTCTGCCGCTATTCACCATACCTCACAATTCCGCTACAAAAGAAAATCTTGCTAAAAATAAATTGACAGAGAGCACATGTTTCCTAAGGTGACATGGGAGAGCACTGCGCCTTTCAAAAACACTTTCCTATTCACAGTCCTTTAAAAATATTGTGAATATCACAAAGGGTGTTATGATTTTTGATGTATAATTTACAGCCGCTGATAACAAAATAGCAAATGGGAATCCGAGAATTTATTCCTCCTTTCTTTCTTTTTTTCCTGGTCTATTAGAGATATAGAAAGACCTGCAGATAATAGTAAGGTCAAATACCCAATGTCTACCTAAAATTCTTTGTGTTATTGTATCCCATGCCGTGGTAGATACAGCTTTGCTGGGAATTTCATGTGATGCTAAGAAAAGGCTCTGTGAACTCTCACAATGGATCAGACTAGTGTAATACAATGTAACAATAATAATATACCCACTGTATCTAAACTGTAAGAGATAAGCTGTACCAGCTGGGGTAAATCATCTCTTCTGTCTGGTAATACTGTGACTTTATTATTGAATTCCCAACTTTTGTAATAAATTATTAGTAATATACAATTACATTTATTTTATAGCTACAATAAAGTCTTTTGAGATCAGCATTAGCGCCTTTTAACTTGAGGTGAATATTGGCACTGTATCATTGGCTGAGTTATTGGCCCTGTATCATTGGCTCACATATTGGCCCTGTGTCATTGGCTCAGTTACTGGGCCTGTGTCATTGGCTCAGTTATTGGCCCTTTGATATTGGCTCTGTGCCAGTGGCTCAGTTATTGGCCCTGTGTGATTGGCTCAGTTATTGGCCCTGTGTCATTGGCTCAGTTACTGGGCCTGTGTCATTGGCTCAGTTATTGGCCCTGTGTCATTGGCTCAGTTACTGGGCCTGTGCCATTGGCTCAGTTATTGGCCCTGTGTCATTAGCTCAGTTATTGGCCCTGTGCCATTGGCTCAGTTATTGGCCCTGTGCCATTGGCTCAGTTATTGGCCCTTTGATATTGGCTCAGTTATTGGCTCTGTGCCAGTGGCTCAGTTATTGGCCCTGTGTCATTGGCTCAGTTACTGGGCCTGTGTCATTGGCTCAGTTATTGGCCCCGTGTCATTGGCTCAGTTATTGGCCCCATGTCATTGGCTCAATTATTGGCCCTGTGTCATTGGCTCAGTTATTGGCCCTGTGCCATTGGCTCAGTTATTGGCCCTGTGTCATTGGCTCAGTTATTGGCCCTGTGTCATTGGCTCAGTTATTGGCCCTGTGCCATTGGCTCAGTTATTGGCCCTGTGTTATTGGCTCACTGATTAGCTGTAGAGTTGAGCTAACTTCGAGAATGCTCAAGTTTGTCCAAACCAGAGATGTGTGATTTGGTTAGCAGTGGCTGCTGAAGTTGGATGCAACCCTAAGGTTGCCTGGAAAACAGAGATACATCCTATGGCCTATGGCTGTGCTCATCTTTTCCAGGCAGCCTTAGGGCAGCATCCAACTTCAGCAGCCACTACAAATCAAATGCCGAACGTTCAGGTTTGGGCGAACTTGAGCATGCTTGAAGTTTGCTCAACTGTAATCAGCTGTAAAAACAGAAAATGGTTAATTATCAGCTGATCACATGTTTTAGGCAGAATAAAAAAAACATTATTAGACGAACATCTCCCCCTTTTAAGTGTCAAACTTTTGTTGTGTCAAACATTTGTTAAAACTTTCAAAATCTAAATCAACAGTAGATGTGAAATAAAGAAGTTTGCAATTTATATTCATTATTTATTTATTTTTTTAGTTATAATGGAAAATGCGGCACATCCTGTTTTCTTTTCAGAGTCAGAGAACAGGAAGTCCTGTGCATCCCAGGCCATCTGAGCGCTCACAGAGAGAAGGCGGTCATGTGATTGATGGACACATGGAGCCGTGACTCTGTACTGGCCAGAATTCTTGTGTTTAGTCTCTTTTTTAAAACCAGCACAAGACTAAAAATCTGCCTTCAGGAGACTGGACCTGGATTTCTGGTGAGTTGAGCTTTGTTTTACAGCATGATAACAACAAAAATAATGAATATATATATTGCAAACTTGCTTTATATCACATCTACTATTGATTTAGACTTTTAAAGTTGTAACGGCAGGGACACTTTAACCCTTAGGGGACACAGCCAGTTTTCATTTTTGCGTTTTCGTTTTTCCCTCCTCGTGTATATAAGGCCATAGCGCCTGCATTTTTCCACCTAGAGACCCAAGTGAGCCCTTATTTTTTGCGCAACTAATTGTACTTTGCTATGGCAGATGTAATTTTTGCCTAAAATGTGCCGGGAAACCAGAAAAAAATTCAAAGTGTGGTGAAATTGAAAAAAAAAACGCATTTCTTTTATTTGGGGGAAATGTGTTTTTACGCCATTCACCCTGGGGTAAAACTGACTTGTTATGCATGTTCCTCAAGTTGTTACGATTAAAACGATATGTAACATGTATAACTTATATTGTATCTGATGGCCTGTAAAAAATTCAAACCGTTGTTAACAAATATACGTCACTTAAAATGGCTCCATTCCCAGGCTTATAGCGCTTTTATCCTTTGGTCTATGGGTCTGTGTGAGGTGTCATTTTTTGCGCCATGATGTGATCTTTCTATCGGTACCTTGATTGCGCATATATGACTTTTTGATCGCTTTTTATTACAATTATTCTGGATTTGATGCGACAGAAATTGCGCAATTTTGCACTTTGGGATTTTTTTGCGCTGACGCCGTTTACCGTGTGAGATCAGGAATGTGATTAATTAATAGTTTGGGCGATTACGTACGCGGCGATAGCAAACATGTTTGTTTATTAATTAATTAATTTATTTTTATTTATAAAATGGGGAAAGGGGGGTGATTCAGACTTTTATTAGGGGAGGGGGTTTTGTGTTATTAAAAATACATTTTTCTTTTACTTTACACATATACTAGAAGCCCCCCTGGGGGACTTCTAGTATATGCACTCTGATCTCTCATAGAGATCCATGCAGTATAGTTATACTGCATGAATCCATGAGATCGGTGTTCTATTACTTTTGGCTGCTGCAGCCAAAAGCAATAGAATGCCGAGCCGGGATCAGCGCCATTACGGAGCAGACCCCGGCCCGGGATGGATGCAGGGATCGCCCCCCCGCAATCGCGCCGCAGGGGGGCGATCCCCCCACTAGACCACCAGGTATGAATAAAAGCAAGTATTTAGAAGCAGCTGTCAACTTTGACAGCTGCTTCTAAGTACTTAATTAGCGGGCACGGCGATCGGACCGTGCCCGCTAATAGCCGCGAGCCCGGGCTACACGCGGCACCCGGGATCGCGGCAGTTCAGAGGGTGGTCGCCGCGCGACCCCCCTCTGAACTCCCATAGCGGCACGAGGACGTTCAATAACGTCCTGGTGCAGCTATGGGTTAAAGGAGATGTCTGGCAAAAAATTTTATTAAAATATTGTATTGCCCCCCAAAAGTTATACAAATCACCAATATACACTTATTACGGGAAATGCTTATAAAGTGTTTTTTTCCTTCACTTACTACTGCATCAAGGCTTCACTTCCTGGATAAAATGGTGATGTCACGACCCGACTCCCAGAGCTGTGCGGGCTGTGGCTGCTGGAGAGGATGAATGCAGAGGGATGCTCAGTGTCCCTCCAGTGCCCTGTGTCCCTCAGTGTCCCCCTGCTATCATCCTCTCCAGCAGCCACAGCCCGCACAGCTCTGGGAGTCGGGTTGTGACATCACCATGTTATCCAGGAAGTGACATCACCATGTTATCCAGGAAGTGACATCACCATTTTATCCAGGAAGTGAAGCCTTGATGCAGTAGTAAGTGCAGGGAAAACACTATTTGTGCATTTAAACTAACTGGAGTCAGAACATTATAAAGATTTGTAAATGAATTCTATTTTAAAACCTCAAGTCTTCTAGTACCTATTAGCTGCTGTATACTCTGTAGGAAGTTTAGTTTACTTTCCAGCCTGACACAGTGCTCTCTGCTGCCACCTCTGTCTGTGGCAGGAACTGTCCAGAGCAGTAGCAAATCCCCATAGAAAACCTCTCCTGCTCTGGCAGTAGAGAGCACTGTGTCAGACTGGAAAGAATACACCACCTTTTGTAGGGTAGACCATACTCAAAGGCTTTTGACAATTTGAGAGGAATCGATACAGTATATATTTATAATCAAAAACACATACATTTTTGTTATACTCTGAGTAAGCTGCATTTGCTGTAACCTTAATAGCCATTAAACATAAGGAATGGGAAGTGATAGGTTCTCTTTAAGAGCATATATAGTGAATGAACAGCCCAACAACAAAAAGTTATGGATTTGTGCATGCAAAGTTTGTGTAAATTATTCTTCTTTCCCCATGCGCATTTTATAGCTCTTAAAAGGAAAGTTTTACATAAAACCAAGTATAAAACTTCCTATTAAAATACAAATACACAATGCTTCTTCATCCCCCCCCTCCCCCCCACACACACACTCTGACGGCAGATGGTAATCTATTTTTCAAGAGTGGTTGTAGAAATTTTCTGGCAGCCTGTTTAGCTTCCTCAGTCTTTTAACGGAGCGGCTTGCAATGCATTCCAGCTACAGTCTTTAAATATGTTCCAAAACAAAAGATTACAACAATGCGCTGTCATTTATTGTAAGGTAGCGGCAATCAAAGTCTGTTCTGCAATCAGGAGCCCCCTCCACTCCACGCTCTCTACTGGAGGAAGAATGTGCTTGCTGCTTACTCGCACATAAGGGCATATTCTTCTTCTACAGATGTAGACATTTTAAAATAGATGTAATCGAAGTGATTTTTTTTTCCCATGTGGAGGTGAAAATGAAAAGATTTTTTTTCTTATTTAGCGTTTATGTTTTTTTTTTTTGCTGAAATCGTGCAAGAGCATATAAGAGCCTCATCAGGTCATGTCTATAGACGACAAATTGCTTTTGTGTAAAACTAGCTAACGTGATTTGTACATTGATTATAATGACTGTGTGGGGGATTTTAGCTAAGGGGCTGATTTACATAAATCAACATTTTCATAATACTTTTACAAATACACCAACATAAAGCTTAATGCTCGTATAATATATACACTTTGTTACTGTGAAATGGTATTTAACGTTTAGGCTCCAAAGTGACATCAATAGCATAAAAATAGTGTTTTCAATGCAAGTTTAAGCTGGGTTCACACACAGTATGACACCGGCCGTTCTGTGACACGGCCGTATCACAGAACAGCCGGTGTCAGTGTAGTTCATCCCAGCCAGTACTGCAGCACCAGCCGGATGAACTTAATTTCTTTAGAATTGGGATGCGGGCACATTCCGGTGTGCCTGCATCCCGATTACCAATAGCCGACAATGTAAAGTCCGGCCGGAGCCGCACTTAACATTCTCTGAACTGTCAGTGTTGTGTGGCCACTATTCAAGGAGTCCCGGCCAGAAAAATATACAGTGTAATCGCAATTTCATTAAATAATGGCCATGGTTGCAAAACTGCTGTTTAATGAAATTATACGTTGTGTGAACATAGCCTTGAAGGGGTTGTCCGATGCTAGGAAATTTTTTTAAAGGGCTCAGGCTGACTAAGAAAAAAAACAAAAAAAGAGATGCCTGATCTCCAATGCCTAATCTGCCATTCTTGCAGTGCCCAATCCATGCTCAATGGTGATTTCTGGTCTATGTTTTAACACACTCACTGTTAGCATTGCTGACCTGCCCAAGTGACCGATTGGCTGAGCAGACACTTCTCACGTGTTGAGATAATGAAATACACTGATCGGTGGGGACTGTGCATTATCTGTCAGGGGGATGCGGCAAAGAAAAAAAAAATTGATTATAACCAGTGCCGGAAAATTCCTTTAATGGTTTCAAATGAAGAGAAACTTGGCAAAAAACTGACAACTATTGAAAAAAGTTTGACAAAGAATATTAGCAACAGTCAGAAAATCACTTGAAAATTTTCCCTGCAACTGAATATGTGACAGTGATTTTACTGAGATTTGCACTAAACTTGGCATCACCAATAATGTGAACCCCCAAATAGGTCAGGCATGATATATTAAAGAGGCAGCATAGAAGGGTTATCCATCTCTCTGCCCCTTCCCCTCTATTAGCCACAGTGAAGAGCTTCCACAAAAGGCAAGCTCTTACACCGGTGGACCTCCAACATCCATGTATGGGAAAATGTATTGCTAGCCAAAGCTTCAATAGCTTAGGGTCCTTTTACACAGAGCGATTTTTAACGATTAACGACTAATGATAAACGATCGCAAACAAGAATGTTTATCATTAGCCTGAAATCATCCACCATATTAAACAGAACTATAATTGATTGTTACTATGATCATTTATTCCTTCTGATCCCAGCTACAACAATAAACAATGTGCAATTACACTGAACGATTAGTAAAAAAATGCGGAACTTGAGCGAATGAATGTGGAATTACAGCGAACGATTAACGATAATTTTAGGTTCAGATCTAAATCCAATATCAACGACATATAAACAATCAGCAATGTAGGCAGCACAAAAGTAAAGCAAGGCGGGTGCCTGCAGACCGGTCCCAGACCATGGACCAATGCTAGTAAGGTAAGAGAAATACTCTGCAGCACATCACAGCAAGCAAGTGAAAAAAACATGACGCTTCGGCGTACCTTACGCCATTTTCAAGTGTACTCACATAACAAACAATCACACAGTAAATACATTTGTGTTAATTAAACTCGGAACATGATTGGTGCAGTGACCAGTCAATCAATGCCCTGTGCATTCCCCCCGAAGTCCATTAAGTGCATTAGTTAGTGCATCACAAAGTCCAAAGTAAGAGCCAGTATGGCTAATTCATCTTAAATAAAAGTGTCCATTGTAAGAGCCAGTGCAGCTCATTCATCAGTGTCTAGTGTCCATACATAACGTGATCACCTGTATGTGTAAAGATGTAGAAAAACTTGAATAAGAGTAATGCATGATCCAGGTAATGTTCACGGGAAGGCAATCCCATGCTTTGTTCAAGCCACTAGAGTGCACATGAAATACCGCATCAGAGCACCCAAACCAAATGGGAATGAGTCTCGGGCTTACTCCGGATGGCCACTTCCTTCAGGAGTTGCTGGCGATCCTCCTCCCAAGGAATGAGTGATCTCCAGCTGGGCACCACGCCTCCACCGAGTGTGTCTTCACACCCGTAAGTAGCAGGAACCGCCTCCCCAGGTTGTAGCCACTTGTCCAGATCGGCCGCATTGTAAACGTACCATGTGAATGATCGTCAAGTAGTGGTCTCGCATGAAAAAGCACATAATTGTGCATAGGCTTGAACAATGTTGCAGATTGGATATTGCCTTCCGTGTTACAAAGATAGCAATTATCACGATCTATGATAAGAACGTCTATATGCCTATCGGTGATCCCTCATGTGCTGTCTCTGTACCTGAATGATTCAATATACAAACAATCATACAAGTGAATTTTGCATATTTCGTGTTATTAATATATCTCTCTTTTTATCATAGATCGTGATGATTGCTATCTTTGTAACACGGAAGGCACATTCACTGGTTTCCATTTGGTTTTGGTGCTCTGATGCGGTATTTCATGTGCACTCTAGTGGCTTGAACAAAGCATGGGATTGCCTTCTCGTGAACATTACCTGGATCATGCATTACGCTTATTCAAGTTTTTCTACATCTTTACACATACAGGTGATAACGTTATGTATGGACACTAGACACTGATGAATGAGCTGCACTGGCTCTTACAATGGACACTTTTATTTAAGATGAATTAGCCATACTGGCTCTTACTTTGGACTTTGTGATGCACTAACTAATGCACTTAATGGTCTTCGGGGGGAATGCACAGGGCATTGATTGACAGGTCACTGCACCAATCATGTTCCGAGTTTAATTAACACAAATGTATTTACTGTGTGATTGTTTGTTATGTGAGATTTTTATCATGATTTAGTCATGTAAGCAGGCGTAAATAATAATAAATCAGGTGCAGGAGGAGACCGTACCCTCTTCTCTACCTTGCTGCACCCCCCTTCCCGCCCTTTAGGTGCACAGGGCTGCGCCTGGATACTTAAAAATGATGTGAGATTTTTGCGCACAGAGGCCGTTAGCGATTATTTCCAAGTATCTGCCAGGTACAGGAACGTTATAAGGAGAGATTTCTTTCTGCTGGAAAACACTACAGTCAGCCTCCCCCTATGTCTTTGAACTTCCTTCTTGTATTTGTCACTTTTATTCAACATACAACAATATGGGATGTGTACAGACAGCACTGATCCATCTGTTTTATCCCTTCCTAATTTAATCATTAATACATTATGCAGACCTATACAACGTGTACATTTGGAGCTATAATTACTTTTCTTTTCTAAAGCATTTCATTAAACCTTCATAAGAATCAATAAACAATGGATTTGCATTGCTAAATAGTGTATTAAATACTAACCACACATTTGCTAATCATGCTTGGAAGGCTGGAAACATTACATACTATTAAATCACATAATCATCTTTCCGCGTCTCCATAGTTTCGCAAATGGGAATTAAAACCCTATTATGCTGCCATTATATAACGCTAATGTCTAGCAGACAGTAAGGGCGAGAACATTACAGGATCTGCTCTGAATGCACATGACCTTTCACCTCTGTTTACAAAAAAGTTTTCAGTTTGATACTTTGTATTCCTCTGTAAAAATAATAAACATAAACAAGAAACTTCTTAAAAAAGTTATTTTTTTACTTTGAAATATCAAGTCTATGCATATAGTAAAAGATCACTACATGACAAGTACAATTAATCTTAAAGGGAATCTGTCAGTAGGTTTATGCTGCATTAAATGAGGGCAGCATAAAGTAGTAACAGAAATGCTGAACAGAATGGAGTATTACTTATATAGTTCTGTTCAGCTGTTCTCCTCATATGCAGGAGAATGGTCTACATGCTGCACTGATCCCTTCTTCCCCGGCTGATGATTTACAGCTGTCTGCCTATACACAGTATACAGTACATACAATATAGATAATATAGACAACTGCCAATCAGCAGCCAGTAGGCAAAGGAAGCTGGTGCTAATGAATATCGAGGACTACTGAGCACAAAATAGAGAGGATTAATGTGTGGTGCTCAGAGTCATTGTTATTTAGGAGGATATCTCTGAATCAGCTATACAGAACAATATAAGTTATACATCATTCTGTTTACCTTCTCTGTCACTAGTTTATACTCCTATAGGATCTATAATGGCTGCCCAACCGCCATTATGTTCAAACAATGTGTTTTTTTATTTATTTTTTTTGCTGTTTTGCAGCTGTATTTGGACGGACATTGGTCATTTTGGCTGCAAAACGTGGATGTTTTATGTAAAGAGGAGTCGTAATTTGCATAAAACGACACGTTTTGGCAAAAAAACTGCTGCAAAACGGACAAAAAAAAGACATTGTGTGAACAAAGACTTACTCTGTATGATTTTGTGAAGAAAAAATTGTGCCATGTTTTATCACATATTGTATTTTAGTTTTTCTCCCCTGGGCAGTAAGTAGCTTTTTATGACTTTTTTTTTTCTTTACTTCAATTTTGTGATAAAGATTTTTGCAGTAGGTTTTTCACAATTTTTTTTTTTTTAAGTTTTGCTTATTCTTCTTTCTGTACACAGCAAGCTGCAGAATCTTATTCACCGTGAAATAAATCACCGACCTTGTCTGTGCTCTTCTGAACAATCATCTAAGCTCAGTCATGATCTATTCAGGTGACCACCACTGATTTGATCAGAACAGAGGTAGATGATCACTTAGGATATGGCAGGCTATAGTGGTAAACTCGTGGATTTGTCAGATAAGATCTCACAATGAATGGAATTCTGCAACTATGAAGAATAATAAATAATAAGTAATAAATAAAAGCTCCTGAACTCACATTGATAACACATTTAATAACAATGCTTTATTATCTCAAAATACACTCATTTTTCACCACACATCATCAGAACCGTCCTCCCCACTTCCCCCCACCCCACCAGCCTTGATGGATAGATCTGGAGTTGTTTTGGGTATAAAGAGGCTTTGGCTTATCAATTCTGATAAGCCAGTGGGACCACCCAAAGACTTGAGGTGTAAGCAGTATTTTTTTTTTTTTTTAGTTTTTAAAATTAAATTTTTGCCTTACTAGGGACTAATATATTGCAGTGTATTTAAACATGGACATTCTTTTAGTACTTCACTAGACCAACGCATGCCATCTGCAGAGGAGGAATGGTTGGCCAAGAGAGAACTAGGCCTGTTCCACACTAACCTCTTAGGAACGGGTTACAGGGGAACTATCAGCAGATTAGACTAATCTAACCTTGCTGATCTGTTCCTATTGCACATGGGATGGGCACAGGGCGGATTGGTGATATGGGGTGGGCAGTGCTCCTAACAAATCCCTCAGTGCTACTAATGGTCTCACCGGACCGCGGAGAAAATGACTTACTGCACCAGAACAGCTCTGAGGAGGAAGGTAAGAGACATACCTTCCCCATATGCATCTCCTGTGCAACAGACACATATCAGCAGGTTAGATTTGTCTAGTTCCCCTTCAAGGTATATAAATATCAGAATAGGGGATCCCAGTACGGACCACGCTGGGAGCCAGAATGGAATGCAATTGGTAGATGGTAAATAGTCTGGCCAGGAGGGGCCAATGAATGTATGCCTATGGAGGGGTTTTCTAGTTGTGGGTCTGAAAAATAGGCCCCATATATATTAAGAAAGGAATGAGCACAAAATGTTGGACCTAGCTCTACTATAGGACATGTGATCCATGTGTCCTTGGGGCCCTAGTACAAACTCTATGCTTTGTTAAAGTATTATTCAGTATACGTCAGCAACTCTGGATCATATAACTGACAAGGAACGGTAAACCTTTGTTCTTAAGACAGGTGAAAATGTATTTTATGTGTCACCTGGCAGACCACCAAGAAGACGTTTATGACTCTTCTGGGCCTATGTTTCCAGAAACCTGTCACACACACTGATAAATGAAATGGCTTTCACAAGGGACAATATATTGTACACGAGAAGGACATTGTTTATCCCGGAATACACTACATTCAAGCTGTAAACCATTTATAAAGTATGTAATATAGTAGTAGTAGCAATATTAATATTAACATTGACATGATTATTAAAGAGACTCCGTCAGTAGGTTTATACTGTCCTATCTCAGGGTAGCATAAACTAGTGACAGAGAAGCAAAACAAAATGATGTATCACTTACATTGTTCTGTGCAGCTGATTCAGAGCTATACTACTGAATAACATGGACAATAAGTAGTCCTCTCCATTATGTGCATGAGCCCAGCAGTCCTCATTATTCATAAGAAGCAAAAAAACTCCGCCCACTAGCTGCTGATTGGCAGTTATCTATCTATGCTGTGTATAGGCAGTCAACTGTCAGTCAGCAGCTGGAGGGCGGGGGGAGGGGTGCGGCAAGAATCCTATTTTCCTGCATATTAGGAGAACGGCTGAACAGAACGATGCAAGTAATACACCGATCTGTTCAGCATTTATATCATTAGATTATGCTGCCCTCATTTAAGGCGGCATAAACCTAGTGACAGATTCCCTTTAAGATCAGAAAGTGTTATTATCACAGATTATATTCTTCCAATAAAAGAATAGAGTTGCATACTGTATGGCTACAAGCGGAGATCTGGAAAACCACAAGGTTTTACAAGGAGTAAAATATATAAGAACATATAATAATAACTATAGATATATTAGCTCATAAACCTTACAGAATCATTGCTCAGTGCTGAGAGCCCATTTACAGAGATCTCAGTTGGGTTTTCTCAGAGTGATATACATTACAGCTAACACAGATGTAGCAGAGGTAAAGGAGAAGGGATTTTGAAAATCCAGCAGCCAGCAGGGAGGAATTTGATCTGGAGTAGGCACTCACCTATACCCTTCCCTGCGGTGAATGGCCGGACTGGCCTCAGGACCACCACCAGAAGTTCCTTTCCTGGCTGATGGACTGGCTGCTCAGCCAATCAGTGACTGGAGAGGCATCCCACCCTCACTGAGCAGCCAGTCCATCAGCTGGGTCGTGATGTGTCAGCTCCGGAGATTCTCTGGAGGCCAGTCCTGCTGCTCACCATGGACACAGGGAGAGGTAAGTTTCTACTCCTAATTAATTCTACCCCACCCCGTGCTGGCTGCTGGATTTTCAAGATCCCCAGACTTCTTCTTTAACAATGTGACTTGGTGGGTTAACACCTCTAGTTAATGGACTATGGGACTTTATTAGTGACTTTATGGGACTTTATATATACAATTCATTTTATAAGATTGTTGCCTATAAATATCACCACCATACAGTGATGACATATCACCACCATACAGCTACTAAAGAAAAAGATATCACCAATGATACAACTACATAATACTGCCACAAAATACCACCACCACTAAGACGCACTAGGACATGTCCCTCTTTTCCCCCTGATGCATCGGATTGCGTACTTGTGAACTACTGATCATGTGAATACCCAATAAAGATCAATGGGCAATAACTCATGTACATAATTGTGCATTCGCAACTGCGGAAATTATTACAGAATGTGTGAATAAGGCCTAATAAGATGTTCAACATAGAAACTCTTTCGATAATACGAGTAAAAGCTTATGCTGTACCATTTCTTTCTTCCTGAAGAATCAATCTGTCACAGATCACTTTTGCATTGTGAGTGCGACCCCAGAAATAGAAATAGAGTGTCAACATCTCGGTCGTCTCCCTTTCTCCATGTTTGCTAAGACACGCAGCAAATGTTAGCCGCTCTCTGAAGTCTTTCTCCTACACCGTGAATTATAAAGTGTAATTAGAGCATGTCCAAATACAGTTCCTGTGAAGAATATTTCATTCTAACAGGCTGCGCTTACAGATTAATAATGACCCAGAAGTCGGCAGAAAATTAATTGACTATCGCAGCAGCAGCTTATGTTTTTAGAATCTCTCTCATGTATCTGAAATTCCTTTGACAAGATTTTAGTTGTTATGTATGAGGCATTAAATTATTAGGAGACCCATTTCTTACAAGCTTAAGTAAGGCATCATCTCTAATCAGTTTAAGGGGAACATGTTGGGACAAATTTAACCCTATTAGAGCAAATTATATTCTTTACTTGTCTTTGCATTATTAAAGGGCTATTCCACTCAAACATAACTTTTGATATGTTGCTACCCATAGTGAGACTAACAATTCCTTCCATACTTGTTATTATCTATTCAGTCTCCTCCTCCCAATTTTAGTTGCTGCTTTCTGCTGAAGACACAAAAATCTGTGTATAAGCTTTTCTCTCTGTCTTTCTTTCCTTCCCTCTCCCTTCTGGGACAGCTGATGTAAACAAGTCCCTGGCAGGCTTTATCTGCAACATTGTAGCTTCTTTGTAGTGCTGGGAGGGTTAATCACAGTGAATTAATTAGCAACCTGACCTCAGAATAACCCTCACAGCATTACAGAGAAGCTACAATTTTGCAGATAAAGCCAGTCAGTGGACTTGTTTACATCAGCTGTCCCAGAAGGGAGGGGGAGACAGAGAGAGCATCTCACACACTGATTTTTGTGTCTTAGCAGAAAGCAGCAGCTCAGAACTGGGAGAAGGAGACTAAATAGATAATAACTATGGAAGGAATTGTTAGTCTCACCATGGGCAACAACATATCAAAATGTATATTTGAGTGGAATACCCCTTTAATACTACTACTGGCATCATATAATTATAATATACATGAATAGAAAATTTCCAGTGATACTTTAAAACATTGTATTGGTTTAACCATCACATTTTGTTTAATATTATATAGTGATGCTACATCGACACTATGTATCTCTTCCTGCAGAACCAATCTGCTATGGATCACTTTGCATTGTTTTTTCCCTTGTACCCTTGCTCCTACCACTGACTGACTGTAGTGCTGAATCTTTCTTTACAAAAGGGTTTTGCAGATGGAAAGTTATGTATTATTGTAACAGGCAATTGGTGTGGACCTGCTGTGCTACAAAACCACTTTGACTTTGGGCCATACCTGGGAACACAGTTAAAGTATCCTATAGGTCTTCACTAGATATGAGCGCAATTAGACCATGCTTGAGTCCAATCGTTGGACATTAGAATACCAGTGGCTGAAGAAGTTGGATGCAGCCCTAGGGAGTCTAGGAAAACATTGATACAGTGTATAGCTATAGTTCTCCAGCCACTGGTATTTAAATGCTAAACATTCGGATTGGAGCATGTTCGAGTTCACTAATTTCTAGTTTTCACCCTTTATGTTACTCCATGATGCAGAAGTTGGACTTCTGCCACTAAAGAGTACCAGCTCGCTCCACAGACATGGTTCTAATTTTGGAAGTTCATAAGCTGCTGTACAGTTCTCTGTCAGGTGCTATAGATACAAAGCTGTGCAAACAATACAATACAGTACAATACAGTACTTTCATATAGCATTTGATGGACCTTGACATGATTTATTTTCGGTTTCATATTGAAACAAAACTCTGCATGCTTCTGAAAATAAAAGCTTAAAAAAGCTAGAGGCGTCATGTCTCCAGTCAGTGTTGGACCAAACCAAACGTCTTATTTTATACAACAATAAAAAAAAGTTTTAAAAACATCATACAGTTCGTAACAGTGGTCGGTCTCCTTATATACGCATATCAGTTAAGTGCTGAACTGAATCGCTGTTTGAGTAGCTGGGCGCACTGATATGTAAACGTATGAAGACTTATGACCCTTACTAAACTTTAGCTGTCAGAAAATTACAGGTTACTACCATATAATTTTTTGAAAATGACAATATTATGCCACCACCCGTTGTACTCAAACTCTTCATCAAGAGATAAGTACAGCTAAGCAGTGTTTAAAAGTATTACGTGATAAAGTCATTTATTCCTTAAAACGTGCATGCAGTTTCATTTTTTTTTTAAACCTGCAAAACATTGTTACATTTACCCTGAAAAAGTGGTGACAAGGTGATGTTTAAGGTCTCACTACTGTAAGGGTCCCCTCTATGACACACAGCTATTTCTCATTCTCTCCATTTCCAGAGGCAGGACCAGAGCTGGGCTATTTGCCAGCAGTACTCACACCTGGACTTATTTTCCCTTACTTATCTGGCCAATCACAAAGCAGGAACTACTCACAAGCCCTCCTTCTCTCTGCTATGCACTGACATAGTGGTAAAGAAAGTGCAGTCAACTTAACAGGCTACAGCACTATACATAACAGGCCAACACTGTGAGGGATGATTTACTGTACACTACAGCACTATACATGACATGTTAGGGTGAAGAAAGGGATTATTGATGTATTGGGTTTGCAAGGTGTTATTTGACCCAATAAGAATCAAATAGCCATTGCAAGGGAGATGTGCCAGTCACAGTATCACCAAAGCAAATTAACATAGCAAAAAGAACAGGACAGAGTTTAGACAATCGCAAAATAAAACACAGAACAAGATCAGATTCTTGGCCAAAAAGCGCAGTCTCGGTCATATCTTATGCACCAAGGACTATGCCAAGGTGAGTCACTACACCTGGTCTATGAGGTGAACTGCTAATATTTATGATGACTAACTGTAGTAGAAAGGATCACAGCAAGGAAAGGATTCTATCATATAAGCAGCTCTGGTCTAAGCAGTAAACCACTGCTGATGATGCCAAGCTAAGATGAGTGGGTGGACGGATTACATTTAGGGAGCGGCAGTGTGTAAGTAGTAAAAACACAAGGGATAGTTGGCATAAATATTATGGGTGGTCAGAGAGGAGAAAGATGCCTTGATTTACCTTTCAGAAACCACATGGACCATCTGGAGTAGGCAGGTAGCCTCAGTCCCTGCTTTCTCCCCTTTATAGCACTATCTACTGGCAAAGATTTTTTTTCCTTGGGTAAGGAGTCATTTTCAGGAAATGAAGTTATTTTAAATATGTTAAAAGTTACATAACCTATCAGTTATTTGAAAAATAAGTGTCTAATATCATGGAAGTTATACATAGATATTATGAACTTAAACAAAACTGAATCTATTCTAAATCTCTATGTAAAAAAAAAAGCATTAGTACAGGGTGTGGGGGGAACCTAATAAAGAAACTATACTGACCTGTCTCCATACCCCTGCATTGCAGCATCACTGGCTCTCTGTTGGCCTCTTGTCTTCAGTTTCTGACTGTCTGAGTGGGCATCTTTGAGCCAGGACATGATACAGCAGGAGTAAGATCTGCAGGAGGATGGTGGCTGTCAGAGAGCCAGTGATGCTGCAGGCGCATGGGGACAGGTAAGTATAACTTCTGTATTATGTCCCCCACCCCCTGCCTGCACCAAATTTTAAGATTTAGCCGGATGTCCCCTTTAAGTTTTTTAATCTAGACAGGATTTACATTGGTGGATCCACTATCCAGTCCATAGAATTACCAAAAATAAAAACGTCTTTGTATCACAACGGGAGTGTTGTTCCTTTTTCATTTCCTTCTGAGGGTGCCCACTTGTACATTTCGGCAGTATGTGCGAGTAGTTGGGATTCATCAGAGACTTATAATACAGATAAAGAAAGTGTTTTTTGAACTAATGTGATTGAAATGTAACTCGGCAATGCAGGAATACATCCTATGTGCCCTTTCATGAGTCATTCTGCCAAATATATTTGCCGTCACACAAATTTTTTTACAAGAAATCACTGCATTAAATGTAATTAAACAGAAATTCTTGTCATCTTTACTTCTATTCTGCGAGTGTTTAAAGTTACATCCTGCTGCACCGGCTGCTTGGAAATGCAAATGATCAAATAACAAGTGGGATAGAAAGGATGACTTTACCGCATGATCAAGTCACAATGTTAAGCTTTGGAGACAGATCTGTTTTAATGAAGTAGAATGGATAAAAATACTTGATGAACAATGATACAACTTTGATTCGAGATCGGAATCGAATGTTAGTTACAGGGAAAATAAAAGGAAATATATGCAGATATGTATATAATGTACATGTGAATATGACAGAAGGGCACTAATCACTTAAAGGGAAGCTATCTTCTCTCTCGTGCTTCCTCAAAGAGAAACTATTAGCAGGTTTGTACTTACGAATCTACTCATATGTACCTGTTGCCGCAGAGCTGCTCATTCTTTATGTTTATCCATGGCGTCTAATGCTCTATAATGTATGCTAATAAGTCTAACGTAATAAGCAGAAAGTAGAGACAGGCGGCACTATAGACAAATTCGGGACGGCATGCAGGGGATATAATCAGGAAGGACAGTCTGCTGCTCATGGACTCAAATAGGTGGTGCAAAACTCCCAAAGTAGCAATAGGCAGTCCTTTGTAAATACAATTCAAAAAGAAGAAAAATGGAGTGCACTCACCAGGGTAGTCATCATCGCTTTATTTCTTTAAATGAAAAAACACATACAACATAGTGCAGACATGGACAAGGTGGACGCTAGGAGACGAACAGGGCGGTGACAGGCTGTTTCGCGCGTGACCGCGCTTCTATGGACCTCTGTAGAAGCGCGGTCACGCCTGTCACCGCCCTGTTTGTCTCCTAGTGTCCACCTTGTCCATGTCTGCACTATGTCCTATGTGTTTTTTCATTTGAAGAAATAAAGCGATGAAGACTACCCTGGTGAGTGCACTCCATTTTTCTTCTTTTTGA
Source organism: Dendropsophus ebraccatus (assembly GCF_027789765.1). Lineage (NCBI taxonomy): Eukaryota > Metazoa > Chordata > Amphibia > Anura > Hylidae > Dendropsophus > Dendropsophus ebraccatus. The sequence continues at coordinate 52,231,878 of NC_091455.1, forward strand.
ATTGCTAATAAGTCTGTTTGATGCACTGCAGGCATTCCTCGGCACTTCAGTGCACTGTCCCACCTGCCTGCCGGCCCCTACATCTACACATACTTATGCACATTCATTAATGCATAAGGAGGCATGTCTCTCACCTCTGTACGATGTTGCGCTTCGGTTGCTGCGAATGTGCAAGATCTTGTGCACACAACTCATTCACTGGGGTAGAAAAACACCTTCCCGATTCTCTACTACCATCATTCTTTCCACTCTTGGTCCTGCTGCTCAGCACTTTCTGGTGTCAGTCACAAGGAAGTGCTCGCTCAGCCAATCACTGGCCAAAGTGGGACTACGCTGCTATAAAAAAAAAAGTTGTCCCTGAATCACTCCTTTATTAGTTAAAAAAAAATGAAAGAAAAGGACTTACAGAAAGGCACTTCATTACCCCTACCAAATGCTACATAATAATATAAAACTTAACTCCAACCACCAGTGCTGTGTGAGCATGCTCGTTCAAGCATTGTGCTTGATCGAGCATCTGGATGCCTGATCAAGCTTGATGCTCCACCGAACACCTTGTTGTGCTCGGGTAAAGGTGGCCATACACCTTCAATATCTACTGCTTGCCACAGTAAACTATTTCATTTATTTGTTGTATTATTTGTATATTTTGTCCCTTGAAAGGATACAAAATATGCAAAAATTAAAAACATTACAATGCAAAAATGCAATAAGTTACTGCAAGACACATTAGAACTTTAGGAATTGCCAGCATACCGTTGGAGTTCTAATGTGTCTTGCAGAAACCTATTGCATTTTTAAGTTCTAAGTTTTGTATATTTCGCTTAAACATCCTTTCAAGAGAAGAAATATACAAAAAAATAAATAAAAATGGAGATTTAACAAGGCACCCCGCTTAAGTCTCCCACTGGTTTCAATGGGGTTCATTAAGCACAAGCACTTAAAGGGGAACTACATATATAGCCCCCTATTGCACCCAGAACGCTGAGGAGGAAGGTATGTGTCTTACCATCCTCTTCGGCGCTGTTCTTGCACTGTTAGTCTGCGTAATCTTCAGCACAGAGGAGGAAGGTAAGACATATGCCATCCTCCTCCTCTGTGCCGAAGATTGCGCAGACTAACAGTGCAGGAACAGGAACATCTAACCTGCTGACAGTTTCCCTTTAAGTATTGGATTGATGGTTCAATGCTGGGCAATGGCAGCAGTAATTCTATTCAGGCTGTATAGTGCCAGCAAGCTGGTGTAAATTCTCGAAATTTATAAGTTATTGGCATGAAGAAAAACCACTGCGCAGATGTCCTTGGTATTTACCCTCAGTGACATCCAAAGAAGTGACTGGCTATGTCATATTATGCTGCCATTGAATGTATAGTGGATTAGTATAGCCAACCAAACACCATAAATGTTCATTGAACAGCTGGATCATCATTGATCTTTATGGTAGTGCCTTTCTTTGAAATTCATTTTCTGTAAAGCTCTGATTAATATGGTGGTAAGCAAAATAAATGAGTGGATTAAGTGTTGTTAAGCCTCCTTGTCCCCTCACTGCTGTCAGCTTATAGTCGATGAGCTGAAGAACTGGATTATCGTAGAGTGGTTATTGGGTTCCAGGCATGTCCTGCAGTCTGTACAAAGTAAGGGTGGCTTTACTGTTTTACATACCAGTATGAGCGACAGACTGCTGGAAACAGTGCGTCTGTCGCTATATAGATGCCACTTTTATCCTCAGTTTGTATGGCAGGTCAGTTGCATTGACATGAATGGAGCTGAGTTGTAATACCAAACACAACCTGACGGGAGGTGTGACACAGTTTTTTTTAGGAAAACAGATAAGTTTTTATGATGCTGGATAATCCCTTGAAAGGAGAAGTCCCATGAACTAAAAAAATCTGAGGCAGGCAGGAAAGTGCCGGAACATCATAAACAAAGTATACTTACCCATCCCTGTGCCCTCTCAGCACTGCTGACCGGTTTCTGACAGCTGCTGGACTCCATCCTTTCTGCTGCTGCAACATCACATACCCCGTTGATGGATTGCCCTCTTAGCCAATCAGTGACTGGCGGCTTATCACTGCAGTCACTGAATGGCTGTCTGGGCAATCCATCAGCAGGGCTTTCAGCAGCAGGAGCCGGGTACATGACATACAGTACCTGGACAACATCAGGCGGCTGTCACATAGACCTGGGAAGTGGCGCTACAGGAGCACAGGAACAGGTAAGTATGCTTTCTTTATGTCTGCCTGTGATTTTTACCTTTCATGTGACTTCCTCTTCCCAGCAGGATTGACACTGTGCTGAGTATATAAAGTGCTATTTATAGTGTTTGTAAAAGCATCCACTGGAGCATAGAATTTTATACCATTCAATTTTTAGATAGGTATAATAAAAAACAAGCACTTTGTAAGTTTTGTACCGTTTAAATTTTTTTACATTACATAGAAGCATGTCATAGAAGTAGAACTTAAAATTAAAGCAATGAATAGTTGACTGTTCTCTCGATTATGTGCATTTACTGTATACAGTCTCAGTCTCGCTGTTGTTCTGAGAATATCTCAAGCCATTACTTTCTGGGACAGGAAGGAGCAGCGTGACAGCTACTGTTGTCAGCCATATTAGCGCTCACGGTACCAATTTTTCTGTCACCAAGAAATTCTGCACTCCCTTGTATAGGTAGAGAACCATCCCTAACAAGTACCTGGCAGTAAAATACAGACAACAGTTTAGGGGGGGAGATTTTTTTTTATAGAAAATATATATTCAAAAAACAGACAGCTAACAATTTTTAAAAGCAAATTGTCCGATAATATGCTATATACGCTATGCTATAGCATGCTAATATGTTTTATTTTAGAGGTTAAAAAAACCTCCACAACACTTCTATATTTGCAATCTGTTCAGGAATCGACAGAAGGTTTGGAACCCTGAAACAAAGTCAGTCTATGTGTAGCACCCAGCAGTTGTGATATTAACTGCAGTCTTACGATCTTGCCAGTATGTGACATTAAAGTGAATGTACCACTAGTACATGACCTTTTTTTATTTTACATGAATACCGGCCCTAGAGCGGGGATGGTGGTGCCGCAGTCCTTTTTTTTGAACCATCGCGCACAGTACTGGTCTATTACTGAGCACTGGTCAGCATTGGAGGCGGGCTGGCCCCAAGTGTGATAATCTGCCCTCCCCTATGTCACAGGGAGCTGGTCTATTCGCGTCGGCACTGGTATATTCATGTTAAAAAAAAACAAAAAAAAAAACGATGTACTAGTAGTACATTTATGTATTGAATTTATACTGTGAAAAATTGTAATTTTTTTTTTTTTTTTTTTTGCAGAAATCAATAGTACAGGAGATTTTAAGAAACTTTGTAATTGGGTTTATTATCCGAAAAATGATTTTTTATCATGAAAAAGCAGTTTGAAGCTCTCCCCCTATCTTCATTGTTCTCCTATGGAGAGAGGGATAAGATACACCAAAACAGGACAACAAACAGTTAATTAAAAGCTACATTACCATCTGTCCTCTCTCCTCTGATGTCACTACTGACCCTGAGTAGCTCCCCTGCTGAGTAATCCTTTGTTCTCTGTTTTCTGCTGCTTTGTTTCTCCTCCGTCTCTTTTGCCCCCTTCCCCCTCCATAGCACAGACAGGACACGTCTGATTGAGATTTCCTGATTCTGAGCAGTGGATGACAGAAAGGAGAGGGCGGGGGGGCTGCTGGGAAAAGGCTTTTTAAATGCAGATAATGGCATATTTGCCTAATAAAACCAATTACAAAGTTTCTTAAAATCGCCTGGACTATTGATTTCTGCAAAAAAAAGAAGCAGATTTAGTTGTTTTTTTTTGCCAATACAATTTATACTCACCACAATTATTCCTACAGTGTCATCTGTTTCAGGTCAGCTGCATCCACACATTTCATTACTGCAGCTTGGTTATGTGACCAGCACTCAGAGCATCAGAAGATTATATGGTTTTATGTGTCACAGGAGGTAGTCTGGCCAGGGTCATCTGACTTGCTGTGAACTACAGGACGATATCATCACCTATGAGATCCTTTCTTACAGATCTTAGACTCCCCTCCCCCCCAACATGAATCTTTGCTAGTGATGAGCGAATAGTGACATATTCGAATATTCGATATTCGTATGAATATCCTGCGAATGTCCGAATATTCGATTGAATATTCGATCCCATTAAAGTCTATGGGAACAATTATTTGATTAGTGAAAAACATCTATTTGACCATTTGGAGGGTGAAACCGGAAGCTGGGGGATTTGAACGCTTATCGAATATTTATCGAATATTTACAGGATATTCGTAAGAATATCGAATATTCGAATATCTATTTGATCAAACAGTATTCGCTCATCACTAATCTTTGCAGTTGCTGTCTCTACAGGACAAGGATATACAGGACTAGGCTAGTCCCTACATTCATTAGTTGCAGAGCACATAGTTAGACAGCATATCTGATCACATTGCTGCCTCTGTAGGTTGTAGACATATCATACAGAATAATACTCTATAATACTCTAATACTCTTTACTCTCGTGTCACCCTTCTCAGTCCTTCTCGTGTCACCCCCAGTCTACTTAGTCTGTATGTTCTTGTGAGCAGGTCTCTAGCTCCTTTTGTTTATTTATTTTTATTAATTTGTTGTATAATGTAATATAAATATAACCTTTGTATTATGTAAAAAAAAAAAAAAAAAAAAAGGAAAATGCGGAATCTGTTGGCGCTATACAAATAAATATTATTATTATTATTATTATTATTATTATTGGACAGAACTTGCTGTACTAAGGCCTTCGATAAGTGCAGTGATGAGACGCCATCCAACCCCTCTCCCTACAAAGCCAGAGGCACCATGGGGAATGTAAGTGGCAATAGACAACCATATCAGACAGTAAGATAGGAATTAAGATGGCTGAAAACTCTAGCCGATCCGAACTCGAACGTTCGGTATTTGATTAGCTGGGGCTGCTGAACTTGGATAAAGCTCTAAGGTTGTCTGGAAAACATGGATACAGCCAATGACTATATCCAAGATTTCCACATATCCTTAGGGCTTTATCCAATTTCAGCAGCCACCGCTAATCAAATGCTGAAAGTTCGGGTGCGGATGGACTCGAGCATGCTCCAGGTTCGCTCATCTCTACTGAAAACCCAAGCATGCCACATCAGCTGAAACAGATATACACAAAGCATAAACAAGAGCCCCTACATTATATCTAATAATAACCTAGGCTGCATTTTATTCCTAAACTAAATTCATGGATGGATATGGGTGGAAACATCCATACTCTGAACAGTTAGCGATATTTCTTTATATCAGAGTATATATTTTAGTTTGCGTGTATTTCTAAAATGTTGGTTTGTGGTAAGAAGTGTATATTCTAGAGCATAGCAAACAGTGTTACTTGTTATCATCACTATTCAAAGAAGTACGATACATGCAAGCGATTCTAGATCAGAAACCTAGTTTTTATCACATCTGTAATTGTGCCTGACCTACGGAGAAGACTGAGACCCCTGGAAAGGGAATGTGATAATTATAAGTACTATAGGAGGATGAAAAGATATTCTTGTAACTCAGAACCACAGGAACCTTTGGACTCTTGCTTAAAAAACACATTGGTGTTGACCGTAGAGAGCTTATTACAAAGGCAGAGCTCAGATAAACCGCAGGAGGTTGCACATATTGGAAGGAGCTGAAATTGCTGTGATGATACTCCGAGGATGCTATTCCTCACAGATCAGCCTTTTTATATAACAATGAACTCACAGAACAATGTTATTTGCCAATTTAACAATAGCGCTCAGGGCTTCTGGAGTGATTACTTAAGGCCTGAAATCTGTTTGGTTTGTAAGATGTTTACATAATGCTGTACTATTATAACTATTACTTGTATTTTCTAATGCCATTATCCTTATTAGGGCCAATTCACACTGAGCTGAATCAGCGAGTAAGTGTTCCAGGCTGAAAGTTTTCTTACAGAATTCCGTGCACAATTCTGCGCAAATTAATTTTTCATTTAACCCCTAGATGCATTAGGATGTTACTGTACGTCCTGGCGTTGCTAGGGGAGTTCAGAGGGGGGGTTCGCTCGGCGACCCCACTCTGAACCGTCATGATCCTGGGTGCTATCTGCAGCCCGGGACCACAGCTATTAGCAGGCACGGTCCGACTGCCTTGCCTGCTAATTAGGCATTTAGATGCAGCTGTCAAAGTTGACCGCTGCATCTAAATGCCTGCTGTACTCCATCATTGGTGGTCTAGTGGGAGGACTGCCCCCCTCCCAACGCCATTGCGGAGGAGCGATCCTCGCATCTGTACCGGGCCGGGGTCTGCACCACAATGGCCGGCAATGATCCCGGCTCGGCATTCTATTGCTTTTGGCTGCAGTCGAGAGCAATAGAACACTGATCTCATGGATCTATTTACTGCATAGATCTCAATAAGAGACCAGAGTAGTGATACTAGAAGTCCCCCAGGGGGGCTTCTAGTATGTGTGTAAAAAAAAACAAAAAAAAAATTTTATTAATAAAAAATCCCCTCCCTTAATCCCCCTTTTCCCATTTTACAAATAAAAATAAACATGTTTGGTATCACCTGAACTATTAAACTATCATATTGCTGATCTCGCACGGTAAACAGCGTAAGCGCAAAAAAATTCCAAAGTGCAAAATTGCACATTTTTGGACGCAGCCCTGGTTCTCCTCCCTGTCCGCAATTCTGAAGTCCCATGGTGCAGGTTGGATATTTTGCCATGCAGGCCCTTTTAGTACTATGCATGGGATGTTAGTGCATGTATAATGAGGTGGCAGTGTTAATGCATTACGTATACCTATATTGTGTATTTATCTGCACCCATATATCTATCTGCACGTATATAGTTTTCCCCTACCAGGGAATAAAGCCGGTGATATTCACTATCGCGGACTGGGTTGATAGTACACCATAATCTTGTGTGTGCTATATGTTGGTATGTTTTTAGTGTTTTTAATAATTTTCTCTGCTTCAATAAAATATTACTTTTTTCATACACCAAAGGTGTGCTTATATGTAGTGCTTTCTTTTTCGTTTATATTGAAATTGTAATAAAAAGCAATCAAAAAGTTGCATATACGTAAACAAGGTACCGATAGAAAGAACACATCATGGTCCAAAAAATTACACCTCACATAGCCCCATAGGTCAAAGGATAAAAGTGCTCTAAGCATGGGAATAGAGCAATTTTAAGGAACATGTATTTTTTTTTCAAGGTTTTAATTTTTTAAAGCCATCACATAAAATAAAAGTTACACAAGTTACATATCGTCGTAATCGTACTGACTTGAGGAACAGAGAAGTCAGTTTTACTCTATGATGAACGGCATAAAAACAACCCCCCCCCCCCCAAAATAAAAAAAAATTGTTTTTTTTTTCAAATTCACCACACATATAATTTTTTTTCTAGTTTCACTGTTTATTTTAGGCAAAAATGACATCTGCCATTGCAAAGTGCAATTAGTGGCACACAAAATTAGGGCTCATCTGGGTCTCTAGGTGGGAAAATGCACGTGCTATGGCCTCATACAAATGGAGGAAAAAAGGAAAGCGCAAAAATGAAAACTGGCTGTGTCCCTTAAGGGTTAATCAAATTCATTCATGCTTTCCAATTCGGCGCTGAATTTCCACAAGCATTCCACACAGAATCCGTGCTGATTCTGTGCTGAAAAATTTCAGAGCAGAAACTCACTCCTCACATTCCAATTCTTTTGGCTGAAAGTGGATCCGCCGTGGAAATTCTGCTGTGTGAACTGCAGAGCAAATTCCATTGAACTCAGTGCTGATCAGTAGTGGATTACAACAGGTCTGTTTTGGGCGGTAGCCGGGGCCCTGAGCTCCTGGGGGGCCCACGGCCACCTAAACAGACTTTAGGGGTGTATTTAGGGGGTGTAACAGTACTTTAGGGGTGTATTGTCTCCTGGCTACAATTCTGCAAAAAAAAAAAAAAAAAAAAAAAAAATTTGTTATTTTTACTGTGATTTTGCACAAATTAGGGTATTATTACATTATCTATCATGTACTATAAACACCACTTGTGGTACCATATGTACAGCAGGGTGGGGGGGCCCAGGCTTGGTGAACAGCCCGGGGCCTATGGTAAAGTTAATCCGACCCTGGCGCTGATTCCTCAATGTGAACTGGACCTTACTGGATCAATGAGTATTTTTGATGTAGGGCTTGTGTAGGTTTTAGAGCTGTTGAACTAAGGCAGAAATTGAAATTGACATGCCCCATCCTAACCTCTCCCACATATAGTGACATGATCATTAAACACACGGCACACACATATAGTAGAATCATAGATTGCTGGCAAAGAAACTCCACCTAGCCCATCCAGTCTGCCCTTATATTATTTTCTTGGGATCTCGGAATAATAATAATAATCACAGGCATGTTTTTATGTAGGTCAGATCTCTAGAACTGAACGCAGTATTCCAGATGTAGTCTCACTACAGTCTATATAGTAGTAAGATCTAAGAAATAAATCATCCCCACCTACTGATATCAGTGGGACCTGCCAACTGTCTGATAAAATGAAGCAGGGCTGTGATTGGTAGCAATGGTCAACAAGGACAACTTTTCTTTTGCACAGTTTTGATAGATGAGGCCTTTTGGGTATAAAAAAAATATTTAACAAAAAAAAAAAATTATATATATATATATATGTATATAAAACAATAAATGTGGTTCACATTGCAGAGGTCAGATCCAAGTTTAAGGTTTAAATTTATTTTTCTCTACACGCAAGGATGCAGAGGACATTCTAAGAATTGTATTGCGGTCTTTCTGTTGTTTCTTTTTTTTTTTTTTGCCTGTTTTGCGTGTTCTTGTATGTTATCCTATTTTAGCATTTTGCAGTCTTGTAAGCACTGTACCTTTTATAATTAAAGGGGTTATTCAGGATTAGACAAAGCATAGGTACTTTCTTTTAAAACAGCAGCACCCTTTTCCTCAGGTTGTGTGTGCTATTACAATTCTGCTCTGTTTACTTCAGTGGAACTGAACTGCAAAACCACACCAAAACTGAGCACAGAAGAGGCGCTGTTTCAGGAAGAAAAAAACCATGTTCTCTAAGTCTGGATAATCCCTTTAACTAGAAGGAAATGTGAGTTTCTGTATATGTGTGCTGGTTACCTACCTATGAATCGGATAGGTAGCCATAAAGAGTTGCGTACTTGGGTGTGGATTGTGTTGAGATTTATGTTTGGCTCAATTTACAGCATAAGTAGAAGGTGAGTACAAGATTTTGTGAGTGGCAGTAGATTAACCTCTTAGGCCCCGCTCATACTGGAAGTAAATGGGGTTTCCTCCCATTGGAGGCGGGCCGGCCCGCTTCCAGTGCCTCACCCCCGCCCTGTAACCATGAATAGTACGGCGCCGTACGCGAGAACCGGGTTAAAAAAAGGACAGCGGCACCGACCGTCCAGTGCCGTTGCCGTTCGATTCATGTGTGATTTTAAAGAGAGTGTACGTGATGAAATATACAAAAATTAGAACAAAATTTTTTTTTAAGGTTTTTGTAAGACACATTATAACTCTGCGGCAACTCCCGCAAGATGCATCGACTCCTGAAGGATAACACTACAAATAAAAAATGTGTGCCTTAAAGGGAACCAATCAGTCCAATTGGGCTGACTTGGTTCCCTGATCCCTGTATAAAGCTCCTGTGCAGCTTGCGACACGTATCGGCAGTGGCTGCAGCAGCAGCTTTATATGGGAGAAAATGAAGCTTTAATCCACTGGCAAGTGACAGGCAGAGGCGGGCAGGTAGTCATCTGTGTGGCTCCCCACCTGTGTGTAGTCACCACTCTCTGCCTGTCATTCTGCTCAGCAGGGATGATTGACAGGCAGAGAGGCTAGTAACCGGCAGAGATCGGTGACTACACACGGGCGGGGAGCCGCCCAGATGACTACCTGCCCGCCTCTTCCTGCAGCGTGCCAGCGGATTAAAACTTAATTTTGTCCAGTATAAAGCTGCTGCTCCAGCTGCAGCCAGTATGTGCCGCAAGCTGCATAGCAGCTTTATACAGTGATGCAGGGAACTAAGGGTCCATTTACACAGAAAGATTATCTGACAAATTATCTGCCAAAGATTTGAAGCCAAAGCCAGAAACAGACTCTAAACAGAGAACAGGTCATAAAGGAAAGCCTGAGATGTCTCCTCTTTTCAAATCCATTCCTGGCTTTGGCTTCAAATCTTTGGCAGATAATCTGTCAGATAATCTTTTGTGTAAATGGACCCTTATGCTAAGTTTACACGAGGCGATTATTGGCCCGATCGTACGATTAACGATTTCGAAGTAACAATTTTTTTTTTATAATGATCAGCATTTAGACGGTACGATATATCGTACGAAAAAATCGTTTTGCGATCGTACGCCCGCAGCCCGGCGCGCCCGCAGCTTGCCCCCCCCGCTCAACCGCAGCCCCCTGTGCCGCCCTGATTGCCACCCCTGCCGCCGCTCCGATCGCCCCCCTCCCCCCCCCGCCGCCAGTGCGCTGAAAAGGGGAGTCGGGGATGTCCGAAGACCTGCTGCGCGGAGCAGGTAACGTATGTTCTTTGCCGTGGCGGTGGGGGCGATCGGAGCGGCGGCGGGTGGGGGTGGCGATCGGAGTGGCGGGGTGGGGGTGGCGATCAGAGCGGCGGCAGATGGGGGTGGCGATCGTGGCGGCGGTGACGGCGATCGGAGCGGCGGCGGGTGGGGGTGGCGATCGGAGCGGTGGTGGATGGGGGTGACAATTGGAGCGGCGGCGGCGGGGGTGGCGATCGGAGCGGCGGCGGGGGAGGCAATCGGGGCGGCGGAGATGTCGATCAGAACGGCGGGGGTGGCGATCGAGCCGGCGCAGGGGGCTGCAGATGAGCGGGGGGCCGGGCTGCGAGCAGGGGGCCCGGCGGCGGGCGGCTGGACTATCGCGCGACGACTGTTTACATGGAACGATCGTCGAATTTTTTGCGATCAGCGAACGACGATTTATAAACCTGTTAAAAGATCAAAATGAAAGATTTTTCGATCGTTCGCCGCGTTTACACGTACGATTATCGTTCGAGTTCGATCGTTATCGCGAAAATTCGCCCGATAATCGCTCCGTGTAAACCCAGCATTAAGCAGCCCAATTGGGCTGATTATTTCCCTTTTTAACAAATCAGCTCTGCTACGTCTCTTATGGTGCGTTTACACAGGCAGATTTATCTGACAGATTTTGGAAGCCAAAGCCAGGAATGGATTTGAAAATAGGACCCGTTCCCTGTTTATGGTCTGTTCCTGGCTTTGGCTTAAAAAAATCTGTCAGATAAATCTGCCTGTGTAAACGCACCATTGGTAAAGCTGATCAGTGATTGTTGCTATCATCTACACAGACAAGAAACACGAAAAGATCTGATTATTTTTGTTTATTGCTATAATTAGCATTTAAGATGGCGGCAGTTCCAGATGTAACTAATCATCCCGATGTTTCTATGGATCTTCAGTGCGGTCGTTCTGATTGAATCCTGTAATAAAACAAATACTAATCAATAAAGATGAATTTACCCCGCCCCACCCCCGCCTCTAGTTTCCCACCCTTCCCTCATAGATTGTAAGCTCTTGTGCTATATAAACATAAAAAACAATAAATAAATTAGTGAATAATATCTCCAACTTACCAATCCATTATCTGCCCCCAACTTGAGGTTTTCTGTAAAGGTTGATTATTTGATCAGTGGGAATTTTATCCCTGTGTCTCTCGCACATTTTCCAGAGGAAACGCAGACAAATGCATAGGATCACGGCAAGGATGGCCAGGACTGCAAGGATCCACTTGAACAGTTTCCATATCCCCTATTTCAGATCTTCTACTAGAGAGGATCTGGGCATGATCTTCATAGTTTTTGTGGTCTCCATCTCCAGGCTGGTGTCCATTGATGATGGCATCTCCAGGCTGGTGTCCATTGGTGATGGCATCTCCAGGCTGGTGTCCATTGGTGATGGCATCTCCAGGCTTGTGTCCATTAGTAATGGCATCTCCAGGCTGGTGTCCATTGGGGATGGCATCTCCAGGCTGGTGTCCATTAGTAGAGGCATCTCCAGGCTGGTGTCCATTAGTAGAGGCATCTCCAGGCTGGTGTCCATTAGTAGTGGCATCTCCAGGCTGGAGTCCATTGGTGATGGCATCTCCAGGCTGGTGTCCATTGGTGATGGCATCTCCAGGCTGGTGTCCATTGGTGATGGCATCTCCAGGCTTGTGTCCATTAGTAATGACATCTCCAGGCTGGTGTCCATTGGTAATGGCATCTCTGGGCTCATGCCTGTTGGTAAAGGCCTGGCAGCTATGCCAGAAAAAAGGAGCAGGAAGGCCGTGAAGCCGAACCAGCCCATTCTAAAATATCCAAATCTCTTCAATCTCAGCAATAATTAGCAGCAATAGTCGCTAATCCAAGGGAGAGAAAGAAGCCCCCTGTTGCCGATATGGCAGACAGTGAGCAACTGAGAGGACATCCGGCAAAACATTATATATACGTCAGCTCTTATATATGTCACTGATGACATCACAATAGCCCAATTAACATATCATAGGGACCTGTTGAGCTATTGTCATGTCATACAATGACATCATAAAGAAGAGGTGGCTACAAGGTAACAGGCGCTCCTGTGTCTATTAACCATAGACAGCGCAACCAATCACAGCTCAGCTTTTAGCTATAGTAAAATGAAAGCTGAGTTGTGATTGGCTGCTGTGGGCAGTTTATACCCTGGGCCATCTGATTATAATAAGACAGGGATAAGATCAGAGTATATGCAGGGGCCATTGCTCCTGAATCTCATCCCCATATACAGGACCTGGACTGTATATATTGATTGTATCTATTGTTTGTGCAATTGCCGTTTTTTATTGCTGGTTCTGATCTGAATTACATCAGGGAAGATTTCAGGAAACACAATAGGGGAGATTTATCAAACATGGTGTAAAGTGAAACTGGCTCAGTTGCCCCTAGCAACCAATCAGATTCCACCTTTCATTCCTCACAGACTCTTTGGAAAATGAAAGGTAAAATCTGATTGGTTGCTAGGGGCACTTTACACCATATTTGATAATCTCCCGGACCAGCCGCCATCTTGTAAGTTCCCATAACGCCTGATCACTAAAATCAAGTTCTGATCCTGACTTTCTTGTCTTCGTAGATGACAGCGACAATCACAGATCAGCTGTGTGTCACACGGCCTTGTCACAGAACGGTGGCTGCCTGTAATGTTCACCTGGCTGGGTGGACATCACTTTATTTTAATAGGAATTTGGCTGGGAGTAGCGCTTTACATTGTGTGCACAGTCTACCTTGTGCGGCCGTTGTTCACTGAGTAGCGGCTGCACAAAATAGACATGTCAGTTTTCTGTGCGGCCGCATGGAATCCCGGGCGTAGTGTATACAGTGTGAATACACTACGGCCATAACTCCATAGGCTGTAATGTAATCGGCCACTGTCATTAAACAACGACCATTCAGCCATTCTGGAAGCCCAATTGGCGCAAATGTACTGATTGGTTCCCTTTAAGATTGAAAATCTAAACTGCAGTGATGGTTGCAGTGACCCTACAATGGAAGCCTATGCTTCCTACACTACAATATTCATCTCAGCTAAGGTGGAATAGGACACTGTAATGTAGAACGGATACCTGATGTCTTAATAAAACCCATCAGTATGGAGGCCGCCTGTATACATATATATATATATAAGAGAGAAATAATATAGAGCTGGACGGCACTGTGCGGCACTGTGGCTCAGGTGGGTGCTTCTACCTCAGTGGACGGACTCCAGGCCCACCTTAGTGATGAAATAAACCGAGAAGAGGCAGCACTCCAATATGTGGTGAAAAAGGAAGATAATTTATTCACCCATCAATGTGCAACGTTTCGATCTCCCAATGAGATCTTTTTCAAGCAACAAACAAGAGTGGGACATCGACTGTTATATACCCTCAAAGGTCCACCCCCAGTGCCTCCCCCAATTAATTACATCATAAATATTATCATACATAAACAAAATCACAAACCAATGCATCAGTGTACATAATATGAAATTCATGTGCAATCAGCCACATTAGTGTATAAGGGCTGTGGAAATAGTCCATGATCGGTAAACAATAACCTCATACAATCCATGTAAGGTTAATAATCCAAAAGTCCATGATCCATAGGGTTAATGGAGGGGGCCGTTACTCACCAGACAGACTTATCAAGCAGCTGTTCCATCCCACGCACCGTGTGTCCGCTTCTGTTTGTAAACAACGCTACTAGGCATGCGTGAGGGAACCACGCATGCCTAGTAGCGTTGTTTACAAACAGAAGCGGACACACGGTGCGTGGGATGGAACAGCTGCTTGATAAGTCTGTCTGGTGAGTAACGGCCCCCTCCATTAACCCTATGGATCATGGACTTTTGGATTATTAACCTTACATGGATTGTATGAGGTTATTGTTTACCGATCATGGACTATTTCCACAGCCCTTATACACTAATGTGGCTGATTGCACATGAATTTCATATTATGTACACTGATGCATTGGTTTGTGATTTTGTTTATGTATGATAATATTTATGATGTAATTAATTGGGGGAGGCACTGGGGGTGGACCTTTGAGGGTATATAACAGTCGATGTCCCACTCTTGTTTGTTGCTTGAAAAAGATCTCATTGGGAGATCGAAACGTTGCACATTGATGGGTGAATAAATTATCTTCCTTTTTCACCACATATTGGAGTGCTGCCTCTTCTCGGTTTGTTTCATTATATATATATATATATATATACACACACACATATACTGTATATATATATATATATATATATATATATATATATATATATATTAGCTGCGGGAGCGCTGCATCTCTGGCTATAATAACTCATACAAACAGGAGTTGTAATGCATCTTGCGGGAAACTATTACTTTTTTCATTCTAATTTTTGTATATTTCATTTTCACATACCTTCAAGGAACTAAACACTCAAAAATTTGAACGAAAAAATGCAATAGGTAGCAATACTCCTGATGCCCTCCAGCAACAGCTCCGGACCGCTGCTCACTGACAGCCTGATCAGCAAATCTCTGCACTGTCCTGGAGCCCACAGGCATCAGAAGGAGTAAATAGGGCTTCTTTATTGTTTTTTACTGTGTTGTACTTTTTAAGGCTATGTTCACACAATGTGAACAACCGGCCGTTCCGTAATGGCCGGTCTCTGCCCGGATCATCCCGGCCGGTACTTAAGTACCGGCCGGATGATCTTTGGAGCCGCAGAGCTCTGATGCGGGCGCATTAGCGCGCGCCCACATCAGAGCTTCCCATAGCACACAATGAAGCGAGCGGCCGGAGCCGCTGGCTTCATTGTGTGAACTGACAGGGCCTCCTTTCACTGACAGGGCCTCCTTTCACTGACAGGGCCTCAATTCACTGAATTGCGGCAGCAGAAAACTGACATGTCAGTTATTTGCGGCGCCGCACGGGATCCTGGCCAGAGGGTATATGATGTGTATACGCTCCGGCCGGGATCCCATAGCAGATAAGGCTATGTTCACAGGCGCATAAAGTACGGCCTTTGTTGCCAATGGCAACAACGGCCGTATTTTTATGTAGTGTAAACATAGCCTCACAGTTTCAAAGCTCCTGGGATCTTTATGAATGATGATGCCAGGATCTCTGCAACTGTTTAAAGTGTACCTGTCATCATAAAAAACTTTGGACCTGTCAAAGAGACATGTCAAAAGTTTTGATTGGTCCAAGTCTGAATGTTCAGACCTGTACTTATTGTGAGAACAAGCCAGTCCTCTCCTGGCTTTGTGTCACACAATGAGTTGGGCTCCTAATGTAAGGCTATGGAGCCCGACTCTTTTCACTGACACAGAGCGGCAGCGTGGTCCTCTCCCTGCTCGTTCTCACTATCGGTACGTGTCTAAACACTCTGACCCACACCGATCAAAGCTTTTTACATGTCTCTATGACATAATCAAAAGTTTTTTTATGGTCACAGGTACACTTTAAAGCTATGTTCCCATTTTGTATGACACCGGCTGTTCCGTGACCCACCCGGGTCACGGAACAGCCGGTGTCAGAAAGTATCATCCCGGGCCGGTACTGCAGTACCGGCCAGATGATCTTTACTGCCGCTGAATTTGGATGCGGGTGCATCTGTGCGCGCCTGCATCTGAATTCTCTGCTGCTCAACATTAGAGTGTGCGGCCGGAGTTTCACGTTCCAAAGTGTGCACTGACAGGGTTTTCTGCGACCGCTATTCAATAAATCGTGGCTGCAGAAAACTGACATGTCAGTTTCTTGCAGCGCTGCTAGGGATCCCAGCTGGAGTGTACACCATGGGGATTTATCAAAGGGTGTAAAATTTAGACTGGTGGAAACTGCCCACAGCAACCAATCACTGCTCAGCTTCCAGCTCTGGTGAAAGGAAAGAGGAGCTGTGATTGGTTGCTGCGGGCAGTTTCCACCAGTCTAAATTTTACTTCCTTTGATAAATCTCCCCCCATGTGTATACACTCTGGCAGGGATTCCTTAGAAGGTACCACTACGTAAGTTCTGTAGCAATCACGGCCGTTGTGACATTATGACAGTGGGAACTTGGCCTAAATGTTTGCGCTACTGTAAAGCAGTTTTTTAGACTGTGCAGCTGTATTAGACAAATTTATTGCTCAAAATTTATATTTTAACTGTGCAAAATTTTTGCGCAGCTGTTCGCCTCCTCCTGATCGGGCATAAAATTTACACCTGTTTGAGTTTTTGAGCAAGTGAGAAAAATTGGGAAGATTCACGAAGGTTTTTGCACACAATACATACATTTAACAAAAAAGAACCCTCCGATAAAAGAAGGCACAGTAAAAAAAATGAAATAAAAATCAGTTATTAGACTGAAAAACCCTTTCTGTTTGTGAACTGCGAAAATAGACAGACACTATTCACAAGTAATGTTGAATTTCATTTTGGTTCTATGCTTGAGTTTTATGCAACAGAAAACAGATAAGGAGACCTTCAGGAGCATATTCTGTGGGCAAAATGTTACGGGGTGGAAGGAGCTGTGCAAAACGGCATGTAGTTATGTGGGAAAGGACTCAGCCTAAGGCTAGATTCACACTGGACGTATCCGCAACGGATTTCCCGCTGCGAGTTCGCAGCAAAATCTGCTGCAGATACCTCTCCTGTCTCCTCTTCCAATGTGATCCCACTGCGAGTATGTAAGTGCCACCCCCATTAATCCCCCGCCACCTAGAAGATACTTTACCTGCTCCACACTCCAGCCGCATCTGAGGCTCCCGGAGGTCCCACACAGCCACTCAGTGCAGGGCCCTGCCGCAGTCACATGGCACTTATATACTCATTGGAAATGACAGGAGAGATATCCGCAGTGTGAAATCCGCTGCGGATATGTCCAGTGTGAACCTAGCCTAAATTGTATTTTATTCATTTTAATCCAAGAGAAGGGTAGATAGTGAATGCCAGAGGGGACCTTATTCCATTTGTAGGTTAAATGTTGCTAGTAGATACCATGCAAAGTATGAAAAGCTGTAACCTTAACAGCCGCTCCTCCCATGCATTCCCATCATTACAGCATGGTTGTGTTGCAATACTTTGCCCTAAACTGCTTAAATAGCTTCATAGCTATGTAAGTAGTGAGACTATTCACACTTTTATTGTAGTTTTCTAAGGCTGCTATGATAAAGAAAAAACAAAAAACAATTATAGACACACTGAAGTGTCATAGAAGTGTGGCCAGGGCACTTCAGTGCTCGGGCCATGCCTCTCTGACATGTGCATGCAGCAGCATTAGCTATACATATTAGCAATAGAATACACATTCGAGTTAGGGAAGCTGTCTGTGTCACTAGCGCTGCAGTCTCAGCACAGTGTAAGGGTATGCACACTACGGATTCCAAGGAGAGAACTTCAAGTGGATTCCGCCACGCACCCCCACTTTAAGTTCCACCCATCCCATAGGCTCCATTCTATGCTCTGGCACATTCCGCCATCCGCCCATGTAAATCCTTTGGGTGGGTGTCAGAATCTGCCTGAGCACAGAATGGAGCCCAATGGACGGGTGGAACTTCAAGTGGTGGCACACGGCGGAATCCGCTTGAAGTTCTCCGCTTAGAATCCATAGTGTGCACATACCCTAACAGAGCAGGGATAACAATCAATCAATGCTTGCTCTCTTTCACTTTGAGGCGGCTGCATTGCTAGTGACACAGACAGCTTCCCCAGCTCTAAAGTCTATTCTGATGCTAGTATGCATTAACAGATACTCTTGGAGGCTCAGTATTGCTAACGCTGCATGCAGAAGTGTTAACAATATATAACTGTGCCTGGGCCAGGGCTTGTGCAGCCCTACAGTTCCCAGACTTGCCGTATCGACCCTTACTGCTGCCAATTTAAAAATTAAAAAAAAAAAAAAAAAATACATTTTCTTTTATGAAGTAATGTTACAATATTTTGTAACTTGATGACAGAAATGTGGGGGGAAATGTTTGCGCTGGTATACCCTTTACACATAGATCTGCCATGTTCCTCTTTGTATATTGATGCATTTCAGACTTGCTTTGAACTGGTGCTTGTAGAGGAAAAGACCGCATTGGTTTCCTTTGTTTAGCATACAAAAATAGCATCCACTCTTTTTCTCCAGTAGCAGTAATCTCCCTATTTTACATCTTTTGGGCAAAGGTAATTGGTGCTAGTGTTTCTGGCACATTGGATTCATACAAGCGGCTAAATCCTTGTAGCATACCGAAGACCTAGTTTGATCTTGCTACGAATCATTAATGTAAAATATGGCTCAATAGCCGCTATGGTATTGGGCTTAGGGAAAGCCCAGCCAGTTTGCATTTTGCAATTGTGACAAGATGGGCTAAAAGGAGATCAAAAGTTCCTTTCTATAAAGTATAAAACGACAATACTGATATCAATGTATTCACAGCAACAGTCAGAGGAATTAAAGAGCAAGCAAAGAGCTATTCATCACTAGTGATGGTGGAAACAGACAACACAAAAAACTGCTGGAAAATGTTTGCTTAAAGACAGTCATTTAGTTTGATAATCCCTTTGCTATCAGTATAGTTTGTCCCATAGAAATCATCTTCTATAATTTCTACACATGGACAGTCTGAGGGTCATATTACAAGGCCTGATGACTAATTTAAGCGAGCACTGATCTCCTAGATCGGCACTTGCTTACTGAGCCTATTACACGGCTCGACTATCACATGGCAAGGGTTGCACAGACATCGTTAGGCAAGTCCGTGCGGCCCCTGCCTTAAAGGGGTTATCCAGCGCTACAAAAACACGGCAACTTACTTCTAGACACAGGGGCGGTCTTGACATTTCTGGGGCCCCAAGCAAAGTTATGTCTGGGGCCCCCCCCTCGACATGCGTTCCAA
Source organism: Dendropsophus ebraccatus (assembly GCF_027789765.1). Taxonomy (NCBI): domain Eukaryota; kingdom Metazoa; phylum Chordata; class Amphibia; order Anura; family Hylidae; genus Dendropsophus; species Dendropsophus ebraccatus. The sequence continues at coordinate 52,251,338 of NC_091455.1, forward strand.
AACAATAGACCGCTGTGTGTTGCCCCCAGTAGTATATACCCCTTGTGCGCTACCGCCAGTAATATATACTTCTTGTGTGCTGCCCCCAATAGTATATACCCCTTGTGTCCTGCCCCCAGTAGTATATACCCATTGTTTGATTCCCCCAGTAGTATATAGACCCCTGTGTGTTCCCCCAGAAGTATATAGACCTCCTGTGTGCTGCAACAGTTGTATATAGACCCCCTGTGTGCTGCCCCCAGTTGTATATACCCCCTGTGCGCTCCCACACTTGGATATAGACCTCCTGTGTGCTCCCCCACTTGGATATAGACCCCAGTGTGCTCCTCCAGTAGTATTTAAACCCCCTGTGTGGTTCCCCCAGTAGTATATAGACTCCCTGTATGCCCTACCAGTATTATATAGACCCTTTGTGTGCTGCCCCAGTAGTATACAGACCTCTGTGTGCTCCCCCAGTTATATATAGACCACCTGTGTGCCTCACAAGTAGTATATAGACCCCCTGTATATTTCACCAGTAGTATATAGACCCCCTAGTGTGCCCCACCAGTAGTATATAGACCCCTGTGTGCTCCCCCAGTAGTACATAGCCCCCCTGTGTGCTCCCCCACTTGGATATAGACCTCCTGTGTGCTCTCCAAGTTGTATATAGACCCCATTCTGCTGCCCTAAGTAGTATATAGACCCCCTGTGTGCTGCCCCCAGTAGTATATAGACCCCTCTGTGAAGCTCCAGTAGTCTATAGCCCCCCTGTGTGCTCCCCCTGTTATATAGCCCCCCTGTGTGCTCCCCCAGTTAAACAGACCCATGTGTGCTCCCCCTCCCATATAGTATATAACACAATAAAACAAACACTTATACTCACCTGGGTCCGGGCGTCTCCTCTTCTCTTTACTCTTGTGGCCGCAGGAAGGGATTTCCCTGCGATCACAAGAGTGTGGCACCACAAGGACAAAGCTGCCACTTGTGACCGAAGGGAAAACCCTTCCTGGGGCCACAAGAGTGACTAACAGTAAGGGGGCCAATGTCTCCCGTCCTGTCAGTGCTGCTGCATGTAACTATGAGCGCTAATTATGAGTGCTCATAGTTACAGTTCAGATGGCAGCAGCGAGCGGGGCAGCGGCCCTGTCCAGCGGTCTTGAGCACAAGAGCAGGGCGTGGGGCCCCCCTGGATGTTGGGGGCCCCAAGCTTGGTGCTTGGTGCCAAAGACCGCCACTGTCTAGACACAGCACCGCTCTTGTCTCCAGTTCAGGTGTGGTTTGCAATTAAGCTCCATTCACTTCATTGGAACTAAGTTGCAAAACCCCACCCAAACAGGAGACAAGAGTGGGTCTGTCTCTGGAAGAAAGTGGCCATGTTTTTGTAGCGCTGGGTAACCCCTTTAAGTGTAAAATAGTAAACTTTATACAAACCTCTCCATGCTTCCCAGTATTCTTTGAGCTTCTGCCATCTGCCCGTGTCGCCATGAACCCGCAATCCATTCTACAGGCAGCATGTTATAGAGCAGGAGCAGCTGAGCAGATTGATACATAGTTGTATGGAAAAAAAATCTAGGATAAGTTGTAATTTATTCAAATAAATCTTTGATCATTCCAGTCTAAGTAGTCATGTGGGCGGTCCTACTCAGTTATTGAAAGCTATCTGTGCAAAAGTTTGCATATGGAGTGCAAATTTGGAGAAAAACATGCACAGTTGGTTAGGTTGGTTGGGCATTGCCCCCTCCCATAAAATACCAAGCTACTTTTACAACAGAAGAGCCACACATACAATCCACAAAGGTGCCATCCCTTTAACTCCTTTGTAAACCTATGCATCTAGAATAGAAAGTGCATTGAGAAGTGCAGGTTTTCCTTGTAGGCTATAAATATTTATGGCGCACTATTCTAAATATGTGATTGATTATGCATCTAGCTCCCTAACTAGGAAGTCTGCCATGGCATAAATATAAGGGCCAATATATTCCCTCATAGGCATGCCAGTACTGTGCGCCTTCACCAGGATGCAGATTTAAACTGAACTGTATGAGAAAAAAATATAGCACAGTCAGCATATACCAATACATAAAAGTTCTAAATTGGAATCATTTATGGTGGTTGTGCTGCTAACAAGATGAACAGATATCTTATTAGTAAACTTTTTATTATTCCAAAACTGTAGTTTACTCTCCATGGACTATTCATATTGAACAGCACATTTCAAGGGCTCCCGGAATAAGGGCAAAGGAGAAAACACGACCAGAATATTCTTACATGAGGACAGCTGCACTACTTTCTGTTATACTTTTTCCCATACATTACCATCTCTAGGTATAATGATATCCATACAACTTAAATAATTTTTTTTTTCAGCTGAAGCCACCTGTTTTGGCTAATGATCTAACACGTATGAAAGTCCCTTATAATTCCCCAACAGTAGATATTAGGGAGGGGGGGAGGGTTATGGTGTCTACCAAATAGCTTCCTATCATTAGCTATTGCATGGCATATAAAGGCAGGCTTAAGGATATAAATTTCTTAAAAGTAACTGTATGGAAAACACTGTCGGCAGCTCCACAGACTCTTTTTGCATTATTGTAAACAGACTAGGGATGGTCCGAAACCTCCGAGGTTCGGGTTCGTATGAACCCGAACGCTCGGCATCAGATTCCCGCTGTCTGCCCTCTCCGTGCAGCGGGCGGATACAGTGGGAGGAACGCCTGGAAAACTGGGATACAGCCTATGGCTATGGCTGTATCCCAGTTTTCCAGGCGGTCCTCCTGCTGGATCTGCCCACTGCACGGAGCCGCCAGGCGACGGGAATCATTACGGAGAGTTCGTGTTCGTACGAACACAACCTGCACCAGGTTCGGACCATCCCTAAAACAGACACATTCACAGCAAGGCTCATTTCAAAGAAAGCAAATGAACCTACAGCTACAGTGCCAACAGTATTACATCGGTGAGGCATCGTGGCTCTCTGTACTGTGGCCCTCCCACCGGTCTATGTAGTTAGAGCACAGCTTCATACATTGTGTATATTTACAAAATAGTTTCTGTGGCTCCTTCTGCAGTGTCGAGCACCAAGGAAACTTTTTAGGTGGAGTAGGGTCTCCTGTCAAATCTGTCAGGAGTCCTCTGCTCTTTGTACTAAGCAGTAAGCCAGCAATGCTTTATGCATCACTGGCTTACAGTCAATAGATTTGCTGGCATACTTTCTGAGCACTTCCTGCGCCAAGCCTGGTGAATCTGTCTGACCTCTCACAAGGAAGGTGGTGATGCCATGAGTTTAGACCCAAAGACAGGTGCCCATGCTTTTTTTGAAAGCAAGCTAAGCTGATAGCATAGCATTCTTTGTGACAGATGTAGTGCAGCAGCTGTACAGTTGGGGGCGGCTAAATCTGAATGTTTTTGTTGTATGGGATAAAATTCATGCAGCTGTTCCCTTGAGGCATCCCTACCCTCAGCTCAAAACATATGACAGGTTATTTGCAATTTAGATTGTCCAAATGGGAATATGGACAGATGTGAGTGGTGACAATCTATGTACATGGGAGTATGTTATCGCTGTATAGATACAGGAAAGGAAACGTAGGTAGAACATGCGAACTCCATACAGATGTACTGTTCAGTGGAAATGAATGGGTCATAACAAGATACTGTCATTCTGGAAAGCCTAGATGTGCACAGACACAGATTATGAAGTACGCTAGTTAGTTCCCTACAGACACGTTCTCTCGAGTATACAAATGGTAATCTACATCCATAGCGCTTCTTCTGTGTCATAGAGATCAACTGTGATATCACAACAACAGCTACAGTACCTGTCCACAGGAATCTTTCATGCACCTTACAATACGTCTTACATTTGATATCTTCATATAACACAATAAATAACATTTTGCCCCGAATCATGTTTTCACTCTTCTCTGCACCTCTAAAAATGTTATATTTTTTCACCACCGTACCATTCACCGAGTATCATTGGAACAGAAATCAGTTTTACAATTTGACATGATGATATAGAATAACACGTAAATTTAGAGAAATAGTGGCTGTGCCTATGGGTGAACAGAGAGAAGCAACACTTTAGTAATCTCACACTTTCAATGTGCTTCATCACCACAGGATAGATGTTGTGGAGTCTTGAAGAATGGTTGGGATATTTGGTATTATACATGATACCTTCAGACCCTGTATGCTACGCACTAGCATGTTATTGATATCTAGTTCCCTATCTGAGGTAATTCTATGTTCTGCAATGGAAATGCTACAGGAACAAAGAATGTATATGTAGTGTACAAAAGTTGTGGTTTGCGTAATGAGGAAGCGCGCGCATGCGCGTGAAACAGCTGTAACTACTTGCTACGTGTGGTGTCCCCCTACCTGCTCTCGCATAATACATTTTAGCCTGTTTGTGAAATGAAATAAAGGAGGTTTACATCAGACGGTGAGTGCCCCCTGCATTTCTTCTTTGAACTGTTACTGTCTTGGTTCTAGTTTTAATAACAACATGGTTAAAGAGGTTGTCCAGTCAAAACTTTTTATTTTGTATTAAAAAGCTCAGTGCATGGTTAAACACACACACACACACACACACACACACAAAACAAAAAAAAACCAGACACTTACATTCCTCACTGTTGCACTGCCCCAGCTTCGATCCCTGCTATGTATCGCTTCTGGGTTCAGGGATGTAATGCCACATGATCGGCTCAACAATCAGTAGCCACAATGGTGTCCTTCGCCACTGATTGGCTCAGAGATCCATTATACCAATGGAAGCATGGTAGCAAGGAAGGTAAGTGCATGTTTTTTAACTACCCACTCCCTGAACATTTGAATAAAAAAAAGCATTCTGCAAAAAAAAACAAAAAACCTTTAGCTGTATTTTAAAGAAAAATGGGAATCTATGCTGTAGTTCATACTGTAGATCGGGGAAGTTTTGGCTTTAGGTGTTCAGGCATGATGGGCAATAAAGTTTTGCAACAACTGTAGGGTATGATGCTCCTTATTCTGGCTAGTATAGAGTATAGCGTGGAAATCATAGGACAAAAAGTGATAGTATATAATAACAGAGTAAGGCTGTGTCCACATTATGGATTTTTCCCCTGCATGCTGCAGGTAGCCCAGGAGTGGATTATCCCCATTAAATGGTGCTAATCTAAAATCTTGTGCAAATTACCATATATTTGTTTTCAAAGAGGAAAAAGCAATTGCTGGCACTTGAGGCTTTGACTTATCTCTCACACAAACAGAGAATCAGGCAAGCTGAAATCCAATTTGCCAGATCCTTCTTTTGCCTAACATCTGCCAGTAGGGCAAAATCCGGAGTCCTGCCTATGCAGTAGACAATTGACTAATCACACTAAAATTGATGGGTTTGGCTAATCTTTTTATGGGAATAGGAACCTTTAGGACATATAAATGTAAATATATAGCATAGCTGATAAGGTTGAAGAAAGACAAGAGTCCAAGTTCATCCTTTAATGCTACTGTATTAAAGGGCTTATCCGGAGAACAGAAAAGGTCCAACCCGTTTTGCTCTCAAATGCTGCACTTCCTCCTTCTTGCTGTCTTGGATGATAACTTCCGAGATGGAAGGGAGGTGAGAACATGTTCAATAGCTGCCAGATGTTACATCAGAGACATCAGGGGCATCTGTTGGACATTATGTCCGCAACATGCTCCCACCCCCATCTTGTCTTGGAAGTTATCATCCGAGACAGCAAGGGGGAAAAAGTGCAGCGTTGAGCGCAGAACAGGTTGGATCCCTTCTGCTCTCTAAATAACCACTTTAAATTTTACAAAGAGCCAACCCCTCATTGGATGACTCTATCCATTAGTAGTAGAACAGTACTGTAATTTCTCCCCCATCTATGTGCAGGTCCACAATGAGTTTATGTTCCTTACAGCTGGTCTATGAATCTCCCAGCCAACACAAGTTGTTTTATGACCCCCCCCCCTCCCAATACGGTAAAGACGTTAAGTGATTACGGTTGTCCAAAAACTGGTGTTTTCTGAAGGGGTTTAAAGATAATGTTAAGGAACACAACGCATCTACACTTTAAAACGTATCCAGTAACCCAAGGGCATATGCACTCTGATGAATTATAGCTCCAATTTGTACGGAGCTAAAATAGGATTGCCATAGGCCTCTACTTACTTCTGCATGGCTCCTATTTCACGTAGAGGCATTAAGAGGTTGTCAAATTCCATATATTACTTGATGGATTTATATACAGTAATACACTCTATACACAAGGAGCTGTATAATCTCAATGTGCCGTCATACAGGCCCTATGTACAGGGCCCAGTTTTGTGCAAGAGTCAGAAATGTGATTGAATAACCTGAAATCAAGTCAATATTCATTAGTTTACTGCAAACTAATAAATCAGAAGAGCTTTGTCCTTAGAAAACATTAGCAGTAGAAGCTAAAGGAAATATGTACAGGATAAAAAATGTATATGAATGTGACTTACAGACAGAAGTATCTGAAAAGCACTGTGGATGACCTCTAGGTACTGAAACTCAATGATGCATCCTGTCACCGAGATGAACGAGTGATCTCCAAGGTCCCTGCTGGCTGGAGGAGGCACCACCCGCCGCACACAGCCGGGCCCGTGTTCTCTCCACCATGAGCGATGAATGGAAATGTTAAATGTCATAAGATCTGTCTCCTACAAGAAGAAGTACAGAGAATTAATACATAGCCTGCGGGATATATTGTTTTTTTCTAGTAGAATATCACAATATTATGTTAAAAATGAAAAGAACAAATAGAAAAAAACATATTCCAATGTTATTTGTCCTAAAGCTGTATGAAAGGTATAGCATCCACAAAATCTACAAATTGCTGTCTATGTCACATTTGAATTTATTACTTTTATATAATGAAACCAATTATTATAAGAAAATGTGCATTAGAATTAGAAATGTATACAAGTCTTTCAAATACTGGAGTTAGGTAGCAATTTGAGGGTCATACAAATCTAAAGACCCTTTTACACATTTGGCAATAGGTTCCCATTAGAGATGAGCAAACCGGGTTCGGGTTCGAGTCCATCCGAAGCAGAACGATCGGCATTTGATTAGCTGGGGCTGCTGAAGTTGGATAAAGCCAATGACTATATCCATGTTTTCCACATAGCCTTAGGGCTTTATCCAACTTCAGCAGCCACCGCTAATCAAATGCTGAACGTTCGGGTTCGGATGGACTCGAGCATGCTCGAGGTTCGCTCATCTCTAGTCCCCAAGCATTCTTGTATGGCCCATATCGGGCCATGTTGAGTTAATTATGGAGCCTGCCTAGGGATTACTGAGGAATGCTTTAGTAAAAAATGGATGGATCACGGATTATGCATCTGTATGTTGTGTCCGTTAAAAACAGACTCATTGGGGGACATTTATTAAGTCCGGCGTTTTTTACGCCAGGCGTAAAAATGTCCCCGCAGCTCCGGAGCTCAGGGGATTTATGTAGAGGAGCATTGCCTCTACATAAATCCCGATTTCATGGAGCCTCTCCATGCGAAAATTTTGAAACCTACACCAGCTCAGAGCTGGCTGTTTTACGCCAACAGATACAACTTTTTTTGCTTGATAACTTTCCCCCATTGACTATTGAAGTCTCCGTTCTGCAAAATCAGTCTGTAAAAGTGCAGGTCCCACTTTTTGTGGAACCGATCAGTGACCAAAAACACATGTGTGGATGACCATATTAAAATCAACAGGTTCTTTTTCTGTTCGTAAAAGACCTTTTACATGGGCCGATCATTGTCCAGGAGCATTGCCAGAAACGTTCCTGCAGCCAATAATTAGCCCGTGTAAAAGTAACAATGATCAGCCGAGGACTGGAAAACAACATATCCTCAGCTGATCAAGTTTTTTCAGCTTGCTTCAAAATTTATTGGCTGCATATCTTCCTGTGTAAACAGGGGATGCTGGGCCAATAACAATAAAGGAAAATGTATGTATATATCTGTGCTGTCAATTTCCAGGTATAAAACAGCAGCATATATTTATCATCCATGCTGCTTGTGTTCCGGCATCCTGTTCTCCGGCTCTTCCATCTTTGTCCGCAGCTCTGAAGCCCCTATCACACAGGGCGATCAGCGGGAGAAAGCAAGCGCTGACATGTCAGGTCAGCCCTCGATTGCCACTTGTTCCCTACTCGCTGCCAGCGCTATTTCCAACTCTGACAGCAAGAGAGTTAGTGCGGGGCAGGGGGCTGCAAGGAGCCAACAGGGGATAGCGGCGCTCTGCTGCCTCCGCTCCTATTGCACTGGGCAACTGTTGCTATCAAGGTCAAGGCTACTGTTGTAGCTACTGTTGTAGCAGATTGTTGCTATCAAGGTTGTTTGTCTTTCAACATGCTGAAAGACAACGAAAGACAACAATCAGCCGACATTGTGTAAGTGACCCGATTGATGTGTTTCCAAGTTGCCAGACTTTTTGCATTTACGCAGTACCTGATTCCTTTAGATTATAGTTGTACTAAGTCCATCTTGTCTGTGGCTTCAAAGTTCTAGTTGCATCTTCCCCAGATTTCAATTCTTTATGATTACCCCATATAGTCTCAACTTTTTTTTTTTTTTTTTTTAAGTTTACATGCATAGGGGTTTCTAGATCACCAGAATAAAATAGGTAATATGCTATTTTTTCAATACTCAGACTACAATACTTGAACTGTTAAGTAACACAATATGCATCTTTTTCTAGAGCAGGACCTGCAGCACTAGAGCTTATGTAAAAGTCATTACACAAGAGAGTCTATCATGTTCACATTTATCACTGTGCTCCTAAAGGAGAACGAGTATCTAGTACATGTAAGATGTTTACAGCAATACTGTTCCTGCTAAAAGGAAATGATATCTGAAATACAGCGATTCCTCTGACTTTCTTATGTATGAAGGTCCTTATGTACAGCTCCATCCCCTCTAGTCTTACAGCAGCGGTGGTGCACGCAGCAGCATTTATACAGCTCTGTGCACATATGTTTTCACGGACATAACTTCCCTGCCTAACTGAGCTTACAGCGTCGTAGCTGAGCTTTTTTTATTGCTAGAGCTCAGGGAAAGATTTTGGTGGAGAAAATGTATTAATACTTGAAGTATGCATAGCCCCAGAGTGGAAGAGTTTGACTGAAAAATAGGTTTATCACATGGAAGTCTAGGGGACTGATAGAGAGCTTTTCTCAACTACCTCTGTTAGGCGAAGGGATTTTAAATGAAGCAGCAGCAAAATACTTGACTGCCACTCCACTTAAACCTGGTATCACTGCAGTCATGTAGTAAGAAGAAACACGACACATGGGGCTTCTATTTTTCTGCGGAGGGGTCTCCTGCTAGTTAACTCTCCACTTATCTTGTGGATAGGTGATTAATGTCAATTCTGGGAAAATCCCTTTAACTCTTAATAATGTACATTGTGATTTTGCCAACACAATCATTCAGGCTGGGAGGGTTGTGATTGACAGCCCCTACTACGCAATGGTTGGGATTAGAGAAAGCTCAGATACTCGCAATTTATGTTTTGTAATACCACGATCGATAGCAATTGCGGAACGACAGGGCAGGAGGTATGCTGTAAAAGATATTAAGTGCAAGGGCAGTAATGCATTGGAACAGATAGGTCTATTAATGCATTAAAATGGAAAAAATTATTAAATGAAGTAATTGATAAAAAAAATAAAATAAAAAAAAAAAAACAGTTGCATACACATAAAAATGGTTTAAAAATAAAAGTATATGCTTATTATGTCTTCTACTAGAGTACCACATTTCCCAGCTACTCTAAAGACACAGCCGCACGGTTGTGTCACTTCAGTAGTGGGAAGATTTGAATAGGTTCGGCGTCATGTATCATTATGATGCCCGGAGTTCCCGATGCCGGCCTGCAGCCTCACGCACCTTGGCTTTCATAATCTACGGAGTGTGTGCTTGCAGCCTGACACTGATAGACGCAGCATTTTAAAAAGTTATTCTAGCATGCAAAAAAATTTTTTATATGTTTTGCAGGAACAAAGAGTAGGTAAATATCCGACAATTTTTTTTTTTGCCAGAACATACATACATATATATATATATATATATATATATATATATATATATATACACTCACCGGCCACTTTATTAGGTACACCATGCTAGTAACGGGTTGGACCCCCTTTTGCCTTCAGAACTGCCTCAATTCTTTGTGGCATAGATTCAACAAGGTGCTGGAAGCATTCCTCAGAGATTTTGGTCCATATTGACATGATGGCATCACACAGTTGCCGCAGATTTGTCGGCTGCACATCCATGATGCGAATCTCCCGTTCCACCACATCCCAAAGATGCTCTATTGGATTGAGATCTGATGACTGTGGAGGCCATTTGAGTACAGTGAACTCATTGTCATGTTCAAGAAACCAGTCTGAGATGATTCTAGCTTTATGATATGGCGCATTATCCTGCTGAAAGTAGCCATCAGATGTTGGGTACATTGTGGTCATAAAGGGATAGACATGGTCAGCAACAATACTCAGGTAGGCTGTGGCGTTGCAACGATGCTCAATTGGTACCAAGGGGCCCAAAGAGTGCCAAGAAAATATTCCCCACACCATGACACCACCACCACCAGCCTGAACCGTTGATACAAGGCAGGATGGATCCATGCTTTCATGTTGTTGACGCCAAATTCTGACCCTACCATCCGAATGTCGCAGCAGAAATCGAGACTCATCAGACCAGGCAACGTTTTTCCATTCTTCTACTGTCCAATTTCGATGAGCTTGTGCAAATTGTAGCCTCAGTTTCCTGTTCTTAGCTGAAAGGAGTGGCACCCGGTGTGGTCTCCTGCTGCTGTAGCCCATCTGCCTCAAAGTTGGAGGTACTGTGCGTTCAGAGATGCTCTTCTGCCTACTTCGGTTGTAATGGTTGGCTATTTGAGTCACTGTTGCCTTTCTATCAGCTCGAACCAGTCTGCCCATTCTCCTCTGACCTCTGGCATCAACAAGGCATTTCCACCCACAGAACTGCCGCTCACTGGATGTTTTCTTTTTCGGACCATTCTCTGTAAACCCTAGAGATGGTTGTGCGTGAAAATCCCAGTAGATCAGAAGTTTCTGAAATACTCAGACCAGCCCTTCTGGCACCAACAACTATGCCACGTTCAAAGGCACTCAAATCACCTTTCTTCCCCTTACTGATGCTCGGTTTGAACTGCAGGAGATTGTCTTGACCATGTCTACATGCCTAAATGCACTGAGTTGCCACCATGTGATTGGCTGATAACGTGGTAACGTGCAGTTGGACAGGTGTACCTAATAAAGTGGCCGGTGAGTGTATATATATATATATATATATATATATATATATATATACATATATTCTGGCAAAAAAAATTGTTGGATACTTACCTACTCTTTGTTCCTGCAAAACATATACATTATATGTAATAGAAAACTGCAGCACTCCATTGTCTTTAAGAAAGAACTTGTGCATTTATTCCTTCCAAAATGGACAGTGATAACGGCTCGGCGAGAGAGCTGAAACGTAGCTGTCACCTTTGCACTTATTCCTTTTTGGATTGAATAACGCGTTTTTTCTTGAAGACAATGGAGTGCTGCAGTTTTCTATAATTTATGGTTTTGGGACCTGTGATCAAGGTTGACGCTGCCTGCACCCCCCATACTTTTGAAACATGCTTTATTTTAAAACACTGTGAAAAAATATTTGTGAACATGTCATAAGCCTCTGAGTGTAAGAATTGCTGTTTTCAGCAGCTTGCTTCTCTGACTATGATGTCCATATCTTACTTTAAATTCTGTCCTGTCTCTACCATATGTAGCACAATGTCACATGGCTCATAATAAATCAGACACACTCTCCGACCCGTTGTATATTCTATTTATAGTCTCTGATAAATATTTCACCCCGTGCTGACTAACTGGTCGTGGTCACAGACTTTCTGAAAACTAAATTCAGAAGTGTCCTAGGTGTCATAAGCAGCTTCAAAACATCATTTCGCTGTTGATAATTTTTCCTTTTTTCTATCATCCATTTCTCATCCAGTTCTTCTGCTAGAACGCAATATTCATGTTGGGTCCTAATGTTGGATTTACCTAAGGTTTTAAGCCTTTTTGAGAAATTTTTGTACATAAAAAGGGGATTAAAATGCCTCATGATCTGTTTGAACTGGAATTCAAAAACATAAACACAAAGCATTTTTTTGACTGACGTAACTGGCACAAGAGTAAAAGGGATTAAACATGTGGTCGCTGATCAATGAGCAAATGAAGCTAAAAATTGCACAGTGCACTACTGTACTTAAATGGTCACTGTTTGTGTTTGTTTTTTTAAACATCCCTATATGAATTTTTTTTATTTTTAACATGATTGTACTGTAAATCAGTTTATGATCAAAATTAACTACTTACCCCAGAAAAAAAGTCATGGCCACCAGGTGCCTCCCTTCCCTTGTAATCTAGTATCTATTGCCTGTTGTTAAGGGAAATCTGTCTGTAGTAACAGCTAAATCAAGACAGATCACAGGCCAGGGGGAGAGAAAGGCAGGGAAAGCTTGGGCTGTCTAGTTCTAGTCCCACCTCCTGAAATTGAGAGAAATAGCGACTCTCAGGGGCTCAATAACAGCATTAAGGGAACTTAAACCACCTTGTGGTTAACCCCTTAACAACATCGGCGTATATTTACGCCCTGATGCCGGTAAGGACGCGCGGAGACCCCGCTCTGAACCGCGGCGGTCCCGGGTGCCGCTTGTAGCCCGGGACCGTAGGTATTAGCGGGCACGGTCCGATCGCCGTGCCCGCTAATACAGTAATCAGATGCAGCTGTCAAACATGACAGCTGCATCCGATTACCGGATTCAGCTGTTCCCTGGAGTCTAGTGGCGGAGATCGCTCCCCCGGGATGTTATCCCGGAGGAGCGATCTTCGTTTCTGAAGCCGGCCGGGGACCGCTCCAAGATGGCGCCGTCCCCGGCTCGGCACGCGTTTACTTCCGGCTGCAGCAGCCGGAAGTAAACGAGTGCCTATCTCATGGATCTCTGCAGCATATCTATGCTGCAGAGATCTCTATGAGAGATCAAAGCACTTATACTAGAAGTCCCCTAGGGGGGCTTCTAGTATAAGTGTAAAAGTAAAAAAAAAAGTGTTGTTAATAGTAAAAAGCCCCCTCCCCTAATAAAAGTCTGAATCACCCCCCTTTTCCCAGGTTATAAATAAAAGTAAATAAATAAATAAATAAACAAACATGTTTGCTATCGCCGCGTGTGTAATCGCCCGAACTATTAATTAATCACATTCCTGATCTCACACGGTAAATGGCGTCAGCGCAAAAAAATACCAAAGTGCAAAATTGCGCATTTTTGGTCGCATCAAATCCAGAAAAATTGTAATAAAAAGCGATCAAAAAGTCATATATGCGCAATCAAGATACCGATAGAAAGATCACATCATGGCGCAAAAAATGACACCTCACACAGCCCCATAGACCAAAGGATAAAAGCGCTATAAGGGTATATTCACACGGGCGGGCTCGCAGCGAGATTCTCGCTGCGAGCCCGGCAGGTCCTGTCAGTTCCCATAAACTACATACTTGCTGCGGTCTAAACGACCGCAGCGAGTATGTAATTATACCGCGCTTAAACCCTTCTACTCCCGCCGGCTCCCCCGCTGTAAGCAGCATACATTACCTCTCCTTGCTGCACGGGTCCGGCGTCCTGCTCTCCCGTCCGGCCAATTAGTGTGTTGCCCAGCCGCAGCCACTGATTGGCCGGACGGGAGAGCAGGACGCCGGACCCGTGCAGCAAGGAGAGGTAATGTATGCTGCTTACAGCGGGGGAGCCGGCGGGAGTAGAAGGGGTTAAGCGCGGTATAATTACATACTCGCTGCGGTCGTTTAGACCGCAGCAAGTATGTAGTTTATGGGAACTGACAGGACCTGCCGGGCTCGCAGCGAGAATCTCGCTGCGAGCCCGCCCGTGTGAATATACCCTAAGCCTGGGAATGGAGCAATTTTAAGTGACGTATATTTGTTGACAATGGTTTAAATTTTTTACAGGCCATCAGATACAATATAAGTTATACATGTTACATATCGTTTTAATCGTAACGACTTGAGGAACATATATAATAAGTCAGTTTTACCCCAGGGCTAATGGCGTAAAAACACATTTCCCCCAAATAAACAAAATGCTTTTTTTTTTTCAATTTCACCACACTTTGAATTTTTTTCTGGTTTCGCAGTGTACTTTATGCAAATATTCAGCCTGTCATTGCAAAGTACAATTAGTGACGCAAAAAATAAGGGCTCATGTGGGTTTCTAGGTGGAAAAATGCAAGTGCTATGGCCTTTTAAGCACAAGGAGGAAAAAACTAAAACGCAAAAATCGAAATTGGCTCTGTCCTTAAGGGGTTAATCTGAATGATCAATGTAAGAAAAACATAATAATAATAATAATATTTATTTGTATAGCGCCAACAGATTCCGCAGTGCTTATTTAAATATATAAATACATTACAGGTTATATTTATATTAACCCCTTAAGGTCAAAGCCAATTTTCGCTTTTGCGCTTTTGCTTTTTCCACTTTATGTTTAAAAGGCCATAGCGCTTGCATTTTTTCACCTAGAGACCCACATGAGCCCTTATTTTTTGCGACACCAATTGTACTTTGCAATGACATACTTTATTTTACCATAAAATATTCTGCGAACCCGAAAAAAAAATAATTTGCGCTGTCAAATTGAAAAAAATAGGAATTTGTTTTCATTTCAGGGAGTTTCGTGTTTACGCTGCTCGCCCTGGGGTAAAACTTACTTGTTATATATGTTCCTCAAGTCGTTACAATTACAACGATATGTAACTTGTATAACTATTCTTTTATGTGATGGCTTGTAAAAAATTCAAACCCTTGTTAACAAATATATGTTCCTTAAAATCGCTCTATTCCCAGGCTTATAGCCCTTTTATTCTTTGGTCTATGGGGCTGATTGGAGTGTTTTTTGCACCATGATGTGTTCTTTCTATTGGTACCTTGATTGCGCACATACGATTTTTTGATTGCTTTTTATTACATTTTGTCTGGATTTGATGCGACCAAAAATGCACAATTTTTCCACTTTGAAATTTTTTTTGTGCTTGCGCCGTTTGCTGTGTGAGATCCGGAATGTGATTAATAGTTCGGGCGATTACGCGTGCAGCGATACCAAATATGTTTATTTATTTATATTTATAAAGTGGGAAAAGGGGGGTGATTTGGACTTTTAGTAGGGGAGGGGATTTTTAATTAATAAAAAAAAAAAATTTTAATTTTTTTTTACTTTAACTAGAAGTCCCCTGGGGGACTTGTATTTACACAGCACTGATCTCACATAGAGATCAATGCTGTGTATATACACAGCAAAGATTGGTTAGATCGGTGATAGATTGCTTTGGCCTGCTGGCCACAGCAATCTATTGCCGAGCCGGGGTCAGCGTCATTGCGATGCTGAGGCCCGAAATGGGCAGAAGGGCGGATCTCCCCCCCCCCCCCCCCGATCGCAGGATGTATGGAGCTAAGCAGCTAAATGCAGCTGTCAGGTTTGACAGCTGCATTTAGAGGCTTAATTAGCTGGTGCGGTAACGGGACCCGTGCCGGCTTATAGAGTCGCTCCCCGGCTGCAGACCCGGCAGGACCCCTCTCTGAACTCCCCCCGCGGCATCATGACAAATAGATTAAAATATTAAAATACAGAATTAGGGGTGACGAGAGGCAACAAGTGCTTTATTTGTCAATCTTCCAGTCATTGTACATAGAATCTCAAACTGCCTATAGGTGATTGGGTAGCAAGTACAGTGTAGATGGCACCAAAGGGGATATAGAGAGGATGCAGGAGGGATAGTAGAGAGGGAGACGAGATTAGAGAATGTTATAAGCACAAGAGATGAGTCTTCAGGGCGCGCTTGAAACTGTGGGTGTTGGAAATTAGTCTGAGCTCTTTGGGTAGGGAGTTCCAGAGAACTGGTGCAGCACGAAAGAAGTCTTGGAGGCGGGAGTGAGAGGTTCTGATTATAGAAGAGGTTAGTGTAAGGTCATTAGCAGAATGCAGAGCACGGGAAGGATGGTAAGTGAAAATGAGGAAGGAGATACAGTATATGGAGGGGCAGAGTTGTGGAGAGCTTTATGGGTGAGGGTGAGGAGTTTGAACTGTGTTCTGTATTTAATAGGTAACCAGTATAGTGACTGGCACAGGGGGGATGCATGCTTCTTAAAAGACAGGAACACTTTCGGAAACATATTGAGCTCATAATTTTTTGTTGTCAATGGCTTGGTTCACAATTCATACCAAACAATTTTTTGTTATACATCAACAACTATATAACCATGGTATATGGTATAGCATGGCACGTCCTCCCGAGATCCATCCATTCCAGTGTGCCAAATGTAGTCTAAAATTGATTATGTTTATCACATTTGTAAGTGTATACTGTTTTCGGTGGGTCTCAAAAGCCTGGTCGACCAAAAAACAGTATTTGCTCTCTGTTCTGAACATAGTCACTTTTAGACTACCTACAATTGACACACTAAAATGGCAACTCCAGCGATTTTTTTTTTCTTTCAAATCAACTGGTGTCAGAGAATGCCAAAGATTTGTAATTTACTTCTAATAAAACATCTCAAGTCTTCCAGTATTTATCAGCTGCTGTATGTCCTACATATCTATATCTATGACACAGAGCCGCTACAAGTACTGGAAGAATAAAAACTTTTTAAAAGAAGTAAATTACAAATCTCTGGTACTTTCTGACACCAGTTCATTTGAAAGAAAAACATTTTCGCTGGAGTTGCCCTTTAAATGAATGGATCCAGTAAGGGTGCACTATGGTATATGTATTAAGTGTGAACTCATGTGTGAAGCTTGATAAAGACCCATAGGGTGAAAATGTCACTAATCTACATTTTGAAGATTATTCTGCACTTGGATGTTGTTGGACGTTGGACTCATTAACTAACTCATAGCCTATGGGGTGGATAAGTTGCATGCTCGACTGTGTACTTTCCCCGGCTGTATCTTGGTATCGTAGCAGGTCTCAGTGGTGAGATCCGGCCCAATCAGTAACATTTGACATGTCCTTAGACATGTTAAAAGTTACTGCAAATGACAGTAATGGCTTAAAGGGGTTGTGTCATGAAGACATATTCTCTATTAGGCACAATTGACATTATAGAGGGGCTCAGGAGCCTGATCTACAAGCCTGGTGGGTTGGCCTGCTATCAGGAGAAATATGTGACCAGTAGTGTCTCCCCAGTCAATAATAGCTGCTCCCTGAGAAGAGAAGCCCAAACTGCTGCATTCAGCTGAATTACATGCTGTCTTCATCTGAAGAGGGTCCTTTACATAAGAAAATTCCTATAATTTACACTTTTCACTATCTATTAACATTAATAATGCCGTTATTGTGATTAAAACTAAATTATTTTTTCACACCGAAAGCTTCAAGTTAAAGTGTTCACTCCACGTACTTGACCTCTAGCGTCTGACTTAACAGAACGGCATCTCTAGTATTCTGTCTGCCGATAAAAGCTTAGCCACAAATCAATACCTGCATACATCAAAATCAATCTGGTGCAAGAACCAAAGCCTGCCTTCCCTTTAACTTCTTGGAAACCTCCGTGTAGGACTATACAGTAAGATGCCATCAAGAAATCTATTACCACATGAATTTATTATCATTTAAAGGAATGTATCTCCAAGAAATCTGCACAAAAATTAATGGGAAATTGCTACAAACCATCTCACAGGGTGGAATGACAGCTAAGAAGCATCATAAGTAATTCTGACAACCTCTGATTATGTTCACACACTATGGAGAAATGCTGTCACAGGCAACTTCCTAGCAGCTAAAAAAAAACCTGTGAAGTTTTTTTTATAGAACACGATTTAAGGTATTTTTCCTGTATCAGAATATGAGGGATCTATAATTAATCAGGATTGACACCTCCCAAGTAAACTTTTACAGACACACTAAAATGAGACGGAATTAAATGTACACGGATCCAGATTAGGATTGAACAGCTACTATTGGGATCTCCCACGGAAAACATGGTCCTACATGGACAAATAACAGCCATAAGTATAAAGTAATGGCCATCATTTGCCATCCAACAAAAACAGCCATCATTTCAACGGTGTGTGGATATAGCCCATAACAGTGAAAGAAAAAGCACTGATGAACACTGCAGGAGTCACAACAAAGACATGGCCCCTTCCAAACACCCAAGTAGCAGGTGTCCCCACCAATCTAATACTGAAGAGCTTGCCTCTTGCCATCAACTTAAAAAGCTTGTATAATCCTTTAGTACTATTATCTCTTTGTTGTTACACAGTGGGGAAAAATATTTGATACACTGAGGATTTTGCAAGTTTCCCCACCTGCAAAGAGTGGAGAGGTCTGTAATTTCTATCATAGATACACTTCAACTTTGAGAGACAGAATCTATTTTGAAAAAAATCATGAAAATCACCCTGTGTGATTTAGAAATAATTGATTTGTATTTATTTGTATGAAATAAGTATTTGATCAACTACCAACCAGCAAGAATTCTGTCTCTCACATAACCGTTAGTCTTTCTTTAAGAAGCTCCTCCTACTCTTAACTCTGTATTTATTGCACCTGTTTGAACTTGTTACCTGTATAAAAAAAAAAAACAACCTGTCCAAATACTCAACAAATCACACTCCAATCTCTCCACCATGACCAAGACCAAAGAGCAATAGGCACACATTTGTAGACCTGCATAAGGTTGGAATGGGCTACGGGACAGTAGGCAAGCGGCTTGGTTCGAAGGAAACAACTGTTGGCGCACTTATTAGGAAATGGAAAACACATAAGATAACTGTTAATCTTCTGTAGTCTGGGGCTCCATGCAAGATCTCTTCTTGTGGAGTAAGGTTAATTCTGAAAAAGGTCAGGAATCCTCCCAAAACTACATGAGAGGACATGGTCAATGACCTGAAAAGAGCTGGGACCACAGTCTCAAAGATTAAATATTGAGAGCAGATATTGGTCACACTAACCTGACTGTTCTGTGCAAAGGATAAGCAGTATTTATCATATGTAGCATTGGGATCCTGTCGGCTGCCTCGCTTGTGGTCTTAGGCAGATATCGTCCGTCACAATGTATTTGCCAATAATTGTAATCTTCAACCCAACAGTCAAAACACTTGATATGCCTTGTTGCAGGACTCGTAAGGAATCATCTGGATACTGAAAATATATTTCTGGAGGTTTATTCACATGCATAAAACAAATCAACAGGTTTCGGCTCTGTACTAGCATCTTCCTCAGGAGCCTGTGAGATTTGCTGGGATACAACTGGAGGTAGTGCACGGATATATGCTTCACTACCCGGCTCAAAATTAAATCAGACCAGTGAGAGGTCACTGCCACCCATGTCTCTGCATCACGGAGGGTCTTAGGAGTGTCTTAGCTTTTGTTTTAGGCCTAGTTATGTGAATTAAAATGGCAAAATTTCAGGATTATTTTATCATACAGATAGGAAAGGAATAAAAAAATATATATATGTTTAACGTACAAATTTGATTTGAACAATAGGCCATTTTCTGATGAGACATTTCCTATAAGTTTCCTTATCCATACAATACTCAGCTGGGTATGTAAAGTGGTAATTCTAAAATAATTGGTCCATAATTCCCTTACATAGTATAGAATATATAACATTTGAATCAGCCTGGCTCTGTCAGAGGCGTATGTTGTGTCTACATCTCTTTCTGATTCACCTATTTTTAGATGCGACCCAAATACCACATCACCACATCATTGTGAGTATATTTGTTATTTTAAGCTTCAGCCTTTTGTCTTCATCAGTCCCTGGCTATATGTCTCATTTATTTGTCACTCCTGTCATTCTCACCATGTACCTGCTGTGCCTGCATAGGAAAGCAGCATGAGTCTTCCTAATAGTTACGTGTGCAAGTTAGATTGTCATCACTTACCGTAGACATTGACAAACAACCGATACTGTCATGACACTAAAGGTTATACTATGTTTTCTTGTTTGTTAATGCGTTTCCTTTGCAGAAAGTCAGATATTGTGCACCTAAGATTGTCTATCTATGTATCTGTTGGCAGGGAAATACAAACTAGCATTGGCAAAACAACTTGGAATAAGTGGAAAGCAGAAGGGAACAAGGGACTGGTCCAGCGTAGGGATTTCATGAAAATATCGGTCTCACACTTATATATTGTGCTATGCCTATGCCTGTGTTGTCTTCTTTACCCTGCAAAGAAATGAGAGAACCTCCTGAAGTGAGTTCTGTTCAGTATTTGCAGGAGGTAGTGGGCCACATCCTACAAGGCCTCCTGGTTGCAATGCTGGCACAGTCTACTTTACCTGGGCTTGCTGGTTTGTCTGTGTTGCCGTAATTCGACAACCAGAATGTGGACACTATACAGGCTCAGGGTGCCTGTCTCTGGGGTGTGCTTTTTACTTTTTCTTTTATTCCAGATATAGGACTAGTTTGACTCCCGTATATTCTTAGTTTCTTTGATGTTATTCAATCATTCCTCTACTGACTCAAATATTCCTAGATCCTTGTCATGTTGATCTCAGCTTGGTTAAGCCGGGTTCAGATGAATTGTTCCAGGATGCTTGGTTTGCCTGGGACCCCTTGGTGTGAAAAGGTATTATACAGGGACTAATACTGCGTAGGTGAACCCAGATCTTCAGGATCGTAAGGTGTAGCTGTAACCTGGGAAAAAAGTGTAGTCCAGCGTTGCTAGATAAAATGTTTATCATTACTGTTATGCACATTAAAAACATTACCGCAAAAAGACCTGACCCTCATACCATAGTGCAAACAGACATGTTTCAGGTATGGCTACACCCTTAGGGCCCTATTCCACCAGACGATTATCGTTCAGATTATCGTTAAATCGTTTGAATCTAAACTATAATTGTTCGGTTGAAATGCAGTTAACGATTAACGCCCGAACAAGAAATCGTTGATCGCTTTATAAGACCTGGACCTATTTTTATCGTTGCTCGTTCGCGAAACGTTTGCAAATCGTTTGCATTGACATTGTCCAGTCGTTCGCAGTAGATACGAACGCAATAGCGAATAAATAGCAAAGAAAAAACTATCACAAATACGATCATAAGTAACGATTATCGTTCTATAGAAATGAGTGAACGTTTTCAGGTCTTTCTCAATAGCGGTCGCTTGAGATAGTTAATCATTAACGATTATGCGAACGATACGGCCCTAAGTTCACCTGTGGTTATAATGTGCCCAGCTAAACTCAACTGATTCTCTTCAAGGCACTTTTACGGACTTGGAGGAAGTGCTTACAGATTTCTACCCTGACCAGTCTGGATACAGACTTCACCACAATACAGAAGGATTTGGATGTAGTCAAAGATTTTAAGCCAGACCATAACTGGTCCATAACTGATGAATCTGATGTATAACTATATCACCTGTAAAATACCAGTAAATCCCAATAGGCCATAAGGATTGGAATTGAGAAGCGCTGTCTTAGCATCCTAAATGGTGAGAAGGAATACAGACATGTAGTTAGTTCATTGATGCAGTTTGGGGCAGTTGCTATGCAATTAACAGCTGATCACTTACTCTGGAAGAGCCAGCTGATCACGACTACTCAGCTCATTTAGGCTATCTTCCCACTATGTACAGATTAGGCAAACAACAGCCATGGTTTAGTGTTAAACAATGGCGGTTCACTAAAGAACGGTCGTTGTTAGTACATAGTGGAAACAAAGCCTTAGAGTGGAGATCCTGTTTGGTTAGCCTATCCTTGGCATTTGTTTTCTGTTGTCTATAGGTAAGTTGTCAACTTTAAGGCCATGTTCACATGGCGTATAACCTGGCGGGGTCACAGAATGGCTGGTGTTACTGAAGTTCATCCCAGATGGTACTGCAGTACCGGCCAGATGATCTTCTTTTCTGGTGAATTCAGATGATGGCGCACTCATGTGTGCCCGCATCCCAATTCACCACTGCACACAATGGAGCGTGCCGCTGGAGCAGCACACTCCATTATGTAAACTGACATGTCTGTGTGGCCGCCATTCAATGAATAGTGGCTGCAGAAAACTGACATGTCAGTTTTTCATGTGGCCCGATAGGATCCCGGACAGAGTGTATACTATGTGTATATGCTCCGGCCGATATTCCATTTATTCAAATACAATGTATGTTTAGCATAAATCACGGCCGTTGTTGCAAATTGCAACAACGGCCATGATTTATGCTAAACATACGTTGTGTGAACATGCTCAATAGGTAGGGTTTGTCATAGTTTTGGCCCCACGGTAGGGATAGCTAAATACTAAGGCCAAGCAAAGGAGACCGCTATAGGTGAGATCCAGTAAGATCTCATTTAGGCCCTTGGCTGCATTTACTCCTTATAAATTTCCTCTTTTGTCTATTTTTAACATGGAATAATTACATCTTCTATAATACAGGATATGGACATACAAGTGACTGGATATTTATTTAATAAAAAGTTCTATGATGGTTTTCAACTCAAACATTGTAATATATTTATGACCAATGAATATTTATTAGATCACATTAAAAGTGTATGTAGCCGCCCTCTTTTGATTATTTGTGTATTTTGCTTGTGGTAGATAAAGTGACTATTCTGATCTAAGAGTCACTAGCACAGTACTGCAGTGTACAGGACTGTGCAGTTCCTTAGAATATAACAGTACTGCTCCTCTTTCCTGCTGTAAAGGCTCTGTCAGGTGCATACTGTATGTAAGGTGCTTTTCTCACCTTTCTCGATTGAGAGGATAAGAAGGATAGAAGCTGTTTACATGGTAGTATGGTGACAGCAGGGTTTGTAGGTGGTGGGCTTTTTCAGAAGATGTGAGCTTTAAGTATGTGGTTCACATGAGAGGAAAGGAGAGTAAAGGGAGAGGTCTGGGAAGGATTGTATACATCATAGGAACATAGAAGATTGTCGGTAGAAAAAGACCACTTGGTCCATCTAGTCTGCCCTTTCAGTGTTTCCTTTCTTATTATCATAGGATAGCTATATGTTTATATCATCCAGGTTTACATTAAGTTATTGTATTCTTACATTGCTTCTGATCTTTCCCCCAACTCACCTCTTACTGTGTCCTCTTGTTCTTGAGTTCAGATTGTGGACAGTCTTATATCAATCCTATATATATTACTGTATATCGTATATCATTGAAATTGTCTCAAACTAATCTTGCTGAGCAATGACATTTTTTGTTAAAAGGAACCTATCACCCCTGTGCCGGGGTGACAGGCTCCCGACCCCCCGCTACAGCTCCCTATACTCATCTGCTCCCGCCGGGTCCCGTTTCTGGATCCGGTCGGGTCACAGAGATCTCAGCCGCTGCAGCCCGGCGTGTGCGCTGAGAGATGAGTCCAACGCTTATAGAGAATGACGGAGAGTCCAGCGCTCCATCATTCTCTATGAGCGTTGGACTCATCTCTCAGCGCTTGCGCCGGGCTGCAGCGGCTGAGATCTCCGTGACCCAACCGGATCCAGAAGCGGGACCCGGCGGAATCAGGTGAGTATAGGGGGCTGTAGCGGGGGGTTGGAAGCCTGTCACCCCGGCACAGGGGGGTGACAGGTTCCCTTTAAGTCTAGGGTGAGGAAGGTGCAGATTCTGATGTTTTTGAAGTGGATTAAGTTTTCTTCATGTTGAGCTTTGAAAAGCAGAAAGAGAACTGTGAGAATATGACCAACAGACACTTCCAGACAGCAGAGAGGTAACATCTGGGCCAGAAAGGTAAATTGGATTGGTAATCAGCATAAAAGTATTATGGAAAGCCATGGGATTTCATGAGCAAGCCCAGGCAAAATTATGGATGACTAGAATTCCCAGGACAGAGTTTTAAGGTACACCAACATTGGAAGGATGAGTTGAGAAAGTGATACATAAGTGGTACTTAAAGGGGTACTTTGGTGAAAATATTTTTCTTCAAAAAAAAGATGTCAGAAAGTTATTTAGATTTAGAATTTACTTCTCTACTCTAAAAATCTTGTCTTTGAGTACTTAGCAGCTGCTGTATATTCTGCAGGAACTGGTGATTTTTTTTTTCAGTCTAACCCAGTGCTCTCTGCTGCCACCTCTGTCCGAGATAGACGCTGTCCAGAGAAGGAGAGATTTTCTATGGGAATTTGCTAATACTCTGGACAGTACCTGACATGGACAGAGGTGGCAGCAGAGAGCACAGTGTCAGACTAGAATCTATCACTTTCATCAGCTGACAAGTCCTGAAAGGCTTGAGATTTTTAAATAGAAATAGTTTACAAATCAATATAACTTTCTGAAACCAGTTGATTTGAAAGAGAAAAAAAAATTGGAGTACCCCTTTGAAATTTGGTTGGTGAGGTATGAGAAGGTCCTGGAGAAATCTGTGATGCCAAGGCATTCAATTGTGACAGAGTATAGAGTAAAATAGTTAGGCTTTGGCAATTGGCAGATCATTAGTGACTTGTCTAAGGGTCCATTTACACAGAAAGATTATCTGACAGATTATCTGCCAAAGATTTGAAGCCAAAGCCAGAAACAGACTATAAACAAAGAACTGGTCATAAAAGGAAAGCCTGAGATTTCTCCTCTTTTCAAATCCCTTCCCGGTTTTGGCTTCAAATCTTTGGCAGATAATCTGTTAGATGTATGGAGAATGGTATGGAACAGGGACGTAGATAGGATTTATGGGGCCCCATAGCAAAAAAAGGCCCCCCCTCCCCTACGCACAACACAAAGCACTGCGTATATAATATATATATGCTCTACTGCTGGTGCACTGATAACCCCTGACCTCTGCAGGAGCTCTGCACATTTTTCTTTCCTACTTCATTGCCAGTGCAATGAAGCAGGGATGTCTGTCTTCTGCTTGTTAACCCCTTTTTTGTGTTGCAGCATGTAAGTAAACATTGGGTCACTTACACACTGCAGTACATAAGGGGATAAGCAGAAGGACACACTCTTACCTTCCCCCCCGGGCCCCCGTCCTGCACGGGCCCCATAGCAACTGCCTACACTGCCTCTATGGTAGCTACGCCACTGGTATGGAAAGCTTTTACACCCATGATGATGGCAGAGAAGCAGGTTTTGGCAGAAGAACACCTTGTAAGAGCAATTGTGTAAAGGGAACTGTAGGTCGACGTTTCTCCAGTGTTGTTAATTCTGTGTTTGGAGTATGTGATCATGTGCATTCCTCGACTGAGAAGAAAGATGGGAGAGAGAGGACACCAGGAGACCAGGGTTGTTAGTCAGGGAAGATATGGAATCCTGAATGAATCCTGGAATTTGCTCAGATATATGTTCAAGATAATTGAACTTTGCATCTGCACACAGGGATTGGTGGGTGACTGGCTCATTCAACTTTATGTGCGTGACTCTATTTATATATGATAGCTGCACCATTATACAAATAACGCATTTGCTGAACAGTTCTTAGTTTCATCTATGGGAGGCACAGAAATAAACTGTGTTAGCACAGTACAAGCAGGAGGTATAGTATGAGAAAATAAAATAAAAAATTGAGAAAAAAAGTAATTATAAAAAATTACTATTTTTAATCAAGTCAATTATATGATAAAACAAATCCAAATTAAATTATATAAAGTTATAATATTGAGATAACATTATTAGACTAAACGTGAAAAATATGAGATTAAAAAGTCATAAAATAAAATAAATAAAATAAAATCATAAAATTGTGAAATAACAGGTTATAATTATAGGATAGTAGTCAAGTTTCCTGTTACCACTTACATACAGTGACATATTAAGAAGGCATGTACAGAAGCCTGGAAATCCTGCTATTAATTTCCTGGTGCTGAAAATGCCTCCAAAGTAAAAACAGAACTAACCCTCCAGACTAAGGTCGAGT
The DNA here is from genome assembly GCF_027789765.1 of Dendropsophus ebraccatus. Taxonomy (NCBI): domain Eukaryota; kingdom Metazoa; phylum Chordata; class Amphibia; order Anura; family Hylidae; genus Dendropsophus; species Dendropsophus ebraccatus. Next base: position 52,277,226 of record NC_091455.1, read on the forward strand.
TCACACACAGTATCACAGCGGCCGTTCTGTGACCCGGCCGTGCCACAGAACAGCCGCGGTCTGTGAAGTTCACTGCAGTGCCAGTCGTATGAACTTCATTTCTTTTTAATTGGGATGTGCTCGCATTCCAAATAGCCATAACACACAATGTAAAGTGCGGCCACAGCCGCACTTTACATTGTCTGCTCTGTCAGTGTTGTACGGCCACTATTCAATGAATAGTGGCTGCACAAAACTGACATGCCAATTTTTTTTGTGTGGCCACTTGGAATCCCAGCCAGGATGTATACTCTCTGGCAGTGATTCCATAGACTTTAATACAATGTGTGAACATTGTGTGTGAAGTTCTCCTCTGTGTCTACATAAAATAATAGTACTCACCCTGTACCCCACAAAGTAATAATCCCCCTTTTGTAAACCACATAAGAGGAGGTGTATATGTAAGAGGAGGTGTGCACCGAATTACACAATTAGCATAATAATAACAATAATAATAATAATAATACAGATAAGGTTGTATCATGTGCAGGTTCAGCCCTAGGTGGCTGTGGACAACTGGGCGACAGTCCCTGACTTAAAGGACAAGTGCCATGAAAACCTTTTTCCCAGTAATTGAAGCACATTACAAAGATATAACTGTGTAATTTGCTTCAATCACCTATCTGCCTCCCTTCCCTGTCTTTTCCCCCCTCCACCCCCCACCAGGAAGTGTCCTGACTCACACAGACCTGATTACTGTCGTCACCGTCACCAGGCAGCTCCTTCTTGTGAGGATGAGTCATCAGCAGGAGGGCTGCTCTAGGTCCTGTTACACCAGCCTCCCCCTCCCCTCCTTGTCAGGTGACTGCTTGCTCAGCTTATCTTCTCTAGTGACATGACTCCTTCACTGAGTCCACGGCAGCAGGAGAGAGGGTATGAGGTGGGGGGAGGGGGGGGGGGCTGCCTATGTGCCGGAGTCAGTCTGAGGGAAGATAAGCAAGTGAGATGTGACAAGTGATGGCTTGCAGTTGTTCAGCCAATGGGAGCTGAGCAAGCCTGTCACCTGACAAGGCAGGGGAGGGGGGAGGCTAGTGTAACAGGAGAAGGAGCTGAGAGAAGAGCCTGGTGACGGTGACGACAGTAATCAGGTCTGTGTGAGGTAGGACACTTCCTGGTGGGGGGTGGAGGGGGGAAAAGACAGGGAAGGGAGGCAGATAGGTGATTGAAGCATATTACACAGTTATATAACTTTGTAATGTGCTTCAATTACTGGGAAAAAGTTTTTCATGGCACTTGTCCTTTAAGGTATGCGCCAATACAGACCGCATACAGAACAGAGGAAGAGGTAGGGATGGTCAAACAGGCTGAGGTCACAACAAGCGGGCAGCAGAGATACAAAAATGTTGTCTAAAGAGAAGTCACAAGCCAAAAGGTCAGCGCAGGCGGAAAACCAGGATAGTCAGAGTAATGGTGCAGAGGTCAGATAAGCCAAAGGAAACACACAGGAAAATAGCAGGAGGAGCTGAGCTTGCTAGATTCAATAGCCAGCAAGGTACTGTATAGGCAGACACTCAGACCAGGAACCCAGTCCAGGGGGCGATTGTATCACACACTAAACAGAAACAGCAAGCGCAAATGGAGAAACCAGCTGTCAATCACTAAAGTAAAATAAAGTTTACCATGAAGTGGCCTGAAAGAGCTTAGCAGGGAAAAGACGGGTGGGTCAGAGAAAACAATTACCACAGCAGAAAGAATAGGACAGTGTACAGAGAAGATTAAATGAAACACAAAATGAGCACAAAATTATTGCAAAAAGCAGTCTCATTGGTACCCTATAAACCAAGGAGCGCTCCAAGGTCCCAACAGGTACAGACATAACAGCAGGTTAGTATGGTTAGTTTGTCTTTTTTATGGCTATATACAGTATGAAGCTCAAGCCATACTACTTCCTGGTTAATTTATCCTCAGGCTTGAAGATATAACAAATAATTCCCAGAAAATGGGACAATGATTGAGCATTTTAGCAATTACGCAGCAAATCTGCAATACTAATTACTTAGCTATTATCTGAAATTATCTGAGTTTCTGGAATTGGTCGATTTGCATAAATACAGGGTAAAATGAGTGGTCAATATCACAGGGACATGCACAAATGATAGTATGCCTGGATGCCAGGTTAGATGGCCCCCATTTGTGAGATAATAAACGATCCCGAAAGAGATTGGAAGCTGTGTAATCTTATGGGATTTAATTAGAGATATAGCAAAGTGAGTTTTGCCAAACGGAGGGCAATGCGGAGAGGCAAAATGTATGGTTCTTTACAAAGTATCAGTGTCAGTGGTAACGTCATAATTAGTATCCTGCAAAAGTCATTGTTTGACTTTATTACTTGTAATCACTGATACATGATATGTCATAAAACATGGAATACTGGGGAGGTGAAAATCAATTCAAGTTGGGTTAAACACAGAGCCATTCGTCTTCCCGGAAAGGGTAGACGCAAGGAAATATAATCATTACAAGCAGCAAGTGCTGTGTTCTTAGGGAAGATGACAAAGTAATGTGATACAATGTAAGTTCCTCTCACATAAAGCAAATTCAAAGGGTGATAATTAATTTTCTTTGAGTTCTCAAGCTTGCATGGTGGTGCCATGTCTAATACCAATCTACACTGGTTTCATACTGTATGTGTGAGGAAAAGTGGCTGGCTGCAATAAATGGAAGGTGTGAATTTGTGTGGGGGTTTTCTGGAATAATTACTGCTTACTACCATTAGGAGTTTAAAGTATAAAGCTTTGTATATCTTTTCACTTGACAAAAAAAATCCCCAAGAGCATAAAGTATCCCAATGCGCAATACTACATAAAACACCAACAAACAACCAATTATCTTTATTATTGCATAGAATAAAAATTAGTTACAAATACAAACACAACTACCGATCCCAGAAAACTGGGTAAAAAAGTTTCAGACAGGACACAGAAGACCCCACGTATAGCAACAGAAAGGACCCCAGGACATACCTCCAAATAAGTAACCTATATAACATGTACTATCACTATGCAGTATTACCCCCAAATGACCAGGCAAATAGGACCTATAGAAATGAATAAAGTGCAAAAAATGGTAACAGTCCAGCTGGTATGATGTAAATGTAAGTGAGGGGGAAAGAAGCTCGTGGCAGCGAAACGTACGTCGGGTCCTGGACCCGGGACTCTCTGCTCATCACTATTGTTTACTGGCAGGTCTGTGGCTAGGCTGAGTGGGGTAGGACTCTTATGGTATTGCAGCCTGCATTGTTTGTGCTTCCTGCTCTTTCCCTCTCACTTACATTTACATCGTACCAGCTGGACTGTTACCATTTTTTGCACTTTATTTATGTCTATACTGTAGGTCCTATTTGCCTGGTCATTTGGGGGGAATACTGCATAGTGAAGCCATGTTCACACGACATATGACACTGGGCGCTTTTTGACCCAGCCAAATCACAGAATGTCAGTGAAGATCATATTGGCCGGTACTGCAGTACCGGCCGGATGACCTTCATTTGTGCTGAATTGGGATGCAGGCGCACCCGTGTGTGCCCACATCCCAATTCACCACAGCCAACAATGGAGAGTGGGGCCGGAGCATTGACAATGAATAGCGTCCGCACAAAACTGACATGTCAGTTTTCCGTGCGGCCGCTAGGGATCCCAGCCGGAGTGTATACTATGTGTATGCACTCCTTCCGGGATTCCCTCTGAATGCAGTGCACGCAAGTTTTGTTTTAATGCGAATTTTGTTGCAAATCGGCAACAATGGGCGTGTTTATTACAAAACTTATATTGTGTGAGCATGGCCTGATAGTACATGTTATATAGGTTACTTATTTGGAGGTATATCCTGGGGTCCTTTCTTTTGCTATATGTGGGGTCTTTTGTGTCCTGTTTGAAACCTTTTTTTATCGTGTTATGCAGACCCAGGTTTCTGGGATCGGTAGTTGTGTATGTATTTTTAACTAGTTTTTAGAGATGGGCGAATACGATTCAGTCGAGTAGGTATTCGATCAAATATTACAGTATTCGAAAGATTCGAATTCAATCGAGTAGTGAGGCGAATACGGGAAAGCCCTCCCAATACATTGGAAAGCCCTCCCATCGCAGTTGGCCCTTTTTTAAAAAATCCAATGACCATGCAGGGAGGCCGTTAGGGACCCTGGGAGTATGCACGCGGCGTGAAAACGACGTCTACTCTCATTGAATAGCTGAACCACATGACCTCGAATCTTAAATACTTGGCTCCCGCTTCTCGACCGCAGATGAGCTTTCAACCTAGCCAGGGAAAGATCTTGCAGCAGGGAGAGATAGGTTTTAGTAGCATTTTGATTAGGCAGGCTTGCTACAGAACCCAAAAGTCCTTTTCAGGGCTAAGATCAAGCAAAAAGTCATCTTTGAATCAAAAGCACTTCTCAGTGCTAAGACATAGATAGAAGCAGCAGCAGGTGTAATCATTCCAGTACCCTGTGTGTACAAGTGACTTATAGTGTCCCTGTTTAACATCAATAAGGGCACGTTATACATATTGTTCCAGTAGCCCACTAAGGGCACTTGATATATACTGTTTCAGTAGCCCAGAAAAAGGCACGTGATACATATTGTTTCAGTAGCCCAGAAAAAGGCACGCCATACATACTGTTCCAGTAACGTTCGTACAGCATTACGCGTGATACACGCGAATAACATGACGCTCTGCGGACGCACATTGGAATCATGTATGTGACACTGCGCAAGAAATACGAACGAAATGTGTGAACATTGCCATAAATGTTCGTAAAGCGTTCGCTAGTATTTTTCCTTCGCAACTGCAGAGAGTGGCATTATACTACGATTTTGGGGTGTTGGGGGCACCCAGGCATGGTGTTTGCATCGTTTAGGTACGTTTTATTAGGGACTTGGTGACCTCCAAGTGGTCAAATTTTGATTTCCAAGTGCCGCAAATTTTTTTCCCATAGACTATTATGGGATCGAATACTCGTTCGAATAGTCGAATACCGGTGCCTATTGGATTTTAATTCTTGAAAGTCGAATATTTCACTACTCGCTTATCACTACTAGTTTTTATTCTATGCAATAATGAAGATAATTAGCATTTTTCCCTATAACGCTGTTGTTTGTTGGTGTTTTAGGTGTTTTCACTTGTAAACTGTGCCATGTCATGTTGTTTACTTTACTAGTTTGCAAATTCCTTCTACAGACTCACAGAAAACGTGATTCTTTTACCAATGATTTCTGTATCTCTGCCACTATTCTCCATCTAGGCATCTCTCTCTATATATGCAGGTGTTCTCAGCAGAGAGAAGTAAAGGTCTGCAGTGATTAAAGTCTCCTCCTACTCTGTGTCTGATATTAGAAAGAACGGTGTGCTACCTGCAAGTAAATGATGCTAATAAACAGCATAGACTGCTCATTTATTAACTCCAGACTATAATATACACAGTAGGTGCTGCAGAAATTGATATGTGGATCACTGGAGGTAAGCTAGATCGCTTGTTTATAAAGTACCCTTTTTACCAGGCATTTTATATTGTAAAATTTGCAGCTGTGTTTCCTTTAGTATCGGCTGCAAAAAAACAGAATATTACCCATACTTTTTTATCCATAGATTTGTGTAACAATTATACAAGTATAATATATCAATTTAAAGGGATTATCCAGCGAAAATCTCTTTCTTTCAAATCAACTGGTTTCAGAAAGTTATATAGACTTGTAATTTACTCCTATTAAGTCTTCACATATTTATCAGCTGCTGTATGTCCCGCAGGAAATGTTGTTTTCTTTCCAGTCTGAAACAGTGCTCTCTACTGACATCTCTGTCCATGACAGGAACAGTCTAGAGCGGGAAAGGTTTTCTATGGGGATTTGCTGCTGCTCTGAACAGCTTCTGTCTTTGACAGAGATGTCAGCAGAGAGAACTGTGTCAGACTGGAAAGAAAACACCACTTCCTGCAGGACATACAGCAGCTGATAAGGAAAGACTTGAGATTCTTAAATAGAAGTAAAATACTAATATAACTTTCTAAAAACAATTGATTTGAAAGAGAAAGATTTTCACTGGATAACCCCTTTAAACTTAAAAGGCGTTATCTGGCACTTTTTCAGGTTTCTCCCACACTATCAGCACTTCTGATCCCCAAAGAAAGAAGTGCAAACCTAAAACACAACTTTTATTGTAATGATATCTGAAATTGTTACACCAACCACCATCACAAAATCACACAGAATCAATAAAGCTGCAGGGCTATGTCAGTGTTTTATGTTCACAGATATGAGTAGTAAACAATACATAGTTCGCCAGCATATCCTTTATGCAGTAACAATGCCGCAAGTGTTATTTTTGGGACATATCTCAGAAAAGTTCATTATAGAATACACACCAGCATAATCAATACAAAAATATAATCACATACTACTTAACCACCCTATGCATTTCATCCTATTGGTCTCCCCAGGGGACAGTAATGGCAGAAGGGATGATGTCCAGGACAAAGATGATCACCCAGGATCACAAAGAGGTCTCATGTGACTTAAAGTCCAGGGAAAATTTTTATTAAAGTATTGTATTGCCCCCCTCAAAAGTTATACAAATCCCTAATATACACTTATTACAGGAAATGCTTATAAAGTGCTTTTTTCCTGCACTTACTACTGCATCAAGGCTTCACTTCCTGGATAACATGGTGATGTCACTTCCTGGATAACATGGTGATGTCACGATCCGACTCCCAGAGCTGTGCGGGCTGTGGCTGCTGGAGAGGATGATGGCAGAGGGACACTGAGGGACACAGGGCACTGGAGGGACACTGATCATCCCCCTGCCATCATCCTCTCCAGCAGCCACAGCCCGCACAGCTCTGGGAGTCGGGTCGTGACATCACCATTTTATCCAGGAAGTGAAGTCTTGATGCAGTAGTAAGTGCAGGGAAAAAAATACTTTATGTGCATTTCCCATAATAAGTGTATATTAGTAATTTGTCTAACTTTTAGGGGGGCATTACAATACTGTAACAAAAATTTTCACTGGACTTCTCCTTTAAATGCTCTTGAAGACTCCTTATAATCTTTTTTTTCGGTGAAAACTGTGAAGGGTACACAGCTACACCAGTGCTGTATAAACTTCATAAATGATCAGTGTAGATTCCACAGTTTTGGCCCAGAAAGGAAAGCTGCATTGCACCAGTGCTCCTCTTCATTCTGATAGTCGGTGGGGGTCCCAGAGATTGGACGCTCATTAGATATGAAGTGATGGCAAATCCTCTCTTCCATTACTTTATGTGATAGGACGTTTAGCAAGAGTGACATAGTAAAATGCATTCATTTAGAATATTTAACAGGAGATATTAATCATACATAGTAACAAGACAATTCACACGATTTATCACATTTTCAATAGTTTTCCACAGTAAAAAGTACAGTACATGTAACTTTTATTCTCACCTAACATTTCCCCTTTGCTAATATACTTGCTGAGCTACAGTTCAGCTTCTTGATTTTAAGTGATTTTGTTTCATTTCCTGTGATCACTTTTAAAAGTTATTGATTTGAATACAGCTCTAAAAGCTAAAAACTGTGATTTACAGCATACACTTCAAATGCATCAAATGAAAGGCAATCAACTTAGTTCAAGCAGAGGCTAATGTAACTTTTAGTATTCACATTGTGGTAAATGAAAAGTGTATATTACTCAACCGCTAACGGAAAAAAATAAAATAATATATATATATATATATATATATATATATATATATATATATACACAAATGTACACAATTTTATCCTTAGCAGAACCATCAAGTACTGTACTGTAGCAAAGTTTGTATATACATACAAATAGTGTGGTAAAAAAAATAATGATTATTTTTATTTTATTATTAAAGAGGATGTACCACCAGGGATAGAACAGCGGCATCACTGGGAAGCCGTGCCGCGGTCCGTTTTTCGAACCGTGGCCCGGTTCCTGTGTACGGCGCCGTACTATCCACGGTTACCGGCCGGTGCTCAAGCACTGGAGGAAGGCCGGCACGCCCCCAGTGGGAGGGAATTCCCTCCTCTCTATGACGCGGCTCCGTTAGAATCAATGGAGCCACGTCACACAGGGGAGGAAATTCCCTCCGACTAGGGGCGGGCCGGCCTACCTCCAGTGCTTGAGCACTGGCCGTTAAATATGGATAGAACGGCGGCGTTCACGGGAACCAGGCCGCGGTTCGAAAAACGGACCTCTATCTATCCCTGCAATTCTGTTAAGGGGGCCTTAGATACGTAAGTAAATAAGAGGCCATTTGCTTGGGAGGGCTGGCTTAAAGGAGTATAACAAAACTAATATAGTTATACTTGTAGGGATTGTCAAATTGAATATTTTTGCAAATACATTCATTTATCAAACTTTCTTCCTTCTCCTGATAGTGCTAACGATACTTTTAAAAAAATCTATGTGTTGTTTATTCACACCAGTGTGTAAAGTTTCGGCCCCAATTGGACTTTTTTAAACAGAGATAGATAGATAGATAGATAGATAGATAGATAGATAGATAGATAGATAGATAGATAGATAAATGGATGTGTTTGTGTGTGTGTATTTACCCTATATCTCTATACATCTACATTATAGGCATATATATCTGTGGATGCCTAGCCTTGGTAACCCTTGTCTTATGTTGTTACACTCGCAACAGAGTTAGACTTTGACTTATAGGGCCACCCTGGTGTTTCCCTATTTAAGTCCCAATGCTCGCAACAGAGTGGGGGACTTGAGGAGCTACGTATCAGGGGGTTTGGTGTTCTCCCTACTACAGGGGAGGCACCCCTTGGCAACAGGCTTCCTTCTCTGGAGAGAGGGATATCTGGCTATTCCTGTGTTTTGAGACTCGCAACTGAGGCTCCACATTCAAATTTTGCATATTCAAATTTTGTATGGGGTTAGAGTGGAGACTCTTAAATGAGTACTCCATATATTTATATATATATATATATATATATATATATATATATATATATATATATGTAGATATATATATATACACACAGTGAATTTTGGGCAGAGTGATGGTCGGTAACCTTGACAACGAACTGTCAACAATGGATGGGAGGATAGGAGCGGTATATCAGGAGAAGGAGGCAAGTTTGCTAAATGAATGTATTTGCAAAAATATTTAACTTGATGAGTCCTACAAGAATAGCTATGTAAGTTGAGATGGGAATATCCCTTTAACTTCTGGTTTGGTTGGTTTGAAGGATAATGGGATCTAAAAGTCTTTTCCATGCATTGAATCCTTCAAAACAATAAGTAGTAGCCTAGTGCAGTCGTAGGAGATAGAAAGACTTTTCCTGCTAAATCACTTAGAATATGTGTGTTTTTTAGAGAGCTGCAGCTCTAGGGTCACAGAATCTACATAAACATCCTGTGGATGTATGGCAGCTATCATCCAGTAATGAGGGACTTGGTTGCATTTTCCAAGAAGATAGCGTCGTTCTCAAGGTCACATTCCAACTCTCTGTATAGAAAAACTCTGACAGTAATCTGCAGATGGTTCTGACCCTGCTACAATATGTAATTTATACCAAAGGTCACAAGTTGTTGTCTACACTGCTGATTGGTTGGAGAATATAAAGTGCGGACTGCCTGCTGTATAGAAAGGAATAATGTGCAGGTTATGATGAAGATTAGGCACTTTTGGACCTCATTTTATTCTCACATCCTCTAGGCGGTCTCCACATTCTATTATTAGACTTGGTTATGTTTTACTCCACTAACCTCTGTAGGTGAAGATGACCTTTATGCATGAGAATTTATGGACTAGAAGTCTTCAAGCAATATTAGCAATAATTTAGCCTTGATTTGCATAGAACTAGCAAAATCTAAAAATGGAATGTGCTGTCTGGTTACATGCTGTAGATTTTATTTAAAAATGTTCTTGCAATAAACCTACCGTTCTACCTATAGTCAATAGTGTACAAAGCACACATTAAAAACATGCACTACCTCTCTCATCCACAAGCCTCAGAAATGACCCTCCAAGAAATGGACTTACAATGAGGATTTTAAAACAACTCTGTACTCATAATGTGCCCCCCGCAAACCACTTGTACCTTGGAATAGCTGCTTTTAATTCAAAATCTGTCCTGGGGTCCATTCGGCAGGTGATGCAGTTATTGTACAGAGTGGCTTTAAGATCTGCACCATGTCAATTTCTATTCAAATAAAAAATATTTTAGCAACCCCCCCCCCCCTCCCCTCCCCCCCCCCCCCGTAAGTAAGAAGCCTATACTCTGACTTATGACCACTATCATTTATTATCTTATCTGTCCAAATTATTAAGTGCAGCGACAAAGCTAAATTCCACATTGCTTTCCTTTTCCTACGCAATGTTCAGCTGGAATTTTTTAATTAAAAATATACACTAGATGGAATTATGTTTTGGACACACTATGAATATTTTATAGTTTAATTAAAAAATGTTAACATCCTATCTCCCGGGATTAGGTACACTGGGTGACCACATTTACATGACTGGGCACATCTTGCCAGGAAAACACAGGCAATGTTTTCAATGACACCCTCTGTAGTGAACATATAACATAGTTGCCTCTTGCTGGAATACAAACTAACACCTAGTCTACGAGAGACTAGACAAGAGTCTCGTGGGCATTGCTACTTCCATTCCTGTCTTTGTTTTTGATGTGTTATGTTTCATTTCACTTTCTCTCTAATTCCCCTCTTATGAATAGGATATATTCTACTAGCCACTTCATGAAAGCAGTTACATAATGTATACATAGACCATTTGCTTCTCTTTCAAGTATAGAATTGGACTGTAATGTACGACAGAAAAAAATCTTAGTAAGTAGTGTGGTAAAATATTGGGAGTTTTACATTACATTACATTTAGGCTATGTTCACACTACGTAAAACTACGGCCGTAGTTCTCGCCGCAGAACTACGGGCATAGTTTTGAGGAGTTGAACATAGCCTTATTTGCAATGGGATCCCGGCCGGAGCGTACACATCGTATGCGCTCCGGCCGGGATCCCATGCGGCGCCAGAAAAAACTTACATGTCAATTTTCTGCGGCTGGAATTCAGTGAATTCTGGCCGCAGAAAGACCTGTCAGTTCACACAGTGAAGCAAGCGGCTCCGGACGCTTGCTTCACTGTGGGCTATGGGAAGCGCGTGCCATCATCAGAGCTCTGTGGCCGGAAAGATCATCCGGCCGGTACTTAAGTACCGGTCGAGATGATCCGGGCTGAGACCGGCCGGAGTCACGGAACGGCCGGGTGTTCACTTAATGTGAACATAGCCTAAACATGCACTAAATGTATTAAACACAGAGAGCCACTGTTAATAACAAATTCAGATTGTCTAGTTTAAGTTTACATTGTATAAAGGTTTGGCAGTTTTTCGTGAAAATACAATGTATGTGCTACTATATGTCAGTGTATGTGACATGTATGGGCTGTAATTCTAGGCAGTATGGAAAATGGGGGCAGGAAGTACAAAGCAGGGCAGTGCTGGCAGAGAAGTTCACACCCACTGGAAAGCAGGGAACTGCAAGGAAGTGGGGGTGTTAGCTGGAGAAATATCAACATAACGGCACAAATGTGTTACTTTAGGGGCAGAACAACAAGACCTGGACAATTGAACATAAAAAGGTACCCTTTCATCATCAATGTAGATCAATGTAGTCAATCAATGTAGATTGACACATTCTTTGTTACCATCAAGCAGAAGCCAATTTCTACAAACTTAAGCAATTTATCCACAGGACCACCCTTGTGCATGTGCATCCACTGGTTCATTCATCTTTTATTGATATCCCTAATGTATGTACAAGATTGTCGGCAGAAAAGGTCTATCTAGTTTGCCCTTAACTTATCCTGTGGAATGGGGACAAGTAAAAATAATTCAACAAACCCCTTACAACAAGATATAGCTGTCAAGAATATTTTGGGTTGTCAAAGATTTTTTTTTTACCTTTCAGGCACAGTGTGGAACCTCTGGAGGAGGCAGACAATTGTAGATACACAGCCAAGGTTCTCTCCTGCGAATAGCACCTGCTAAGACTAACTAACAAGACTTTCTACTATCAACAAGCAGTGGAAAGTGAAACACCTAGTGGCAGAGACTTTACCTTTTTTGTGGTGTAAGGTGTCATTTTTTGCTAAATGAAGTGATTTACAAATATATTAGCAATCACATAAGCTATGAAGTATAGGGGAGTTTTATGAAATGGCAGTGCCCATTAAAACATGTTGATACAGCAATCTGTACATAAAGTTGCAAGGCTACAAATGCAGTGCTGAACAAAACAGAAACCAGTAATGTACATTCCACCAGTACAGAGAAGGCACCAAGTAGTCATTCAGTGCATGTGTGATAATAGAGAAAGAATTAGTTGTAATACAGAGAATTACACTGGACAGGATCCAGAATGTACCTCCTTCTTCACCTTGGTACAGCCCCAAGTAGAGTTATTTACTGTATTAGATTACCCAATTCCAATCGCCTCTGGCCCCTTAAGGCAGTACCAAACTGTATGTACTGCATTTATTTCATGTGCTGGCCATTTCTTCGAGGTACACACTCATATATTGGTAAGGTACTGTATGCCGATTCATACCACAGATTACTTACAGTGGGGCCATTGTGAGCCACTTCCCCAATGTATTCTGTTTTTGTGCTGGACCAAGTATGTTATATTTGCAAGGCTTTTGAGTCTCACAGATTACAGTATGAGTTTGGGAAATGGAGTGAACATTAGTAGATTATGTTTGATCCTTTAAACTCAATTGGCTAACTGCAAGAACACCTCAGTTTATTGACATCGAGAGAGAGAGAGAGAGAGAGAGAGAGAGAGAGAGTCATCATAGAGAACAGGCCTGAGTGGTGGATTCTGGACTATATGACCTGATGATCCAACCATTATTAATGGATATTGCATAGTGAATGCAGTCACTTGTATATGAAGGTATTGTGCATCATGTTAGATAAGATCAGATAATCCTTTAATAGTCCCACCATGCGGAAATTCAGTGTGTTTCAGCAGCATAGATACTACACATACAAAAAGCTAAAAGGTAAAGTAAAGGCATTACGATTGAAGTAGACAAAGAGAAGAAAAGGTAAAAAGATACAATAAAAAAAAACAAAAACATTAGACTATTTTAGTTCTTTTTATGGAGTGATCTCTGCATAGGTCGGTGTTGGTTGTACAGCCCAACCGCTGCAGGAAGGAAGGACTTCTGATATCGCTCCTTCTCGCACTTTGGGTGAATTAAACGGTCACTGATAGTACTGCCCAGTGCTATCATGGTCTCGTGGATAGGATGGGAGTCATTCTCCAGTATGGAGCTGACCACTGACAAAATCCTTTGTTTTGTTGAGATGTAAAATGTTTGCTTTATTTTCATGTAGCATTGATACAATGTATGTAGAGATAACAGATTTACAAACTGTATGAATAGGAATTGATAAACCATACCCTCAGCCTATTACTGCTGTCATCAGACTAATAGGACACTGTACCAGAAACGTGGCATATGGAATCCTATGTAATGTGGATAATAACTGTGTTGTCAATGCTGAATAGTTTCACATAAATGGGGATTCTTTTAGGCACTTTGTGTTCTCTGTTAAATTTAGTTTAAGTTGCAATTCTGTCTTTCAGCTTTGGATACATTGGCACACCGGAGCACACTCAGCCTCTTGTTATGCAAATAAAAGAAGAAGGTAAGAATAAAAATGCATTGACAAGACGGGAACAGTAAAAAGAAAACATATCAAAGTTTTTTTAAAAAGGCTTTCTCCCCCTAGGGAAATTAGATTTGCAAATGTATTCTCGGAGCTTTTGAAACAGATACAATTTTCATCATATGTTGGTAGGAAATCAAGCAAGGTATTGATATGCAAATGCGGTTTAAAAAATAGATATTATTGGAAATCAAAGTAGCGGTGAGTTTATAACTAGGTCCAAAGACCTGATGAGGAAATGAAATAATGACAAAGCAGATGAGCTAATAGCCTCCGACGTGTCTGCCCAGTGCGGAGCAACTGTGCTGTGTGCAATGGTCTTATGACCAACACTAAAGTGCGCAGGAAAGGGTAAACTGGAGATCTGAAAGAAGATTATATTCAGAACTTGTATGACAATTTATTATCCTTTGCTTGTACTCCCATTATCTATAGACAAGCGATTGACCTTTTCTAAATAGTGAACTTCAAAATGTTACACTTAGACTTGTTCAAGCAACTCTTCAGAGGCATAAGATAAACCTCTGCATCCTAATGCAATAGCCGTAACAGGCTCCATAGCCTTGTGCCATATAGAATATTGGTGTCTTCTAATGTAGAAAAGGAGCCTCTGCACCCAATAGCTATTTTACATATATTTGAGCATATTTATCGGTGTCTCTGTGCATATTTTATATTCAGCTGGATTTTTATTTTCAGGTGCAGACTGGGTTAAAAGTTAAAATAAGGAATACTCACCAATCTCTCTCTAGTGCCTGGGTCATTGCTGATATCCACTTCCTGGTACTCTGTCAACCACTAGTATTGAGCTGATCTGCCAAAATGTTTGGGTTTGACAACTGGAATGCTCCACATTTGATTACCAGTGGCTTCAGAAATTGGATGCTGCCCTAGGGCTGCCAGGAAAACATGGATACAACCTATGGTCATGTCCATGTTTTCCTAGCAGCCCTATGGCAGCATCCAATTTCTGCAACCACTAATAATCAAATGCCGAGCGTTCCATTTGCCAAACTTGAACATTTTGACAGATCAGCTTAACACTAGTCAACACATGAAAAAATGCTTTTTGGCCAATCATTACCTGCTTAAAGGGGTTTTCCAGGCAAAAATATTTTTTACACGCTTTCCTGTACAGTAAAAACAAGACTCCCGATCCTCCGTTGCTTCTGCTCTGATGTTGCCCAGCCTCTGGTGCTGCCCCCTTTTTCCTACTTCCAAGGATGTTTTGTTTGGCGGAGCAGGCAGTTCCTGCCCATACAAAATGTCATTAAAAGCAGGGAGAAGAGGACAGCAGTAGCAGTGGGGGCCATGCAACATCAGAGTGTCAGGGGATCAGGGGAGTGTGCAGTCTTTGTTGTTTTTACTGCACTGGGGGGCACATATAGAGTAGAATGGCCGCAGCAAGCAGTAGTAATCTGAGCAACTACATAGGTATTATTATTTTCATGTTTTTTTTCATCTCAATCTGCTAAAAAATAACTTTAACATTCGCAATGTGCCATGTGTTCATGAATGTGGGCAACAACATATGGACAAAGATTATTGTTGCACTATTTGGTAGCACACAAGTAATAATAAATAAGCCCCAGTATGTGGTTACATACCTAGTGCACTCTATAACTGAATGTGAATTTCTGTTAGTAAGTACTGTATATACTGTACCATATGTGCACCATGTTGACACAGTTGCATTATGCTTTTTGCTAAATTATTCCCATGGTCGGAGTAGGATAGTATCCACACACCATCTGTATATCATGTCACGTCAATGGGAGAGAGGAGAGATATAGCAACACAGGGTAAGGCACTGAAAGAATGGGGGCTGAGAAAGACCACCATGCTACACAGCATTCATTTTCACATACAAAATGTCTAAGAAAGCAGATTTTGTACATAACAGAATCAATGCAGAAATCAGCTAAAGTCATGAGATCATTTTTCCTATGACAATAGCATGCAATATTGACAATAAATAACTTAGTGTTCCACTAGACAGATGGGAGCTTTCTCTTACTTTCTCCTGTAACGAAGATAAATGTTACTGAAATCCCAATAGTTTGAATAGTGCCGTAATGCCTAAAAAAAGTGATTTGCATCCAAGTCATCAGCACTTTGTATCAAACAATGAGATTTACGGCTTCCACGAAAAAATGCATGTATCCACATTTACAGCGCAGAATAATGAGGATTTATGATTTAGTAGGAGACAGACTCACAGACGAGGGCAAATATCACTCTGTCCAGCAGGGAATTAGATATTTGTTTTTATTTACTAGTAGGAAAATAATGACTAAACAGGACAAATAAAGTTTCAGAATGGTTGTAAATTTAGATTACTGTCCAGTATTTTCTATAGTCATGAAACACAATGGGGGAAATTTATCACATGGTGTAAAGTGAAACTGGCTCAGTTGCCCCTAGCAACCAATCAGATTCCACCTTTCATTCCTCACAGACTCTTTGGAAAATGAAAGGTGGAATCTGATTGGTTGCTAGGGGCAACTGACCCAGTTTCACTTTACACCATGTTTGATAAATCTCCCCCAATGTTTTTATTTATATTTTATTTTTTTATTTTTAAATTATTTGATCCTAGTCACTGTATAATAAAAAGTTGAAAAAGCAATAGATATCTAGTCCAACTATCCTGGGAAATTGCTAGAATTATAGACAATCCTCTGCGAGCTAAATGCAGAAAAAATATAAAGTTTATATATATATATATATATATATATATATATATATATATATATATATATATGGGCCCTATTCCACCGGACGAATATCGTTCAGATTATCATTAAATCGTTCGAATCTAAACGATAATCGTTCGGTTGAAATGCAGTTAACGATTAACGACCAAACGAGAAATCGTTGATTGCTTTATAAGGGCCCTATTCCACCGGACAATTATCATTTGCATAATCGTTACCGATTAACGATCTCAAATGACCGCTATTGTGAAAGACCTGAAAACGTTCTGTCATTTCCATAGAACGATAATTGTTACTTATGATTGTAATTGCGATCGTTTTTCTTCGCTATTTATTCGCTATTGCATTCGTATCTATTGCGAACGACCGAACGATGTCTTATTCAATGCGAACAATTTGCGAACGTTTTGCGAATGAGCAACGATAAAAATAGGTCCAGGTCTTATAAAGCGTTCAACGATTTCTCGTTCGGTCGTTAACCGTTAACTGCATTTCAACCGAATGATTATCGTTTAGATTCGAACGATTTAACGATAATCTGAACGATAATCGTCCGGTGGAATAGGGCCTTAAGGGGTTAATGACAGACAGCAGCACAATTGCAGCTGTCCATCATTGTACCAGCCGCAGATACTTTAATATGTGCGGTGCTCCAAGTGCCCTCTCTATGCCAGGAGCCTGTATATATGCATTTCAGCTGCACAGGGCATTGGCAGTTGGAATGTATATAACAGTATGGCTGACGTAAAAGGGTTAATAAACAAAAATGCTGCTCAAAGAGAGATAAAATACAAACCTAGCAGCCTTTTACATTAGGGACACACAGTGACTATCATTAAATGATTCCAGGCCTCTGTGAAGATGTGAGACAGAGATGAATATTTGGTATTTGAAGTGTGCCTGTCATGATACGATGCTTCCAGGTCAGCAGCGAGATCCACTGCTAATCCAGAAACTTAGGTCTCCATTGATATGTAGATGCAATGAGATTGTAATGCACGTGACCCCCATTGGATCAAACCCCCATTATCATCTTATGTCTCTATATTCATGGAGAACAGAACTTCTAGATTAGCAGTGGATTTTGTCAATTATCTGGAAGTGGCCCATTGTGACAGGTGTACTTTTAAGTGAATCTGTCAGATTTATTTGCTCCTAAGATACTGTTGGATAGATGTTAGGGTATAAAAGCATACTGTACCAGTCCTGGAGATTATGGGTGGTTGTCAGATTTATGAAATCACCTTTTTACTTCTCAGACAAGTGTCAAGGAGGTGGAGCCTGGCACTCCTCCTGCCCAACACTCCCAGTCCCTCCTTGACTTATGTAAATTATTGTTTATGTTAATCAAGGAGGGGATGAGTGGTGAGCAGCACAACACCTCCTCCTTTACATGTAATAAATAGGTTAATATATATATATATATATATATATATATATATATAGGGCCACGACCACACGACCACACATTGTCTGTTCACGTTTGCCTTTTTCAATAGAAATATCCACCATAGAATCTACAGCAAATTCATGGGTCATAAGAAATCATGTATTTCCTGTGACTTTCATGCACATCTTGACGCAAATTCTGCATCAGAATCCACATGAGGACATCTTTCCGTGAACAGGGCCTGAGAAATACGAAAAGTTAGCAATGGAAACTATGTCAAAGTATATTAAAACCCCAGAATATTCTATATCCTGAGCAGTGTTGCTTTGAAAAGAATGTGTCAGCAATTGATCACTCCCTCTGACAGCTAATGATGAAATACTGTACCAACACAATACATTTATAGCAGTACTGAGGAAAGCATTGCTCCGATAAGGCACTAAAGCTATTCACATACGGCAGCGGATGCGGCTCTGCTACATACGATTGGGCTCCGCTAATGTGAATAGGAGAATGAAATCCATCCAGATGACAGATGTTTTAACAGAATTCATTTTAATTTTGTGTCACATTTTTAATTCTCTACTAAAGGGGACAGTAACGTGTAGATTTATTTTATAGGCCTAACTATTGTTCATTATACAGGGTGAACCTATCAAAGATATTGCTCTATGGTTCATTACGGCTGAGTTATCATTTTTAAAAGTCTATACTTAGTTCTATTGCTTTAAATCACCTTAAAGACTGTGTCAAGTGTATCTACATTAAACAGAGCCATCCAGTCTTCACACATAGGCCCAACAAGTACAAATAGGTTCAAATGAAAACTTGTGCAGCCAACCATATCCACTAGGAATTCAACAATCAGTCAGTATGAGTGTTATATTGATATATATTCATAGCTTCTATAACCTATTCTCAACATTTGATGTTCATGTATATCAATATGATGGCAGGGACTATGAAGTGCCAGCTTTTATACAGAGATACAACTGTTAACCACAACTGACACCTGTAACGCTGTTACACCTAACTGAGTTGTATGTACACTGCATGTCTTTGAGTGAATTAGGACTAGTAGAACTATGCTTGTAATTAGTAATTACACATTAACACAACACAGCGCCACCTGCTGTTTGTATGATATAGGTCCTCCAACATAAGCTGAAGCTGTTGCTAATATTCCGACATAACCATGGCTGCAATTCTAATGCTCGATAACTAGTTTGCTTTACACTTCACATATACTTTTAGTGTCCATTATAAAATTGAACAAGAACTTTTGATATTACATTTTGTAACGTCGGCATAAATCCATTCATTCGTCGTCTAAGCTTCTTCATGTAAAACCTGCCTGCCTTGACAGAACATCCTCACCCAGACTTACATGTTAGTATTTCAATATACACATGGTAAGGATATAGCATTTAGCAAAAAAAACCAAAAAAACAGGCAGAAGCTGATTGCACCAAGACATACCAGCAGTGATAATAGTTCTAGATGATGTACACACTACTTATCGACTGATGAGAACAGGACAGTATAAATAAGGTCTTAGCAAGGAATTATGTCAGAATGTTTGCAGGGATTCAGCAACTTGTGATAAAGATAAGCAACGCAAGCAATTCATTCCGGTAAACGTGCTCTCTAAATAAATCTGTGACTTACGCACTGCTGGATGTGACACATGGGAAACAGGAGAAAATTGATATAAATAGTAGCTAAGTTAAGGGATAAGCGTGCAGCTGTAGGGGGAATAGAGGTTACACTTACTCCTGTGGGGGACTTTGGGGAACTTAAAGGCTTTATTTTTTTTTAGGGAAAAAAAAAACCTGTGTATATTGCCTTCCTGTGCATTAAAACAATAACAAAGTCAAAACTGCTTCCCTGCTGTGAGATCTTCTGGTCCTGGCCATGTTCCTGTTTTGCCAGTGTCTGATGATGTTGTAGACTGTGATTGGCTGAGCAGGGAGTGGGCCGTCATTGGAAGCCGGCAGAATTCTCCCCAGCTGGGCATCTGGGGAGCCAGGGGTGTAAGTATAGATTCTTTTCTTTTTTCAAAGTGGTACACATGTTTAACATCTTTTGACATGTCCAAAATATAGGATTCCCCAGAGCTGGGGAAAGAGCATGACTGCATGCTTTACCGCCCGGCCAGTTGATCCACCTGGTATAATGAGTCAGGTTCTATACACTTATAATGGAACCTGATTCCTGCTATCAGTTGGATCGGGCAGGTGGCAGGGCAGTGAAGCGCACAGCCACATGCTTCCCCAGCTATAAGGCTATAACTCACAGTCAGTTCTGAGACCTGCTACGATTGCATGCACTTCTATATGCTTATAAATGTAAAAAGAGAGAAAATAAGTACTACATATACTGTATATCTATTTTCTCTGTATGTATGCAGGCTTATGGAAGTACATAAAGATCTAAAAGTGTACACAGGTATCATTGCACCTGGTGAGCGGTCCAGCAATTAAATTTATGGGTCCACCGGAAATCAGCTGAACAAAGTACAGCAGGGGGCACAACCACTGACATCTAAGACCACTAAAATGTCTTATCAAAGAAAGCTAAATTTTAATCAATTGCTATGGACAAAATATTAACTTCCCCAAAAACTGTTGAAATACACTCTATTTTATTAATGGGACAACCTCTTTCAGTTTTGACATGTCTGAATGACATATCAAAGGTTCATATTTAAGTTTTATTTGTTAATGGTTCAAAAATAATATGTAAAACAGCATGGATTACTATGAGCTCAGCTCCCGGACCACCAGTAAGTCTATTGACCTAAACTAAAAGCATTATGTACCCCCATGTTGTTTCCAGTTCAAGACATCAGACCTACAGTGGTCGCTTTACACTCAGGTATGAAAACTTAGGCACTAATAATATACTGGTTAGAAAGATTAACCACAGAAAGAGCTTAATAGGGCAAGGGTTGGGAAATGCAGCCATACCTTTGTTTAGAAGGTCTATGGCCCCATTGAAGGGAATCTGTCAGCATCCTGGCCCTATCTGAGGTGCTTACAGTGCGCTGTAGCTGGCAGTCCCCTAGTAAGCATGGTGACTTTTGGTAATTTTTCATGCAGTGGATTATGCACAATCCTAGTTCTCCTACTGTAATGAAGAGTCGAGCAGGAGTTGTTTGTGCTGCACTCTGGCATGCCTGACCCCTCCTTCCTCCTCCCTGTCCTTCATGAATAATCAAAGCTGCCGGCCTTCTGCTCGCTCAGATATAGTTGAATTTCTAAACCCAAATTTGTATGGGGCTGTGGCCTAGGGGTAACTCACTTGTTTAGAGACCTAGCAGCAATTTATGCTTTGGTTCAAATCCGCTGATGAAAATGAAATATAGCTCTCTCTTTTTTTCTCATTATTGTATCATTTTTAAGGCTATGTTCACACACAGTATTTTTGCTCAGTATTTTGCAACCAAAATCAGAAGTAGATTGAAAACACAGAAAGGATCTGTTCACACACTGTTGAAATTGAGTGGATGGCCGCCATTTAATGGCAAATAATGACCATTATTTCAAAACAACGGCTGTTATTTTGAAATGACGGCAATTATTAACCATTAAATGGGGGCCATCCACTCAATTTCAACAGGGATTTGAACCAAAGAATGACCTGCTGGCAGGTCTCTAGACAGGAGAGTTACCTCTAGACCACAACTCCAACATATTTGGACTCAGAGATGCAACTATATCTGAGGGTTTCTTTCAGACATAAATTGCCAACAGAGGACTGAGCTGCAATCAGAGACACTGGCTTACAGCTGAGTGAACAGGATATGAATATTTATATGGCGTTCTGCAGGAGCTGGCGGATGGATAAAATATGAATATGTAAATTAAGCGGTTTGGTGCACTGGGGATGGTCCTCTAGCCCACTGAACCGCCTCATTGACATATTTAGGCTATTTTCCCATTTCGGGAACATATCGGGCAAAGACGGCCATCTTGTATAGGCGGACGCTAAAATTATGATCATTATTAACAGCTGTGTATGTAATGCGATGACCGCCTTTGCCTGATATGTTCCCGAAATGGGAACATAGCCTTAAAAAGTAAGTGTAAACACTAAAGGGGTTGTCTAACATAAGACATTTTTTCACACACTGTTGCTGTTGCATATAAACCAGTAAACATCCTATGATTAACTCTCCATGCTGTCCAAGCAAACTCTTCTTGAGAGTGACAGCCCGCTCAGCCAATCACTGACTGAGACGGAATAGTCATAGGCTGAGCGGGCTGTCACTCCTAAGACAGGTTTGTTTAGGAAGTGTAGACTATGAAGTCAGCGGGGGACACCAGCAACAGCAGAACAGGACACCAGGGGAGCTTGGACATGTAGGCATAGGATGTTTATTGTTTCATATTCAGCTATATGTTAAAAAAATGCTTAACGCCGGGCAACCCCTTTAATGGTGTAGCAGACCATCTAAATGAAGGTATGTCCCCACCCCCTGCCTTATCAGAATCCTATTGGATCTATCTAGCCTACTGATAAATTCACTTTACGTGCCAATGCTATAACCTTAAGCCTCTGTAGTCAAATGCAAAATCTGGAACAAGGCCGCCAACTATCAAGGGCTATTAATAATTTGGTTGTCTTCCATCTATGGCAGCCGCCTTGGCAACTTGCTCTTACACCCCCATTTTGTGCCCTTTATGTGCTAAAGTGCTTGTAATCTATATCATAAAAATCAAAGTCTGTCTGTCTGTCTGTCTGTCCTTCTGTCTGTCTGTCTGTCTGTCTGTCTGTCCTCTATAGACTTCCAAACGCCTGAACTGTTTGACCCCAAATTTGGCACACAGATACATTGGGTGCTCGGGAAGGTTATTGCGAAGGTCCCGTCCCCGCCAGATGTACAGGAGGGGAGGGGGAGGGGAAAGAGAGGCGCCCCATAGAGATGAATGGGAAAATCTCCTCACTGCAAACACAGGTGATATAATTAGCTGCAGCAGACATGGCAGCTGGAGCCTTAGCAACCAATAGGATTACTGCTTCCATTTTCACAGGGAGCAATGGTTGCTAGGGAAGCTGCCTCACAACATCCACAGTAATAACTGGTAGACCCCCTACTCCATCTATACAGTACATGTATATACAGGACTCCCTACTCCATCTATACAGTACATGTATATACAGGGCCCCCTACTCCATCTATACAGTACATGTATATACAGGGCCCCCTACTCCATCTATACAGTACATGTATATACAGGGCCCCCTACTCCATCTATACAGTACATGTATATACAGGACCCCCTACTCCATCTATACAGGACATGTATATACAGGACCCCCTACTCCATCTATACAGTACATGTATATACAGGACCTCCTACTCCATCTATACAGTACATGTATATACAGGGCCCCCTACTCCATCTATACAGTACATGTATATACAGGACCCCCTACTCCATCTATGCAGTACATGTATATACAGGGCCCCCTACTCCATCTATACAGTACATGTATATACAGGGCCCCCTACTCCATCTATACAGTACATGTATATACAGGGCCCCCTACTCCATCTATACAGTACATGTATATACAGGACCCCCTACTCCATCCATACAGTACATGTATATACAGAGCACAACAGGTATACCAAACTGTGACTGGGTAACACTGCTACACCAGACCTGACCAATACCGCCATACTGTGCTGGATAACACTGTCATACCAGACCTGACCAATACCGCCATACTGTGACTGGATAACACTGTCAGACCTGACCAATACCGCCATACTGTGACTGGATAACACCTCCATACCAGACCTGACCAATACCACCATACTGTGACTGGGTAACACCGCCACACCAGACCTGACCAATACCGCCATACTGTGACTGGATAACACTGCCACACCAGACCTGACCAATACCGCCATACTGTGACTGGATAACACTGCCACACCAGACCTGACCAATACCGCCATACTGTGACTGGATAACACTGTCATACCAGACCTGACCAATACCGCCATACTGTGACTGGATAACACTGTCATATAAGACCTGACCAATACCGCCATACTGTGAATGGATAACACCGCCACACCAGACCTGACCAATACCGCTATACTGTGACTGGATAACACTGTCATACCAGACCTGACCAATACCGCCATACTGTGACTGGATAACACTGCCATACCAGACCTGACCAATACCGCCATACTGTGACTGGATAACAATACCATACCAGACCTGACCAATACCGGCAAACTGTGACTGGGTAACACCGCCACACCAGTCCTGACCAATACCACCATAGTGTGACTGGATAACACCATCATATCAGACCTGACCAATACTGCCATACTGTGACTGGATAACACCGCTATACCAGACCTGACCAATACCACCATACCGTGACTGGATAACACCGCCACACCAGACCTGACCAATACCGCCATACTGTGACTGGATAACACCCCCATACCAGACATGACCAATACCGACACACTGTGACTGAAAAACACTGCCATACGGGTAAATACAACCCTGCAGGTATACAGGACACTACAGGTATACAGGACCCCGAAACTATACACTACAAGTGCACGGGAACTCCACAAAACTATATACTACAGGTATACAGGACCCCAAACTTTACACTACAGGTATACAGGACCCCAAAACTATATACTACAGGTATACAGGACCTCCACCAACTATATACTTCAGGTATACAGGACCTCCACCAACTATATACTACAGGTATACAGGACCCCAAACTATACACTACAGGTATACAGGACCCCAAAACTATGCACTACAGGTATACACTAATTCCACTGATTAACTCAGATGAAACAATACCTTTAGCTTGGCCTCCTGGGCACCTTAGAACAAATCTAATTAACACACTGACACTTTATACCCGGGCAGAGCCGGGTACATTTTCTAGTATACAATATAAATGCAATAAAAACGCTGTCCTTTATTTACAGCCCTCTTTTCGAACACAGGTTAATGATGAGATAGAAAATAACTTCTATTAGACATGGAATAAAATGGCATTTCTCACAATAAAGTGAATTTGAGACAATAACCCACTTTAATTACAGCTTTATGAGATGCAACTTCTCACCTGCTGTTATCAAAGCATGAAGCTCAGAAGGAGTGCACAGTCTTGGAAGTTAAAGGAGAGGATGGGAGATATTCATCAGCGTGTACAAATACCACAGTAAATTGTTTTCACTCATTTGAATAAGATTTGAAGAAACACATTGCATCTTGTCATTGACAGTCTGATACAACATAAAATATGAATGACAAGCCTGAGGTTATTGCTGCTCTAATAAAGTATCTATGATAGTCACGTGATGCAATAACAGTAACTGCAGACAGCTAGATGTAGCCACAAAGGATGGCATTGATCCTGTTCCTCACATCACAAACCAAGGAGAGTGAATAATGTTGACAGAACATTTGATCACAACCCCCATATTAATGAGGATCGGGTATCACATATCTTGTACAAACTTGCTCATAAAGCGTTTCTGGAACAAACTAACCTTACATAAAGGAAAGGGCACAAACAACACAAACTCTGCTTAACAAGAAGAATTTTCTAATAAAACAACTTAAAACTTCTGAAAAGTCAGTTCTACCTAAAACTGATATTAATTGGACAGTCTAAGGCTACCATCATAGCTTCTATTGCAACGGAAACCATGAGAGCAGTGCCGGACCAGGAAAATGTGCCCAACTGACCCTACTGACTTAGAATGGGGTATGTGGTAGCACCGCCATTTTGACCAGCACCAAATGGTAGAAGCTGGATGACTGGGCCAGAGGGTCTGGTAGGGTGGTCTCAATATGCAGTAGTCAGGACAAGGGAGAACAACTAGTGAACTAGTGATGGGGTCTAAGGCTTATTGATGCGAGTAAGAACCTAAAACTATCCAATTTCTTCTTATCCTATATAAGAGCTACCATAGCACAAACCTATGAAAAGGTTAAGGTTGGCCATTATAGAAAGGGGTGAAAACACACAGAATATCACAGCTTGCTGTATAAGGGGCGGTATTGTTGAAGACTGGTGAGAACTGGACCATTGGCCCACGATGCAAGTGACTTATTCAATGAATCACATTTCCTTTTACATCATGCAGATGAGTAATCTATGGCAGTGGTGGAAAAGCTGTTGCAAATTTCCCATCCTGCCTGGACACCTAAAGCCTTGAGAGTTGTAATTGGTATTGGAGTTTCACAACAGCTGGAGGATCCTCCTTGACCAGGATCTCCTCTTAACAACTTGGTGCCACATAGCTGAAGATACATCTAGAGGTCTTTGGTTCAACAGGTGAGAACATATTCACACCCCTAGGCTATGTTCCAACAACGTACTAAAGATCGCAACCAACAGGCGTAGTGGTAAAACAACAGCCGGAATTAATGATCATGAACATCAATTCTGGACGTTGTTTGACAACAATGGCTGTTCTTTGCGCTTATCAGTACATAATAGAAACATAGCCTAAGGGTGTAGATAACCTTTTATGGTGGCATAAGGGAGCAGCTACACAATACTAGGTAGACGATTGAGACTGATATATAGTAATACGTTGGTTTAACAGTAACTTCTATTGAGAGCGTTTTGCAAGAAGAACTTACAGTTTTTCAAAATTGTAACTTGGAATAAGAGCATTGCTTTGGTTTAAGAGCTCCTTGTACTGGGTGGGAGGGGGAGCGGGGGAGGGGCATAGTCTGCATAGCGTGGTTTACAGCCCTGTACTCTGACCCAGGAAGTCTCCCTCACCTTCCGGATCATAGCAGATCCACTTCATGCTGGGGCTTACATCAGGGGACAGGACTGTGGAGGTAATCTCTCCATAGCTGTAACCCCTCTCTCCCTGGACAGAGTGTGCTGCTTTACTGTGCTCACCCTACACTCTGCTCATTCCTTCATGCTACCTGCAGTCTCTCTCAGACCTTGTGTTTCCCATCCTCTCCATTCCTGCTATAATGTGCCTGCACTTACACTTAGCCGCTCACACTGCTGTATAGAAGTTTCTGTCACTGTCCTCCAGCACAGCTCTGTGATTCTCACTCCCTGATTAGTCCATGCTGAGCACACCCCTTCCCCATTGCTGTCATGTGGCCTCACAGACCTCTGTTGTACTACACTAGTGCATTATGGGGATGTGCAAATCCATCCTGTATCTACAGACTTCAGCAGTTTTTTCAGGTTTATGGACTTACTATACATTATACTCCACATGCTGATTGCTATACTGTACAGTAACTTATAATATGACATATCCAGCCATCTAAATGTTTGTTTCATTAGCTTTACATGTTATTCAGAATTTAAAAAATCATTACTTTTGGGGTGTGGAACCATTTGTCTGCATTTCAATGATTTCTTAACAGTGATTCGGATTACAAGCATGGTCCTGGAACAAATAATGCTTGTAATCCAAGGCACCACTGTGTGTGTATATATATATATATATATATATATATATACACTTTGGGGCTATGTTCACATGGCGTATTGTATCGGCCGTTCCGAGTGTATACTATGTGTATACGCTTCGACCAGGATCCCATAAAAGAAAATGCAGCGTAGCTATGCCTACAAAGTACGACCATTGTTGCCGATTGCAACAACAGGCGTACTTTTACGCTGTGTGAACATAGCCTAAATCTCTATGACTCCTAAGAAAGGAACACCATCTCAAATCAGCTACATTTCAGAATACAGAACAGTCTGTAGATTTTCTCGATTTTAAAGCAAATGAACTTTCCCCTCTTGCTCTAACGAGAAGCATAGAATCCCACACATTTCATCTTTGCCCTTAATGTGACAAGTCGTACAAGTGGTATATATGTGATGACAGATTAATAAGTGCCTGCTACACAAATAACAATGATGTTTTCTTGTTTACTGACAATACACAGAACTTAAAAAAAAAAAAAAAGAGGAAAGGAGGAAGTAACGAAGGAAGGAATGATTGTATTTTAAAGGCGTGAAATGGTTCCATGATTAAAATGTATAACTATCACTGAAAGGGACTGTCTGGAGGAATAATGTGTGCAGAAAAATTCATTTGTTTTTTCCCCTTATTATTTTTCTAATGCGGCGAGGTTTGTTGCCGTATAATAATACAGTTTGTTTTGCCTTGCCAAACAACAAACAGGAGAGTCATTAATAAAGCATGGTAAGGCAGGAGCTTAATCACAAAGCAGTTAACCTCTTTGTTGGTAAAATAATCCGCCGCTGTGCTCTTCACACTAAACTTTAAAATTAGGATGGAAGTCTCAGCTAGAGAGATGAAACACAAATACACAGAGCTGACGTTTATCAGCCCATGGGGGCACATCGCATGGTACAATGACCTGGACCATGTTTAATTGTAGCAAATTGGTTGCAGAGTTACGGCCTCGATGCCGCAATAAAAAGAAAAAAACTTGCTACAAAGAATAGTACAATGGAGTGAATAAGGTCTCAAAAACCTCAATCTTTATTCTGCAACAAACAAACCTTACATTAAGGAAAGGGCACAAACAACACAAACTCTGCTTAACAAGAAGGACTTTCTAATAACACAGCTAAAACTAATAATTGAACAGTCTAATGGTGTGTTTACACAGAAAGATTTATCTGACAGATTTTTGAAGCCAAAGCCAGGAATGGACTTGAAAAGAGGAGAGATTTCAGTTTTCCTTTATGACCTGTTCCGTGTTTATAGTCCATTCCTGTCTTTGGCTTTTAAGATCTGTCAGATAAATCTGTCTGTGTAAACGCACCATAATGCTGGGTTTACACGGAACGATTATCGTGCGAATTTGCACGATAATGATTGAATTCGAACGATAATCGTATGTGTAAACGCAGCGAACGTTCATTTTGATCTTTTAACTTGCTCTTAAATCGTCCTTCGCAAAATATTTGCCGATCGTTCCGTGTAAACAGTCGTTCACTGATTTTACCTATGTGCGAGATAGGCTTAAACGATCGCAAAACATCTAAACGCTGATCGTTATGATCGTACGATCGGGCGAATTATCGCTCCGTGTAAACCCAGCATAAGGCTCTGTTCACAAGAAGTGAATGACACTGGTTATATTGTGACAATGACACCTGTAAGTATTGTGAGATGTAAAAAGCAGCAAGGGAGCAGTACATTGATACATTTAGGGTTGCTAAGAAGGTCCATGAGGGCTCTACTGTCCTGCCACTTCATAAAGGCGTAAACAACTGCTGGATTCTATGAGAATCTGACCAAAAAATATTATGGTATGTTCCATCATACTCCCTATGTGTAGAGATACTTTCTCCTAAAGGCTCTTTTACATGGGCCGAACGGCAAAGAGCGTTGTTAGAAATAATCAGCCCATATAAAAGTGTCGCTGATCAGCCGAGGAGCGGTAAAACGGGTGGTAAATTGTAACACATGAAGATCAGTTGCCGATAGCGTTAAATATTACCACCCGCACAAAAGATGCGATCAACCGAGTGACCATTTGTTTGGCCAAGCTGGAAATGAATTGTGCCTTCTAAAGGCGCTACAAATAAGTGCTGATCTCACTGATTGCTGCTCGCTTGCATCTTTTGGCTAGACTCACACTGTGTATAAATGATGGCCATCTTTCATAACAATGGGCATTATTATGCAAATAACAGACGTAATTTGCACAATGGCAGTCGTTGTTATGAAAGATGGATGCCATTTTTACACAATGTGAACCTGGCCTTGCACAGACCAATATCGGGCCATGTAGAAAGACCATTGCTTCATGGGTAGACTGTCTCCATGAATCATCTCCATAAATATCTATAGAGGCTGTACGGCTTGTATGTAAAGGTGAAATTCTTCTCTTATACATAAGTCAGTAACACACAGGGTGAAACTAGATAAAAACAACTCAGCATTATTGTTGTAGGCTAACCCGGAGTAAATCCATGTCTATTCTCCACTTATATACTGTACGGAGTGACTCTGAAAATTCTCTTGGTTACTTATGGGAATAGACTGCAGATTATCACCATTCTGCTATGAGACATTCATGAATAAATCACAAAAGCTACAACCATACAGCTTTATCCATACATCCACATCCATACATCTGTACATCTGTATCCATACATCTTTATTCATACATCCACATCCATACATCCTTACATCTGTATCCATACATCCTCATCCATACATCCACATCCATACATCTTTACCCATATATCCACGTCCATATATCTATATCCATACATCCTTATATCTACATCCATACATCTTTATCCGTACATCCTTCCATCCCCATCCACACATCCTTACATCCACATCCATACATTTTCATCCTTACATCCACATCCATACATTTTTATCCTTACATCCACATCCATACATCTTTATCCATAGATCCTTACATCCACATCCTTATATCTGTATTCATACATCCTTACATTCACATCCATATATCTATATCCATACATCTACATCCATCTATCTGTATCCATACATTCTTACATCCACATCCATACATCACTTCTACATCCATACATCTTTATTCATACATCCTTACATCCACATCCATACATCCTTACATCCATATATCTGTATCCTTACATCCACATCCATACATGTTTAACCAGACATCTTTACCTCCACATCCATATATCTTTATTCATAGATCCTTACATCCACATCCATATATCTTTATCCATAGATCCTTACATCCACATCCATACATCCTTACATCCATATATCTGTATCCTTACATCCATCTCCATATATCTTTATCCATAGATCCTTACATCCACATCCATATATCTTTATTCATACATCCTTACATCCACATCCATATATCTTTATTCATGCATCCTTACATCCATACTTTCTTATAAGAGGGCCTGGAGAGTAAGAGGGGAAAGGCTGCAGGTACGAACAGGCAGCACCCAATAATCTTACCCTGACATAGGTATTTGCCATTCACACATGTCCACTTTTCCCTGCAAGCGGAAATTTTAATAAAAGAAAAACCCCACACCCCGCAGACCCACATTCTATTTCAGCCGGATGTCACTTGAAGCGCATTTTCCCCCAAACTCCGCCAGCTATAAATTACATGGCTTATAGAACCTGTGACTACTCCTTTCTTTCTCCACAGACTAAAACATACAACAACATAAAACAACTGCTAAAATTCCACCTGACGGATATTTATATTTAAACTTTCATAACTTCCAGAAACATCCGAACCTCACAGAACATACAGACGTAATTAATTGCCCTCCGTTATTGCTTTCAGAGCTTACCTCAATTGTAGCAATTGAAATGCATCAAAGAAAAATGGGCAATGATCAAAAGATGTATTGGCTTCTTAGCCACAAATGAGTACTTCAATACATTACTTAATCAATACATGGAAGGCTCTCAATTTAATTCCCTATATTTGGGAAGTTGCCATCTACTAATTGTGAGAATTACACGTCGGCTCCTTGGCTCCACTTCAGTTTTTGCATGCATGACTTCAGACAGTGCGATGTCAATAGTGGAATGTTTCATTAAAGCAGAACAGAAGGACGTCTTATGAAGATCAATAGGCAGGTTACATTATTTCCAATAATCTGCTTTTGATGTTAAACTATTTATTGTGAATCACTCCCTAGGTGCCTCCTTACCCTTTACATTAACAATTTGATGGAAACAAGTATGCTGTAACTACATCATAGAGGCCTCATAATTAATACTCATGATCCCTTTGACCTCTGTACTGTAAAGGTCACTGGGCAGTGAGTCATAATACTTCTATCAAGAAAACCCATACTATCTTGTATAAACAACCAATGCAATATATCTAGCACAAATACAGAATCCGTTCTTTTTGCAATTAGCTGGTGGGGCCGAAAAAGAAACAATGTGTGCCCTAAGCCAGAAATGTTCTAAGACCTTGTTACTTTTCTTCCTTCATAAGTACTACGCATTGAGTTTTCATAAGCAGGCATTTAAGGACAATATAACCCTTCACAACCACATTTTTTTTTTGTTTAAAAACATTTGAAATGAAAATGGAAGTCAGAGACATACTGATTGCTTCGATATATTAAAAGCGTATCACTTACTCCAAAAGGCTAAGTACACTTAGAAACATAGAGGATTGTCGGCAGAAAAAAAAGACCACTGGGTCAACCTAGTCTGCCCTTTTATTATTTAAAACAACTCTGTGCCCACAATCTGTCCCCCCCAAACCACTTGTACCTTCAGATAGCTGCTTTTAATCCAAGATCTGTCCTGGCGTCTGTTCGGCAGGTGAAGCAGTTATTGTCCTAAAAAAGAACTCTTAAACTTGCAGCCCCATGCTCAACGACCGTGGCTTACAGTATCTGTGCCCTAACCTTGCATCACCCCTCCGTCCCTCCCCCCCACCCTCCTCATCATTAGGAATGCCACTGAAACTTTTTTCTCCTGTCTGAACATTGCACAGGTGCCTTAACGATCCAGCCCATGTTCAGTATTCACACAGCTGAGGAATAGGAGATAATCTGCCTGGAGCATTCCTATTGATGAGGAGGGTGGGGAGGAGGGACAGAGAGATTGTGCCAGCCTAATGCATACACAATGTAAGCTACAGCCATTGGGCACAGGGCTGCCAGTTTAAAAGTTGTTTTTTAGGACAATAACTGCATCACCTACCTAACAGACAGCAGGACAGATCTTGGATAAATATATGTTTATCCCAGGTAGGTTTATATTTTGTTATTGTGGATTTACCAACCACATCTCCTGGGACTTTGTTCCAAGCATCTAGTACTTTTTCCTGGTATGGCTTCTGATTGTGCTACCTTGTTTTGTGTTAAGGTTTTATTTTAAAAAAAAAAATCCCTCTTGAACCTTAACTATTTGACATCTAAAGGTTTCCACCATTTTTGTAGACCGTCTTTGGACCTGTTCTATTTTATTAATATCCTTTTGTAGGTGAGGTCTCCAGAACTAGACACAGTATTCTAGATGTGGTCTCACTAGAGCTCTATACAGAGGGATCACAGTCTCCCTCTTCCTACTGGTTACACCTCTGGCTACTATATACAGTCCAGCATACAATTATCTTTCCCCACCACCTGGTTCCACTGTTTACTCATTCAGAAATTACTACCGCTAAATCCTTCTCTTCTGAAGTCTTTGCTAACACGAAACTGCCAATAAGATAGTCAGAGAGATTCCTTCACTCCAATTGCATTATTTTACAGTTAGAAACATTGAATAGCAGTTTCCATTGTTTTAACCACGTTTCTAGATAGAAAAAACAACAACTTTTTTTTATTCTTCTAGTGCAACTGAAGATGAAAAATGAAGCAATTTTGCAAGGTCTCAAGTTGTTTCTATAGCTTTTATGCTGACTGTGTGCATCTGTAACTGGCAATAAAAAACTTCTGTTTATTCTGCAATCATACTTGCTTCCATTTCTCCCATTCTATATGTTAACATACTGTACAGTTTGTAAGATGGCAAGACATAGAGGACAGAGGAAGGAAGTAACATACAAATGATAGGACAGCAAAGCACAGAGTCCGGGGGAAGGGGATAGGACTACATGAGAAGCCTGCACAGAGTTGGCTTGTTGTCTGTTACCATGGATTTACAGTCTGATAAGAGCCTTAGGAAAAAGAATTTGTATTAAGAAACATTGCAGATAATATTAGAAAAAATAAAATAAGGAATATTGCAAAATTAATTAATTACAAAAAAAACTTTGCAATGGTGTGCATAGCTTTTAAAGGTAACTAGAATAAACCTATTAGGGAGATTCAAAGACGTTTTATTTTTTAGCATATTATCATTTCTATGGCCCAAGTGCGTAACTTTACATTTTGCCATATTCACCCCTTAAGGACCCATGATATACCGCTAAGCTAGATGGTCTTTGAAGTGAGCTATGGAGCTGAGCTAGCTTCATTAAAGAGGACCAATCATGGACTAAAATAAAAAATAAAAAATTCCCCTAATTAGATGTAAATAAATATTTTATTAATATTTGTAAATATAATTAATTATTTTTAAACCTGCGTTTTTAAATTATTCACTTTTTACTTTCGGCGTGAGACAGGAAACTCCCGTCATGCAGAGCGGCAATGCCGGGCGCCGCCAACTTGATGACGCCACTTGCGTTCCACAGCTGGAACACAAATAACTAAATCAAGATGGCGGCGCCGGCCTTGCTGCACCAAACAAGAGGATTGCAGAAAGGAAAAGATACAGACTGCAAAGGCAGTCTGTATCTTCATAAATAGACAAAATGAAGATACAGACTGCCTTTGCAGTCCATATCTTGTACTTTACCTTTTCCTCTTGTTTGGTTCAGCAAGGCCGGGGGACGCCGCCATCTTGATTACGTAGAATCCAAATGAAAAAGGGAGATGTGTCCCCGCACAGAACATAAATATAGAAGCAAATTTTATTGGTGTATATCCACAGGTAACGCGTTTCAAGAGCACTGGGCTCTCTTTTTCAAACCTCCAGGATGCTTAAAACATGGTACACATTGAGATATGCTAGCATCGCTCTGGACTTCCACGTTGGTTTAGGACCTTTGCACATGTGCACTCCGATCAGCACCATCTGTTTAACCCCTTAGCGACCCATGACGTATCTGATACATCATGGTGCCGCCGGGGGTGTTCAGAGCGGGGTCCCGCCGGGACCCCGCTCTGAACGGCGCTGATCCCGGCTGACATGTGCAGCCGGGCAGTGCCTCTATTAGCCGGCGCGGGTCCCGTTGCCGCGCCGGCTAATTAAGCCTCTAAGTGCAGCTGTCAAACCTGACAGCTGCACTTAGAGGCTTCAGACCTCACATCCCTGGTGTCTAGTGGGACGGATCTCCCCCCCACAATGCGATCGCAGGGGGGAGATCCGTTCTTCTGCCCGTGCCGGGCCTCAGCGTCGCAATGACGCTGATCCCGGCTCAGCAATAGATTGCTATGGCCTGCAACAGGCCATAGAAATCTATGATCGATCTCATCGATCTTTGCTGTGTATATACACAGCATTGATCTCTATGAGAGATCATTGCTGTTTATATACAAGTCCCCCAGGGGGGCTTCTAGTTACAGTAAAAAAAAAAAGTAAAAATGTTTTTTTATTAATAAAAAATCCCCTCCCCTATTAAAAGTCCAAATCACCCCCCCTTTCCCATTTTATAAATATAAATAAATAAATAAACAAATAAACAAACATGTTTGGTATCGCTGCACGCGTAATCGCCCGAACTATTAATTAATCACATTACTAATATCGCACGGTAAACGGCGTAAGCGCAAAAAAAATTCCAAAGTGCAAAATTGCGCATTTTTGGTCGCATCAAATCCAGAAAAAATGTAATAAAAAGTGATCAAAAAGTCGTATATGCGCAATCAAGGTACCGATAGAAAGAACGCATCATGGCGCAAAAAATGACACCTCAAACAGCCCCATAGACCAAAGGATAAAAGCGCTGTAAGCATGGGAATAGAGCGATTTTAAGGAACATATATTTGTTAACAATGGTTTGAATCTTTTACAGGCCATCAGATAATATAAACGTTATACATGTTATATATCGTTGTAATCGTAACGACTTGAGAAACATGCATAACCAGTCAGTTTTACCACAGGGCGAACGGCGTAAATGCAAAACTCGCCGAAATCAAAACAAATTCCTTTTTTTTTTCAATTTGACAGCGCCAATGATTTTTTTCCGGTTTTGCAGCATATGTTATGGAAAAATAATGCCTGTCATTGCAAAGTACAATTGGTTTCACAAAAAATAAGCGCTCATATACGTCTCTAGGTGAAAAAATGCAAGCGCTATGGACTTTTAAACATAAAGTGGAAAAAGCAAAAGTGCAAAAACGAAAATTGGCTTTGACCTTAAGGGGTTAATATTCACTACTACTATTATTCTACTACTACTACTAATACTACTATCCCTACTAATACTACTACACCATGGCAGCTTTTCTATTAAAACTTATGAGTTTTATAAGTTTGCTCATTGTATGGTCTTAAAGCGACTCTGTACCCACAATCTAACCCCCCCCCCCAAACCGCTTGTATGGGGTCCGGGGTCCGTTTGGCAGGTGATGCAGTTATTTTCCTAAACAAACAACTTTACTCCTCCGCCCCTCCTCCCCACCCTCTTCATCATTAGGAATGCCAATGAAAATTTTCTCCTGTCTGAACATTGCACAGG
The DNA here is from genome assembly GCF_027789765.1 of Dendropsophus ebraccatus. Classification (NCBI taxonomy): domain Eukaryota; kingdom Metazoa; phylum Chordata; class Amphibia; order Anura; family Hylidae; genus Dendropsophus; species Dendropsophus ebraccatus. Next base: position 52,313,306 of record NC_091455.1, read on the forward strand.
TGCCTTAACGATCCAGCCCATGTGCTAGGCAGAGGGGGTGTATGAGTGTTTGTGTGTATAAGTGTGTAAGTGTATATGAATATATGTACAGTATGTGTGTGTACAGTGTGTGTAGGGGACTTATCGCCCATATTCAATAAGTGGTGTCAGAGTGTATTTGCATCCCAGGTGGGAGATAAATGGAATATAGAACAGGTGGAAATAGATTAATACCATGCAGTGCCCGTCATGTGCTGAAGATGTGTGTACGTGATACCAACCATGTTTTATCAGTCTGTCAAGTAAAAAAATACGTTGAATTGAGACTCAGGTGTTTTCCTTATGAATAAAATAATGCATTATATTATATGTCCCTCTGACACCTGGTATCAGAAAACATGCCAGTTACATAAGGAAACTGGTCTAATCTTTTCCGTAAATTGCTGCCTGTGGTATTGAAAAACACTGTGGATTGCTGACAAGGGACACTGCAAGGATAACCTGACTTTTACAACTTAACCATCTCTTAAATAATTCATGTATATTATTCAGACTTTATGCAGTTTGACAGCCATTGATTTCACTGAGACCCTGTCTGCAGTTTCATGCACAGAAAGCACGCCATTTCTGATAAGACTAAACAATCTGTGGAAATTCAATCAACCTGGGAAAGACAAAAGCGACAAGGGAAAAATCTGAACAAATTCATTAAACATGTCCCACTGTTTGAGTCACGTAGAGGTAACGGCAGCAGAGTTGTGTACTACATGTACAAAGTTCTACATGTAATGGGTCATATAAAGCGATCTGTTCCTTTACCAATGTAATCTGCACATTTATTATTAATGTTACCATAATATTTAGCCACACCAGGTAACATATATATATATATATATATATATATATATATATATATATATATCTCAAGAGACATTTTAGATCTTAAAGGGGAACTCCAGGTAGTGGTTAAAAAAATGAAACTTCTGCAGAAGCATAAAGCATTACTTACTTATCTATTCCATTTTTTAAACTACCAAAAATCCATTTGTTTTGGGGGGGTTTGCTCTGTTTTGTGTTTCTGCACTTCCTGGTTTATCAGTTGTACACAGTACTACAGGTTCCAGAATGCAATGCTTTCCCTCAGCTGTTCATCACAGTCCTCCACCCTGCCCATTCCCCGGCCAAAGCTGTTGCAGAACATCTCGGCTGTGTTCACACATTGCAGTTTCATTGTGTTACTGAATTATTTGCAGTAATTTATTATTTCATTGTTGTCCTACCCACCCACACAGCACGCTGAATTCTCTACCTGTAACACCACAGAGCACACTGTATTCTCTACCTGTAACACCACACAGCACGCTGTATTCTCTACCTGTAACTCCACACAGCACGCTGTATTCTCTACCTGTAACACCACACAGCTCACTGTATTCTCTACCTGTAACACCACACAGCACGCTGTATTCTCTACCTGTAACACCACACAGCACGCTGTATTCTCTACCTGTAACACCACACAGCACACTGTATTCTCTACCTGTAACACCACACAGCTCACTGTATTCTCTACCTGTAACACCACACAGCACACTGTATTCTCTACCTGTAACACCACACAGCACGCTGTATTCTCTACCTGTAACACCACACAGCACACTGTATTCTCTACCTGTAACACCACACAGCACGCTGTATTCTCTACCTGTAACACCACAATGTATTCTCTATCTGTAACATCACACAGCGCACTGTATTCTCTACCTGTAACACCACATAGCACACTGTATTCTCTACCTGTAACACCACATAGCACACTGTATTCTCTACCTGTAACACCACACAGCACACAGTATTCTATATCTGTAACATCACACAGCGCACTGTATTCTGTACCTGTAACACCACACAGCACACTGTATTCTCTATCTGTAACACCACACAGCACACTGTATTCTCTGTCTGTAACATCACACAGCGCACTGTATTCTCTACCTGTAACACCACACAGCACACTGTATTCTCTACCTGTAACACCACACAGCACACTGTATTCTTTACCTGTAACACCACACAGCACACTGTATTCTCTACCTGTAACACCACACAGCACTGTATTCTCTACCTGTAACACCACACAGCACACTGTATTCTCTACCTGTAACACCACACAGCACGCTGTTTCCTCTACCTGTAACACCACACAGCACACTGTATTCTCTACCTGTAACACCACACAGTACACTGTATTCTCTACCTGTAACACCACACAGCATACTGTATTCTCTACCTGTAACAGCACACAGCACACTATATTCTCTACCTGTAACACCACACAGCACACTGTATTCTCGACCTGTAACACCACACAGCACACTGTATTCTCTACCTGTAACACCACACAGCACGCTGTATTCTCTACCTGTAACAGCACACTGTATTCTCTACCTGTAACACCACACAGCACGCTGTATTCTCTACCTGTAACAGCACACAGCGCACAGTATTGTCTACCTGTAACACCACACAGCACGCTGTATTCTCTACCTGTAACAGCACACAGCGCGCTGTATTGTCTATCTGTAATACCACACAGCACACTGTATTCTCTACCTGTAACACCACACAGCACACTGTATTCTTTACCTGTAATACCACACAGCACACTGTATTCTCTACCTGTAACAGCACACAGCACACTGTATTCTCTACCTGTAACACCACACAGCACACTGTATTCTCTACCTGTAACACCACACAGCACACTGTATTCTCTACCTGTAACACCACACAGCACGCTGTATTCTCTACCTGTAACAGCACACAGCACACTGTATTCTCTACCTGTAACACCACACAGCACGCTGTATTCTCTACCTGTAACAGCACACAGCGCGCTGTATTGTCTGCCTGTAACACCACACAGCACACTGTATTCTCTACCTGTAACACCACACAGCACGCTGTATTCTCTACCTGTAACACCACACAGCACACTGTATTCTCTACCTGTAACACCACACAGTACACTGTATTCTCTACCTGTAACACCACACAGCACACTGTATTCTCTACCTGTAACACCACACAGCACACTGTATTCTCTACCTGTAACACCACACAGCGCACTGTATTCTCTATCTGTAACATCACACAGCGCACTGTATTCTCTATCTGTAACACCACACAGCACGCTGTATTCTCTACCTGTAAAATCACACAGCACGCTGTATTCTCTACCTGTAACACCACACAGCACGCTGTATTGTCTACCTGTAACACCACACAGCACACTGTATTGTCTACCTGTAACACCACACAGCACGCTGTATTGTCTACCTGTAACACCACACAGCACGCTGTATTCTCTACCTGTAACACCACACAGCACACTGTATTCTCTACCTGTAACACCACACAGCACGCTGTATTCTCTACCTGTAACACCACACAGCACACTGTATTCTCTACCTGTAACACCACACAGCACACTGTATTCTCTACCTGTAACACCACACAGCACGCTGTATTCTCTACCTGTAACACCACACAGCACGCTGTATTCTCTGCCTGTAACACCACACAGCACACTGTATTCCCTACCTGTAACACTACACAGCACACTGTATTCTCTACCTGTAACAGCACACAGCACGCTGTATTCTCTACCTGTAACACCACACAGCACGCTGTATTCTCTACCTGTAACACCACACAGCACACTGTATTCTTTACCTGTAACACCACACAGCACACTGTATTCTCTACCTGTAACACCACACAGCACGCTGTATTGTCTACCTGTAACACCACACAGCACACTGTATTCTCTACCTGTAACACCACACAGCACACTGTATTCTCTACCTGTAACACCACACAGCACGCTGTATTGTCTACCTGTAACACCACACAGCACGCTGTATTGTCTACCTGTAACACCACACAGCACACTGTATTCTCTACCTGTAACACCACACAGCACACTGTATTCTCTACCTGTAACACCACACAGCACACTGTATTCTCTACCTGTAAGGCTAATATTGGAATAAAGTAAAGAACTTTTTGATTTTTTTTTCTTTTCATTTCCACGCACATATTATGATCATGCATCTGTTATCTTTGAAGTTGAGCCCCACAATAAGGCTCTGATCCTCTCTGTCGTTTAGCATCATTTACTTGTGTTACTGCATCATTTTTGGGAATACGCTGCAGTACTGCAATGACACTCCAACATGTGTTAACACAGCCCTAATTTCCCTGCACACTTCTACACAATTAGAGAAATCAGTGCAACACCTGCTTCTGGCCGGTCAGAGATGGTAAATCACTCAGGGGATTGGGGGAACCAGCCAAGACTCATGGGACATCACACCCTGCCCCCTGTCTGCATCATCAGCCTGATCTCAGCAAACACACACAATGTGAGACAGAGGCATGGAAGATTTGTCTCCTAGGGGGGATAGCAGAAGGAGCAGGAGACAATGTGGATTTGCACAGATGCCATTTTTTTTCACTTCCTGGATTTCTATCAGCTACCAGTGTGGCAGAACTGTACAGTTACAGTAATACATTGTATAGACACATATATTTAACTTTTAATGTACTTTTATTAAAAAACGAGTTTTTTCTTATCCAGAGTTCCCCATTTAACAAACCACCAGTATGTGATATAAGCATCAAAGAAACTCTAAACTCTGAAATCTGCTATGTTCAAATCTGTTTATTACAGAGGCCACAACACTGTGCTTAATCTTGTACATACGACCGATCCGGTTACCACCTGACAGGCTCCACTAACTTCAAATGTGATTGATTGGGGTTACTTGGTTTTCCATCCAAAGTGGAAAGTAATTTTTTCCTAATCTCTTACTACTAGACATGAGTGAGCTTCCAGCTGCTTGGGTTCATCCAAATGCCAGCGTTCTTCAATTGATTACTGGTATCTCAAGAAGTTGGATGCAGCCCTAGGGAGTCTTGGAAAACATTTATACAGCCTATGGCCAACACCATGTTTTCCAGGCAGCCTTAGGGATGCATCCAATTTCTTTAGCTACCAGTAATCAAATGCAGCACGCTGGTGTTTGGATGGAGCCAAACTCAATAAAGTTTCCCTGCTATGATGAATGGCAGGAGTGTCCTCCAGTAGCTATCCTTGGATCCTTTGTGGTCATATTGGCTAACCAGCTCTGAAATAAATGTATATTGTCATACTTCAATCCTGCTATGCCACCTTTAATTTCAATTTTTAATGGAAATTTTAACCTATCACATATTGCTCCATACCATCAACTCTTCCGCTACAATAACGGAGAGGGAACAATAAAGCCACTCAGTGGTTCTTAGCACTTTTAAAGAGCCAACATTAGTTTTATATGTCAAGTGCCTTCCGTGATCAAGAATTCTCCATGCAACTACATAGATTTTTTTTTTACTTTAAATAAAAAAAAAAAAATTATTAAGAATACTTTTTTTTGTCTTACCTTTGAAAGTCCTCCTACTTCCAAATAGAAACAGATGACAAATACATTCCACGCTACCCAAAATGCTGTCCAAACTGTGTACTGAAGAGAAGAAAAAAATATGGAATTTCTGAATATAAACTCAAGAAATGACAGTGATTGTAAATATCATGACAACTATTTTCCTGTATTTGATGACCACTTAGACTGCGGATACAGGGTGAGGTGCTATTTACACTAGTGTCAAGATTTCCATAAAATTATTACCAGCACATCTCACATTGAGTAAAACAGGGAGCTCCAGAGACCCATTTGCCTCAGAGATATGTAGTGTCTCTCTGGGATGGCTTGCGCTCCTCCGCTTCCTTCGCTCTCGGCTAAAAGAATTGACACGTCAGGAGCCCCCCGCCGCGGAATTCTGCCCATTTTGCCCAGTGTGAACATACCCTAAGGGGCCTATTCCATGGGAGCGATAATCAGCCGAATTGGCCCCCTTCGGCCCCATTCATCCGATTATCGCACAGTGGAATAGAGAAAACGATCAGACGATGAGCGTGTCATCGGCTAATCGTTTATTTAGGGCCAGACCTAAAATCATCGGTCACCCACCGCGCATCGCTACTGTGGAATAGTGGTGCGCGGCGGACGACCAATGATTTGAGAAGCGCAGCATACATTTCCTGTCCGGGCTTCTCCTGCGCTCCGTCTTCCTCCCTGGGTCCCGCTCGCAGCATCAGCAGCTCCGGAGCGGCCTGACTGAGCAGTCAGACCGCTCAGCCAATCACAGGCCAGGACCGCCGTGGCCAGTGATTGGCTGAGCAGTCTGACAGCTTAGTCAGGCCGCACCGAAGCTGATGCTGTGCCGCGGGACCCGGGGAGGAAGACAGAGCGCAGGAGAAGCCCAGAAAGGTAATGTATTGCTGCAAGGGCTGCAAGGACATCGGTAACAATGTCCCTGCAGCCCTCCCTTAACGATCATCGGGGCTGTGAAATAGGCCCGGTAAACGAGCACCGATCTAGCAGATTGGTGCTCGTTTACATCGTTGTTCGGTCCGTGGAAAAGGGCCCTAAGTGTACCATTTGCTGGCTCCGCCTCATCTTCTCTTCCCCTTACAGTTGGTGTTTCTCAGGGATTAGTTCTGTGTCCTTTCCTTTTCACATTACACTTTACCCATTGTACAAACCATCAGCAAATTTGTTTTTTAGTACCATCTCTATACTGATGACACCCAGCTATAAACCTCCTCCTGTGATATCCCCCTGTACTCTTACAAAACATCAGTGACTGTCTGTCTGCCATCTTTACCATTATATCCTGCCTGTAAGCTTGTTGCCTTGGGATTATGTACGACTCTCATCTGTCTTTCACTACTCATATTCAATCCCTTTCATGTCCCTGTCACATGCATCTAAAAAACATCTTTAAAATCCTTCCCTTGCACTATACTGATGCTTCCCCGCTGTCCCAGTAACTACACTGGGTCCCTATTAAAGAGGTAGTGCGGTGCTAAAAAATTATTCACAGAATAACACACATTACAAAGTTATACAACTTTGTAATGTATGTTATGTCTGTGAATCCCCCTGTTTCCCGAGTCCCACCACCCCAGCCCGTGTACCCGGAAGTGTGTGGTGCATTATACATACCTGATCCGTGTCAAGGCCGTCCACCATCTTGTGCCAAACGTCATCTTCGGACGGACGGCTAAATCGCAGCCGCTGTCCCCCCTCCGCCGCATAACAACTGTGCTCAGCCGTGATCGGCTGAGCACAGTGATGCTCAGCCAATCACGGCTGAGCACAGTTGTGACGCGGCGGAGGGGGGACAGCGGCAGCGATTCGGCCGTCCGTCTGAAGATGACGTTTGGCACAAGATGGCGGACGGCCTCGACACGGATCAGGTATGTATAATGCACCACACACTTCCGGGTACACGGGCGGGGGTGGTGGGACACGGGGAAGGGGGCGATTCACAGACATAACATACATTACAAAGTTGTATAACTTTATAATGTGTGTTATTCTGTGAATAATGTTTTAGCGCTGCACTACCCCTTTAAGCACAAAATACAATACATACTCCTCCTGCTCACCCACAAAGCTATCCACAATACTGCACCTCCCTATATCTCCCCTCTAATCTCTGTCTACCAGAGACATAGCCACTAGTGTTTTCTGTAGGGTTTAACCAAGGACCCTAGGGATTAGAGTTGCCCTTCTTAGGACGGGAGCTCTGTCTGAAGAGACAGTACGATTAGGGTGTAATAGGGTAGTGTCAGGGATCGGCTGTCCCAAATACCTATATACTATTGTGCTTTCACCTTTTTTCATCCATATGATACACCAGAAGACTCCAGAAGCCGATGGCGGATATTTATTCGCATAAAGACGCGTCCTCTTCTGGTTACAAATGTTCTGCTTCACCTCAGAGAATATCTACCCATCACCATTGAATGGGTGGTAAGATGATTTTTTTTTTCTTTATATGTTTGGATTAAATTTGTTTATCTAATTGATAAATTTTAACTAGAGGTTATTAAAAGTTAGATTTTAGATTTCCTTGCTTTATACTCTTACTACAATTTTTTTTTTTCAAATTTAATTTGAAGGAGCCATTCAAAGTTGCCAATGCAAAAGAACACAGGTAGCCTAGAAATATATGTCCCCCTTCCCAATCAACATAAGCCTGACTGTGCTTTTTAGGTTTCATTATTTTTATATGTTATTTTTAGTAGGCATTGTGTATCTTGGGCTTGGTTGGGTAAGACCTTTAACCTTAAACATGAATTTTTATGTGTTGCATTTTCACACTGTTCCAGTTGTCTAGTTTCTGAATTGTTTTTCAGGATGGGAGTCTAATATGAGATTATTTTGTATTATTAGAAACCAGGATTTGTGTCTCAAAAGTGTAAACAAATTGTACTAGCAGAAAAAAGGTAAACCAACTTTATGCTAAAAGTAATGTGGCTTTAAAGCTTCTGACACATCCGACACAATGCTAAAGTACTATGATCGTTCGTGATCATAATATTCCTTTTCTTTTTTTTGTAAGAAGCCAAAAAGACGTTATTATGAATTTATATAATTTTATTAAGTGAGATCCCATGTGAGATACATTAAACTGTTTAAAAATTTTCATAAAAATAGAAAAAAATTAAAATCACTTTATTTAAAATGAAACATTCATTTGTACCTAATTGACAATTACTAATGTCATTTTCCCTTGCTGTTAATACAGATACTTAAAGTTATTATAATAGAGCATGATCATCAACCTTTCTGTTTAAACTTTTTTAACACTAGGTTAAGTTTTAACCCTTATACTCGCTACTGTAACTTAAAATTATTCTAGTTTTTTTTTATATACTATTGTTTAATGAATAGTCCTGGATAAAATGGTGATGTCACGAGCCGACTCCCAGAGCTGTATGGGCTGAGGCTGCTGGAGAAGATGATGGTAGAGGGATGCTCAGTGTCCCTCCAGTGCCCTGTGTCCCTCAGTGTCCCCCTGCCATCATCCTCTCCAGCAGCCACAGCCTGCACAGCTCTGGGAGGTGGGTCGTGAAATCACCATGTTATCCAGGAAGTGACATCACCATGTTATCCAGGAAGTGACATCACCATGTTAACCAGGAAGTGAAGCCTTGATGCAGTAGTAAGTGCAGGGAAAAAAGCACTCTATAAGCATTTCCCATAATAAGTGTATATTGGTGATTTGTATTACTTTTGGGAGGCAATTCAATTCTTTAATAAAAACATTTAGCTGGATTTCTCTCTTGATAAAGCTTTCAGGACCTGCGACAGGACAATAAAACTACACATAAACCATGCTGTGCCCAAAAGATAAATCAAGGATTCCCTTTCATCTCTCAAAACCATAAAGCTCAGGACAGCTGTCCCCTGTGTGAACACCAGTGTGCCTATTACTGTATATACACAGTGTGGCATTGTTATCTCCCTTCCCCCCCTCTCTTTAGCTTGCCAGCAGCATAAATGTAGTGTTGCTGTAGTGATGATGTTTATTTCACTACTGCTCGCTAAAAACCTTGCAAACCTAGTGCATCAGTAACTCTTTCTTCCCCACATGCCATCTGTAGAGATGAGTATGAGCTTGCGCTCCAGTCCCCTGTGCACCATGTAGGGGGTTCTCAGGGGCTCAATAAGAGTGACGGCATAACAATTAATTTTCTATTGTTACTTATATGTAATATAGTAAAAAATGTTTAGAACTTACCACTACTATGTATCTCGGTCTGTACTGTATAGTACCAAACAATCCCAATATGACAACTATTATATGAAGAAAATTTGCAAGGATGGGGGCCCACTGGTATCCAAGAAAGTCAAATATTTGCCTTTCCAATGCTGCCAACTGTAAAGAAACAGAAACAGAAAGGTATTACATTTGGGAACACTACCTGGAACATTAAGTTGTGTTATACATAGTATAATAGTGTAAAATAATAAGAATAGTCTTGTACTGTCTTGTATAAACATTGCACAATAAGAAAAATATATTATTATATTGCTTTCTGCACCATTACACTTTCATGGTTTATACCACTTTTTAAACTGCAGATCCCCTAGAAGAAATAATCAGAAAGGCTTTTCTGCTAATGTCTCATTGGAGCTTATATCATACTGTTTGTACACTGAACTCAATAATAAAACCATATGTAGTAAGCGTCTAGGGTCTGCAGTGACTGCTGCAGTACGAAGGTGCTGGCATTGCGTTTTTTTAAAGAGAAGCCTTGGACATTGGCTGTTATTGCCAGTGAAGCTATGTCTAGGCATATACTTGCTCTGCAATATTCGGTTTGGGGGGAAAATAGTATTACAATCAGCCATTCTAATGAACGACTGTCCTGTTCTTCATGGATGTACCAGGTCTCGGAGCTGTTATTAGAACGCCTGTTTGATGTAACACATAAACGCGAAGGTTATAAGAAAACCTCTTTAACAGAGTGGGATGCCGAAAAATGGATCTTAGCAACAACCCAACTTAGAAATGCATACAATGGGGTAGATTAACTACTGCAATTAGAGATGAGCAAAACAGATTTGTTTTGCTTCATACTTACCAAAACTGATCTGGGCTCATATGCCTCAGGCTACCACCTCCGTGCAGAGGGAGGATGACGCCTAAGGACCGCCTGGAAATTCCTGGAAAACACGGATACAGCCATAGTTTTATGGACTCAGGCCAGGGGCGGGCTGGGCCGGGGGGCAGGGGGGCATATGCCCCCTGGGCCGGTCTTCCCCCAGTTGTCAGGGCCGCATGGCGGCTGACAGCTGGCTGGAGTCCTCAGTGCCCCCCCTGCTTACAGCCCCGCCCCTCTTCTCTCATATTTACCTGTGGCTGTGGATCCGGACTGTGATGGAAGCGGCCGCCGAAGCCCCGCCCCCATGCCGGTAAGCCCCGCCCCCTGTATGGCCACTATGCTTTCTATAAGCCTAAGAGGCTTATGGTAAAAAGCAAACTGCTGTACGCAGTATCTTCCTCCGGCCACCAGAGGTCGCTCTCTCCTTCCAGCTGGTTCTTCTGCAACTGGGCTAGAAGAGCCTGAAGACAGAGAAGATGGTGTCTGCAGGAAGCCAGGTACCTACACAGGAGGACATCTACATAGAAGGCCATAGGGCAGGGGGAGGGGACCAAGGCTCTCCAGCTGCTGCAAAACTACAACTCCCATCATAGCTGGAGAGCGATAGGCTGTCCATGGATGATGGGAGTTGTAGTTTTGCAACAGCTGAAGAGCCAAGGTTCCCCCTCCCTGACATAGAGGATACATATACACAGGAGACCTACACAGGAGGATACATATATACAGGAGACCTACACAGGAGGATACATATATACAGGAGACCTACACAGGAGGATACATATATACAGGAGGAGACATACAGAGGAGTATATAGAGCATACATATATACAGGAGGAAGCATATATACAGGGGTACATAGAGGATACATATATACAGGAGGAGGCATATATACAGGGGTACATAGCGGATACATATATACAAGAGGAGACATACTGAGGAGTATATAGAGGATACATATATACAGGAGGAGACATACAGAGGGGTACATAGAGGATACATATATACAGGAGGAGACATATATACAGGGGTACATAGAGGATACATATATACAGGAGGATACATCTATACAGGGGTACATATAGGATACATATATACAGGAGGAGACATATACAGGGGTACATAGAGGATACATATATAGGAGGAAGCATATATACAGGGGTACATAGAGGATACATATATACAGGAGGAGGCATATATACAGGGGTACATAGAGGATACATATATACAGGAGGAGGCATATATACAGGGGTACATAGAGGATACATATATACAGGAGGAAGCATATATACAGGGGTACATAGAGGATACATATATACAGGAGGAGACATATATACAGGGGTACATAGAGGATACATATATACAAGAGGAGACATACAGAGGAGTATATAGAGGATACATATATACAGGAGGAGACATATACAGGGGTACATATAGGATACATATATACAGGAGGATACATATATACAGGGGTACATAGAGGATACATATATACAGGAGGAGGCATATATACAGGGGTACATAGAGGATACATATATACAGGAGGAGGCATATATACAGGGGTACATAGAGGATACATATATACAGGAGGAGGCATATATACAGGGGTACATAGAGGATACATATATACAGGAGGAGACATACTGAGGAGTATATAGAGGATACATATATACAGGAGGAGACATACAGAGGGGTACATATAGGATACATATATACAGGAGGAGACATATACAGGGGTACATATAGGATACATATATACAGGAGGAGACATATACAGGGGTACATATAGGATACATATATACAGGAGGAGACATATACAGGGGTACATAGAGGATACATATATACAGGAGGAGACATACTGAGGAGTATATAGAGGATACATATATACAGGAGGAGACATACAGAGGGGTACATATAGGATACATATATACAGGAGGAGACATATACAGGGGTACATATAGGATACATATATACAGGAGGATACATCTATACAGGGGTACATATAGGATACATATATACAGGAGGAGACATATACAGGGGTACATAGAGGATACATATATAGGAGGAAGCATATATACAGGGGTACATAGAGGATACATATATACAGGAGGAGGCATATATACAGGGGTACATAGAGGATACATATATACAGGAGGAGACATATATACAGGGGTACATAGAGGATACATATATACAAGAGGAGACATACTGAGGAGTATATAGAGGATACATATATACAGGAGGAGACATACAGAGGGGTACATATAGGATACATATATACAGGAGGAGACATACAGAGGGGTACATATAGGATACATATATACAGGAGGAGACATACAGAGGGGTACATATAGGATACATATATACAGGAGGAGACATATACAGGGGTGCATAGAGGATACATACATACAGGAGGAGACATATATACAGGGGTACATATAGGATACATATATACAGGAGGAGACATATACAGGGGTACATAGAGAAAAAGAAATGGTGTGGAGACAGAATCCATCCAGTGAAAAAATATTTTTACTTTATTTTAAGCCATTGCATATAAAAAGATTACCGACGTTTCGGCTCTAACACTTGAGAAAGGCTCAGGAGTGTTAGAGCCGAAACGTCGGTAATCTTTTTATATGCAATGGCTTAAAATAAAGTAAAAATATTTTTTCACTGGATGGATGCTGTCTCCACACCATTTCTTTTTCGCTATTGAGTATCAGGTGTGGGCCCACCTGATGGAGACTGTGCATCCCTGGGAGGTTCCGCTGTTCCAACCTTGGACTTTACCAGGGGTACATAGAGGATACATATATACAGGAGGAGACATATATACAGGGGTACATATAGGATATGTATATACAGGAGGAGACATACAGAGGGGTACATAGAGGATACATATATACAGGAGGAGACATACAGAGGGGTACATAGAGGATACATATATACAGGAGGAGACATATATACAGGGGTACATATAGGATATGTATATACAGGAGGAGACATACAGAGGGGTACATAGAGGATACATATATACAGGAGGAGACATACAGAGGGGTACATAGAGGATACATATATACAGGAGGAGACATACAGAGGATACATATATACAGGAGGAGACATATATACAGGGGTACATAGAGGATACATATATACAGGAGGAGACATATATACAGGGGTACATAGAGGATACATATATACAGGAGGAGACATACAGAGGATACATATATACAGGAGGAGACATATATACAGGGGTACATAGAGGATACATATATACAGGAGGAGACTTATATACAGGAGGAGACATACAGAGGATACATATATACAGGAGGAGACATATATACAGGGGTACATAGAGGATACATACATACAGGAGGAGACATATATACAGGAGGAGACATACAGAGGATACATATATACAGGAGGAGACATATATACAGGGGTGCATAGAGGATACATACATACAGAGGAGTTAGGGCTGGGCGATTAATCAAATTAATTTGCCCAGAAGGTTAGAATCAATTTCGATTAAAACCGTAAATTCAATTTTCACAAAAAATCATTGCAGGTGGAGCAGCGTAGAGTGACGGGTTGGCGGCCGGGCAAGAGGTGCAGGTCAAGCAGGCGGCGCGGAGGTGAGGTGCATGGCGGGCGGCGGTGCGTGGAGTGTCGGGCCGGAGGTGAGGTGCAGGGCGGTCGGCAGTCCGCCTAACAGAGCCGCGACTGACCTACCCCAGCTATACATATCACGTCCTGCTCCCCTCCCAACCACACGTGCAGGTCCCCGGTCTCTGGAGGAGGCTGCAGGGACTGTAGTGGTGATAACGTTGCTTCGGGTCCTGGAGCTGAACAGCGGGATCTGCATCCCCCGATCCCGCTGTACAGCTCCAGTAATGGCAGTGACGCTATCACCTCTACAGTCCCTGTGGCCTGCTTCAGAGACCGGGGACCTGCACGTGTGGCCGGGAGGGGAACCTGTTTGCCGGGGTGAGAGGAGGAGGGATATGTGCACTCCTTCCCCAATCACCCCCAGCTGCCCAATCCCTCTAGAGTCACCCCCAGTCTGCCTCAGTCCCCCTCTGTCATCCCCAGCTGCCCCAGTCCCCCTAGAGTCACCCCCAGTCCCCCTCAGTCATCCACAGTCTGCCCAGTCCCCCTCAGTCACCCCAGTCTGCCCCAGTCCCTCTCAGTCATCCACAGTCTGCCCAGTCCCCCCTCAGTCGCCCAAGTCTGCCCCAGTCCCCCTTCAGTCACCCCCAGTCTGCCCTAGTCCTCATTCAGTCAACTCCAACTGCCCCAGTCCCGCTTAAGTCAACCCCAGTTTGCCCCAGTCCCCCTCAGTCACCCCCAGCTGCCCCACTCACCCCCGTACACCCCCAGCTCTCCCAGTCATCCCCAGCTGCCCCAGTTTCCCCCAGTATGCCCCTGTCACCTCTCATCTATACCTTTATTACTACTACACCCCACATCCTTACCTGTACTACTACAGCCCACATCTATACCTGTACTACTAATCCCCCTCATCAGTATTACTAATACCCCCCATATCTATACCTGTACTACCTCACCCCTCATCTTTACCTGTACTACTACACCCATTATCCACTATACCTCCACTACTACACTCTACCTAGATGGAGGCACCATGTGTCCCGCTACCCCCCCCCCCCTCGCTTATCCCGGAAATGCCCCTGCCTGCATGTGTCCCTGCTACAAAGAGGATACATATATACAGGAGGGCATAGAGGATACATATATACAGGAGTACATAGTGGATACATATATACAGCAGTAAATAGAGGATACATGTATACAGCAGTACATAGAGGATACATATATACAGGGGGAGGCATATATACAGCAGTACATAGAGGATACATATATACAGGGGGAGGCATATATACAGTAGTACATAGAGGATACATATATATATACAAGAGTACATAGAGTATACATATATATACAGGAGTACATAGAGGAGGCATATATACAGGAGGACATAGAGGATACATATATACAGCAGTAAATAGAGGATACATGTATACAGCAGTACATAGAGGATACATATATACAGGGGGAGGCATATATACAGTAGTACATAGAGGATACATATATATATACAAGAGTACATAGAGTATACATATATATACAGGAGTACATAGAGGAGGCATATATACAGGAGGACATAGAGGATACATATATACAGCAGTACATAGAGGAGACGTATATACAGAAGTATATAGATGATACATATATACAAGAGGAGACCTACACAGGAGTACATAGAGGAGACATATATACAGAAGTACATCGAGTGATATAAACTATTGTAAAAATACAGTAACCCCAGCTTTCCCAGCATCTTGCGTAGTAGTCAGTATAATGAGGGTCAGGCAGCTTTCCCAGCATCTTGTATTTGTAGTCAGTATAATGGAGGTCACCCAGCTTTCCCACCATCTTATCCTCAGTATAATGGAGGTCACCCAGCTTTCCCACCATCTTATCCTCAGTATAATGGAGGTCACCCAGCTTTCCCACCATCTTATCCTCAGTATAATGGAGGTCACCCAGCTTTCCCACCATCTTATACTCAGTATGATGGAGGTCACCCAGCTTTCCCACCATCTTATACTCAGTATGATGGAGGTCACTCAGCTTTCCCACCATCTTATCCTCAGTATAATGGAGGTCACCCAGCTTTCCCACCATCTTATACTCAGTATGATGGAGGCCACCCAGCTTTCCCACCATCTTATACTCAGTATGATGGAGGTCACCCAGCTTTCCCACCATCTTATACTCAGAATGATGGAGGTCACCCAGCTTTCCCACCATCTTATACTCAGTATGATGGAGGTCACCCAGCCTTCCAGCATCTTGTACACAGTTTTATGGGGGTCACCAGCTTTTCCACCATCTTATACTTAGTATGATGGAGGTCACCCAGCTTTCCAGCATCTTGTACACAGTATTATGGGGGTCACCAGCTTTTCCACCATCTTATACTCAGTAGGATGGAGGTCACCCAGCTTTCCCAGCATCTTATACTAAATATGATGGAGGTCACACAGCTTTCCCAGTATCTTGTAGTCAGTATGATGGAGGTTACCCAGCTTTCCCACCATCCTATACTCAGTATAATGGAGGTCACCCAGCTTTCACAGCATCTTATACTTAGTATCATGGAGGTCACCCAGCTTTCCCAGCATCTTATAATCAGTATGATGGAGGTCACCAAGCTTTCCAGCATCTTATACTCAGTATGATAGAGGTCACCCAGCTTTCCCACCATCCTATACTCAGTATAATGGAGGTCACCCAGCTTTCACAGCATCTTATACTCAGTATGATAGAGGTCACCCAGCTTTCCAGCATCTTGTACTCAGTATGATAGAGGTCACCCAGCTTTCCAGCATCTTGTACTCAGTATGATAGAGGTCACCCAGCTTTCCCACCATCCTATACTCAGTATAATGGAGGTCACCCAGCTTTCACAGCATCTTATACTCAGTATGATAGAGGTCACCCAGCTTTCCCACCATCCTATACTCAGTATAATGGAGGTCACCCAGCTTTCCCACCATCCTATACTCAGTATAATGGAGGTCACCCAGCTTTCCCACCATCCTATACTCAGTATAATGGAGGTCACCCAGCTTTCACAGCATCTTATACTCAGTATGATGGAGGTCACCCAGCTTTCCAGCATCTTGTACTCAGTATGATAGAGGTCACCCAGCTTTCCTAGCATCTGTCTATGGGACCGTTCTGTGTCATCACTGAGCTGCCCCATAGACTTATACAGGAAAGTGAGTTCTGACCCTTTCACAGGGCACAGTAGGATATTTGGTCACCAATGACTGGAAGGACCGAAGATGTTATAGGTAAGAGGCCAGAGTGGTCCTTTAAGGATGGGCTGCCAGCCTGCTACTCATGGGCCAGTGCTGTGTACTTGCCCCCCGGGCTAAAATTTGCCAGCCAGCCCCTGACTCAGGCTGCATGGAGCGGCAGTCTGAGGGATATGAGAGCAGATCAGTGTGGCTGTCCGAGACAGGAACTGCCCAGTGCAGAAAAGGTTTTTTGGAGACTTGTTGCTGCTCTGGACAGTTCCTGTCTTGGGCAGAGGTGGCAGCAGAGAGCATTGTGTCAGACTGAGAAGAAAACAAAATTTCCTGCAGGACTTGAGATTTTTAAAAAGAAGTAAATTACAAATATACATAACTTTCTGAAACCAGTTAATTTGAAAGAAAAAGATTTTCAATGGATACAGAATATATTCTGTAAATTTGTGCCAATGAAGAAGAATGCTATTGAGGTGTTTAGCCAGAGTAAGGCCTTCCATAGACAACAATGTAGCCTGTGACTCACACTTATTGTTTCTGCCTCCCATACAGCAGGTCCCAACAGAGACAAAGATAAGAAGAGGCTGAACATTACATATATAGACATCCGTCATGGCTATGAGTGCTAGAGCGTATAAAAGAAAGCCACTTTTGAAGTAATCTTATATGGCATCTCAACTACAGTCTGCCAAACAGAATGTCCACGGCCCTGAAGTCGAGTGGAAACAAGTCTTAAGATTCCACAAGACCAAAGGAGAGCTCAGCTGGGAAACATATAGTACTTGGCATTCAGTCTCTCAGCTAAGTGTCCTATACATTCTTCTATATAAGCGTTACCGTTATACCATGGTCCTTTTCTTTTATGATGAGAAGTGACCTTCCCAGAGTTCAAACCACTATCATCCTATTATAAAGCAGTTTTGTGTAGACTCTTGGAAAAATGCTCATCCCGTCAGTTTTTTTTGTTCACATATAATAAATAATATAATGGAAAATAATGTGTTTTTTTTCCTCCATTTAAGTTGTAGCCCTTGAAATCATTCAATTCCCCAGAGAGTTGGTAAAATGAAAATATAGCATTAGTCAGCACCATGAAAGTCAGCACGCCGTAATATAGGGACAATGTAAATGTTAATTGCACTCTGTAGTGCTAATGTATCATTTGCTAAGTCTGCCTGCTCTGCCTATAATGAGCCGCTTAATCAGTCAAAAGGAAAACTCCGCATCTCTGATCAAAAACATGTTTTGAAAGAAGAAACTAAACTCATGAATAGCAATTACGTGCGGCATAGGCAGAGATGTTACTGTGCCCACTTCTATGGGAGGACGGGATAAATACAGAAAGGGAAAAAAATTGACATTCAGAAAAAGAGCCATTTTTTTGTCCAGGAAACTATTTTGTTAGTCCTATTAGTTAGTAATTATGTGATCTTAATTCTCTATGGTTACTGTTTACCTTGTAATTTTAGCCCCTTAAAGGGGCTATCCAGCGAAAATCTATTTCTTTCAAATCAACTGGTTTCAGATAGTTATATAGATTTGTAATTTACTTCTATTTAAAAAAATACTCATACTCATCAGCTGCTGTATTTCCTGCAAGAAGTAGTGTTTTCTTTTTAGTCTCACACAGTGCTCTCTGCTACCACCTCTGTCCGTGACAGGAACTGTCCAGAACAGAAAAGATTTTCTTTGGGAATTTGCTTCCGCTCTGGACAGTTCCTGTCTCAGACAGAGGTGGCAGCAGAGAGCACTGTGTTAGACTGGAAAGAAAACACCATTTCCTGTGTACGACCCCTCCGGGTGAGCACAGCGCCGTTTTATCCTTCTTTTCTATTCACATATCTCTATGTTATACCGATGGATGCATGTCTGGAGCACCACCGTAGCCACATCAGGCATATTACACCGCAATAGTTATTACTATTGTTTTCTTTAAAAAATATTATGACGCTGGTTAGTCTATTGACCTTCATTAGTCTACTGACTCCAAAAGTCTGTCTTACAGTAGCGAAAGAAACAATTTACAGTGGAGAAACAAGATATACCTAAGCAATAGTCACTTTCACAATTAAATTCCAAAATGCTTCTTGAAAAACATAGTCATACCAGTAGAATCATGTGGGGTCTGGACACTGTACACGAAAAATATTTTACCAAAAACTGTGAATGTTTGCACAGGTGACGTTCGCAGGAGCAGCAGCCACAGTGGCAAATTTAAATTTAAATGTAAGTGACATCTGGGGCTTCTTCTAGCGTCCCGCCCCAGGCACTGACTGGCTGAGCGGCCAACCCGTCAGCCAGGTTGTTTCGTGCATACCCCGGAGATCCTAGAGCCTGGTGGGGGTCCCGTGACCCCTCCTGCCACTTACCACGGGCACGGGGAGAAGTAAGTGCATACTTGAAATCAATATCCCTCCTGCCCCTGCAGGCTGCCGGCCTTCTCCTTTAAGGGTAGCTTCACACACACCGTATCGCAGCAGATTTGATCTAAATAACTGAACACGGTATCAAATCTGCACCATCAAATCTGTTGCAGATCTGCTGCGGATCCAGTGTGTGTGAAGGCACCCTAAAAGCTATTTTACAGCTGACAGAAGCCCCAGACATCACATACAAAGTTAAATTTAAAAATGTGAAGCAGCCACGAACGTAACCTGTGCAAACCCAGGTAACAGAATCACTTTAAGGGTGCGTTCACACCTACAGGATCCGCAGCAGATCTGCAGCAGATCTGCAGCAGATTTGATGGTGCAGATTTGATGCTGTGTTCAGTTATTTAAATGAAATCTGCTGCGGATCTGCTGCGGATCCGGTAAGTGTGAACGTACCCTAAGGGTGCTAACACACACGACCGATGCGCAGCAGATCAGCAGCAGATTTGATGCTGTGTTCAGTTATTTATATCAAATCTGATGCATATTTGCTGCGTATCCGCAGCAAAAAATTCACTGCGATACGGTGTATGTGAAGCTACCCTTAGTTTGGATCACCTTCAGCAGGCAAATAGGCTCAGCTTGCAGCAGGTACATCTACCAGGCTATATCAGGCTCTCTCCCTCTCTTTCCTGCACATAGCACATGCTAAACTCCACCCCCTACTTCATGTTTTCCGTCTTACTGAGTCTGGTAATAGAGATGCATTTCCAACTGCAATGAACAGCAGATTGCCAGAAAGGGTAACAGGGAGTAGCCAAGACGTTTCTGGGTTAGGGAGGTGTTTTTAGTAAAATAAATGATTTACAAATCTGTTAAGAATCACATAAACCACTGGTGTCAAACTCAGGCCCTACAGCTGTTACATAACTACAATTCCCATCATGCCTGGAGAGACAGGTGGAGGGAAGTTATTTGAAATGACAGTGACCATTTAAATACCACATCATATGGTTTGGATGTAAATGTTTGGGACACTGTTCTCAGTAGTGTAGTCTTAGCGTCATATCCAACATGCAACGTTACATTTTAAAAAATATATATTTTAATAGGACTGAATATCCAATTTCAAAAACTAAAAAATACTACTAAAGCAAAAAGTGAATATTGACTCATAAAATATGCATGTGTGTTCTGGAGGACTTTCATTTTACATGTCTGTCTATTATCTTAATTATAGCGAGACTAATAAATAGATGCAGTGAAAAGACAAATTGTTAAAAACACCTTTAGAATAAAACGCAGTTACTTAAGGAGAGCAAATAAGAACTATGCCAACTCAGCACTTCTGTCTCCGTTTCATATCAGGGTCATAGCAGGTGCTGGAGCTAGTGTGCAGCCATCTGTAAAATGGTAATACAAGCATATTATTTGTATTCTGACCTATTATTTTGCCTCAGATTTTGGTCTTTTCTTCCAAATAAAACAAGTACTGGTTACTGACGGATTTTAAGGATTTTGTTACTTAAGCGACCTTTACATACATCTCACACAGGAAAAGTCACAAACTTTTGCGCAGATAAGTGGATGGAATGTGGATGGAGTTAGGAATTTTTTTTTTCACTACAACTGTGTCTTTCGAGGCAAGTATACATAGGCAACAAAATGGGATGCTGGCATACGTCAGACCTATGGCATAGTTTTCTTCCACTATTGTTGTTCCAAGTCGAGAAATTCTGCATGCAACATTATTTGATCCAAGTGCCAACAGTAGACCAGGCACAGTGGTCCTTTAGTAAAGTTATTTATCACACTGCACACAACTCAACAGTTTAATGCTATAACTTGGGGCCAAGGTGTATGTTGTGGCCTTTTGGGGTCCCCACCTCAAACATTGCTTCGGGTTAGCTGGCGCCTGAACAACCACTAAAAACCAACGTGCCTATTGTCACTTGACACGAAGGAGCATGTGAGCTGTGTCCTCCATAGGCATATACAGGCTCAGTGGTGGACACTGGGGGTCAGCATGGTCACATGCTCATCCATGTCGGCCATCTTATGGACAGAATCACCACAGAGCAGGGCAGCACAGCCTGGGGGAGGGGAGTCTGATTTTAGCCCCAGGAATAAGTCCTCCTTCAGAAGCCCCTATTTTTGACTGAACGACCATCTCTACGAATGTCCATATCCTACACAGTATCGACAGGGGGAATAAATGCAGTCCAAAGTCCTCAATAAGCCAGCCAGTCCTTCTCTAGCCCCACCTACACTTCAAGCTCTGCCTTTACTTCTAGCTCCTCCCATTGTCAACCCCTCCCATGTCTTAAGCCCCTCCCCAACAACTCAGCCTAGCCTCTATGCAGCTTTTTAGGATACTTAATGTTTCGAATCTTTACCATTTTCTGCAGCTTTGCTTGCTATTGTTTCATTCCTGGTAGAAGACTATAAAAACTTAACACTACTTTGACCTTAGTCCTACAACTAAATATTCTCGTTATTATAGTGTTGATTTAAGTGGAAATTTCTTATATCCAGATTGACGTTACTGCTGTGCAGCTTGGGGACCTCCATTGTGATTGTTGTCCTGGCTGCGATATAATAGATAATTTACAGACAGCTGCAGCTGACCGACAGCACTACAATGTGGGCACTAAGCTGTGCACAGATGCTTGGCAGTAGTCATTGTATGGTGTGGGCCTTACGCCAGAGCGCTCAAGGTGACATATTAAAGTTACATGGTGCTGGCACATAGTCATGCAACATATTAGATTCTACTTATTGCCTTTCATTTTTTGCAGTGCAGGCAACAAGCATAAAACCACCTAGCGAGATTTAAGAGATATATAATGTAGTAAACAGGGAACATGATATGTGAGACGACAGTGTATAATAAAGCAGAGATCAGAAGTGAGGTATGTGCCACTTTGTCTGCACAATTCCACAGCCTCAAATCCCTTGCCATCCAGATGTTAATCACGAAGTCAAAGAATGGTAGGGAAACATCTGATGTTCCCATTTAACAGATGGCATTAAAGGGTGTTCATAACTTCTGCTGGCAACTGTCATTGAACACAATACTTTTTGAAAAAGTCGCTTTGACTGCTGGAATCGCTACAAAACTTTAGAAGCAAATTTCAAATGGATGAAAATCAAATTGTGGCCATAATAAGCTTATGTATTAATTAAAAGTACATTCTTACAAAGCACAGATGTCACTTTTGTTATTGCTATCCATGGATATTATGCACCAGAGAAATAGAAGCTAATTGCTGATCGGTTGTACAAAACACCATGTAGAAAATTACTAATACAATAAGTAGCATCAACGGAACCGGGTGTTGGATTATTATAAGATATTCTTGATTATGGGGTGTGTATGCACAATTTCTTGTCTTGATTTAAAAACCCAAGTGGAGGGGGGGGGGGAATAATCAGGTGTGCTGCACCTATTTTTGGGTGAATATATGTTTTTTTAGGCTATTTTTTGGACTAAGTTCTATTTATGAACTGTTATTCGATGGGCAAATACTTTTTTTAGATTTTTTTTTTTAAATCTGCCTTTTTCTAGTATTTGCCCTAAAATTTTTGATTTGTTCCTAATTTATAATTTATGCTATTAAAAAAAAAACAAAACGTGCAGGCCTACGTCTGGTCAGTGGCAGGTGAATCTTTGTGCAATTGTTTTGCGAATATTAAGCGATTATCTTTATTCACTAATTTATGAATATTTTTTAAATTAGTCCTATTCGGCTGGGAAAAAAGTAATGAATTCACTGTAGAAAAATCGCAATAGTAATAGTAAATGTCTCCCAAAAGATTTATCTCTTTGGCGAATATCACCTACAGAAAATGTTTCACAATGTTTTACAACAAATGAGGAATTTTGCACTTGTTTGTCCCACTGATTTTACTCCACCCATTCAGTGGAGTGGAGTTGCACAAAAAGTTTTTGACTTTTAAAAGGATGCCTATAGAGATGAGCGAAACGGGTTCGGGTTCGAGTCGATCCGAACCCGAACGTTCGGTATTTGATTAGCGGTGGCTGCTGAACTTGGATAAAGCTCTAAGGTTGTCTGGAAAACATGGATACAGCCAATGACTATATCCATGTTTTCCACATAGCCTTAGGGCTTTATTCAACTTCAGCAGCCACCGCTAATCAAATGCCGAAAGTTCGGGTTCGGATGGACTCGACCATGCTCGAGGTTCGCTCATCTCTGGTTGCCTATAAATCTGATTAAAACACCACAACACTTAAACCATGCCTCCTTTTAGGCCAAAACTACAAAATGATGAAAAGTTGCAAGAAAATGCACAAATGATGGATACAGAAAAAGTATTACGCCCAAAAACAGGTTAAATTGAATATAATTTTATCTCATATATTGATCTTTAATAAAATCCGATGGCTGTAGCATCTGGCCAATTCCTTTAGAGGCACATGCAGTGTAGCATTTGCCCCCTGCTAGCATAGCTAGCATAGATTTCAGCAATAATATGAGCTCTCTCTCTATATGGTAGAAAATTCAGCATGTAAATATGCTACAACTGTTTTTACAACAGGCCTTGTCCTGGGCAGTCGGAGCAGCTGGCCTTCTCGGCAGAAAAAAAAAACAGCGGTTTGCATACAAATATGCAACTTTTTCATGGCAAAACGCTGACGTGGGAGGCTCGTAAATTCTCCCAAAAAGTTTACTAAAATCCCCCCTTTGTGTGGACATATTAATATTTTAAAGTAAGATGTGTTTATACAGTTGTGAACAAGACTAAATGGACAAAAAAAAAATACAATTCTATAAGCCACAAGGTCTTTTTTTGACCATTTGTGGCCAATAATGGACGTTATTATGAAACAATGAGCATTATTTGGCCTTTAACAAACAAACAAACAAAAAAGAAAAGAATAGCCTATAGGTACAGTACATAAATTAAATTATAAGGGGAGGGGAGATTTATTAAAAAAGAATGGGGGGGGGGGGATTAAAGCTTGGACCATAGCAAGCATTTGAGACATTATTTTGTGACCTTTTATTTTTATTTTTGGACTAAAATGGGACAAGGTTTAAGTATCATAAAACATTTTTGCTCAAATGCACTCCCCTCAATGAGTAGCATAAAATCCACACAATGAAAAATCGAGACAATATGATAGATTTTGCCCACTTGAAATAAAAGAATAGGACACGCTTGAGAAGTTGGGTGAAAAAGTAACAAATAATACCCCCTCCCTTTATATCTTTTATAGTACATGTATAATAAAACCAAATTGGGTAAAGACTTTAGTTACTTGTAACTTTATCTTCCAGGAACACCACTTTGTGGTTTATTCCCATCGTAGACTTTCTGATAGATGCAGGTTCCACCTCTGGAGACTTCTGGGACTGGCACCAATCTCCCGAGCTGGGGTCTCCTGATGATTTCTCCCATATGGTGAGAAGGATGATGACTGCAGAGAGTGACCACAGGGGTGGCCAGGATTGTAGAAAAAAATAATAATCCCACACTCTCTTCAGACTCTGGCGAGCGGACGTCTCACCAGGAAGGATGAATGAGAGTCGTTCTGGAAATAGGTGAACATGCATCTATGAGACGTTTATGGCAAATCCTGTGGGTATACTATAAAGGTCTAAAATCCCTTTTAATCAATAAAAAAATACATAAAAATAAATATTTGCAGTTACTCAATTTTTCCTTTACATTCAGCCATGCTAAAAGATGGACCTTGCTTTAAATAAATGAAAACATCAGCATAAAAATAGACATTGTAATTTTAGATTTCCTGCGGCTCGCAGCAGAACTGTCTTGGGATCTGTGCGGCACATGGGAGCGTTAAACATGATCCTTAGTCAGTCGCGGCATTTTACAGGTTAGTTAGCAGATCGGCCCATGGCATTTAAAAAGCAGAGTCATTTGCTTCACTACACATCTTTGTTAAGAACCTGTCTTGACCAATCAACGTATGACAGGCTCCAGAGAGATGGGCTTGTAAAACTACAATTACTTTAACTGGAACGGACATGGGAAGACTATTGATCCTGGTTTATCTGATAATATGTCAAGATAAGCAACAATAAAAGAAAAATCACTGAAAAGAAGTACTTATTCCCACATTTCACTCCAAACGCTTAAAAACCTGAGAATATAATTCTTTCTGTCCGAAAATCTCCGATTTGCGATAAGAAATGTTTTTAACGCTATATACTAAATACAAGGTAATGATGAGGATGATTGAGAATGTTTTTTTTTCTTTTTTCTTTAAAAGGTTTATTCCAATATGGACATTTAGGCTGGGTTCACACTATGTATATTTGAGGCTGTATTTGGTCCTCATGTCAGGTCCTCATAGCAACCAAAACCAGGAGTGGATTGAAAACACAGAAAGGCTCTGTCCACACAATGTTGAAATTGAGTGGATGGCCGCCATATAACAGTAACTAACTTCCATTCTTTCAATACAACAGCCGTTGTTTTAAAATAACAGCACATATTTGCCATTAAATGGCGGCCATCCACTCAATTACAACATTATGTGAACAGATCCTTTTTGTGTTTTCAATCCACTCCTTGTTTTGGTTGCTATACAGCCTCAAACATACAGCCTCAAATATACATAGTGTGAACATAGCCTCATAGTGCATTATGTAATCTTGGTAACATAGTATCAAACAATATACTATCACAAGCTACTGTATGTGGCTTCCTTAACTGCAAAATAATAGAAACAACAGAGGTAGAAAGCTGCAGATATGTCCACTCTCACCTTATCTGATACATATGGGGTTGCCTAGCATAACAACCAACAGATAATTGGTGGTCATAGTGGTCGGTTGTGATCGAATATCACAGTTGACCCCTTTGTTCAGAGAGAGAGATAAGCTGTAGGAAAAGCGCTTTCACTGCTGCTTATACTTACCCTCCCCATAGAGAACACAGGAGAGATTGGCCTTGCTGACCATTATTGTGTGTGGGGAGGACGGGAGGCAGATGGAAGACATAACTGACAGACGAATAATTGTTTGGCTGTCAGGTATTGAAGGTGTATGGCCACCTTAAGTTTGGTATTCTTTTTAGTCCTTTGCTAACTAAATTCCTTTCTTTAAAGCAAGCCTGTCACCCCTGGATGGCCCCCAAAACCCACCCTACCCCTGGATACGGCCTCCCTGCTTACCCCATCCTGTCGGTTCTGCTCCTGATGCCGATCCCGCTGCATAGATACAGCCGCCCACTCATCTGCACGCTCAATATGCAAATGAGAAGAGTTGAGTCTGATGTCTATAGAAAATCTTTGCTCCAGTGATTTCCTAAGGATGTTGGACTCATCTCCACTCTTTGCATATTGGAGTAAGTATAGGGGGCCGTATCCAGGCGTAGGGTGGGCTCGGGTGTCTGTTCAGTGGTGACAGGTTCCCTTTAACTTGTCTAAGGAAAAGGTAACACTGCACACATCTGTACAATGTGTTTCCTCAAACTCTAGATAGGGACCCACATCTTTAAGACATTCCTGGCATATTTTGTGGATATGCCATAAATTTCCAGATGGGAATATAAGGTTCAGGAGGGAAGTGTTTAGTAAAAAAATGAACTCAAGAACAAGAGGACACAGTGAGAGGTTAGTTGGGAGAAAGATCAGAAACAATGTGAGAAAATATTACTTTACTGAAAGAGTAGTAGATGCTTGGATCAAACTTCCAGCAAAAGTGGTTGGTAAATCTACAATAACAGAATATAAACCTGCCTGGGACAAACATATATCTATCCTAAGATAATAAGAAGGGAGATACTAATGGGGCAATCTTCCAACAATCTTCTATGTTTCTATGGAATACCCTATAAAATTAAAACAGTTGTCCAGGCTTAGAAAAACATTGCTGCTTTCTTCCAGCTTTCTTCCAGTTTCCAGCTTTCTTTGTGTGAAAGGAGTTGGACTGCAATACCACACACAACCTAAAGACACGGTGGTGATGTCTTTGCAAGAAAGCAGCTATGTTTTTCTAGCCTTGGATAACCCTTTTAATCTGGAAATATTGCAAATCTACAGAAGACACAACACAAACATTTTACCTTACTAAAAAGAGCCAAGTACCAAGTCTGCTATTACACACTAATTTTCCAGTCATTACTTGACATTTTTCAGAATAATTTTTTTTTAACATTTTCACGTTCCGTCTATACTTAGTATTTTTTCCCCATTATAATGACATTTGATTAGTTAGTAAAGAAATGACTAATAAGGATGTATTTTCTCACCTTTATCGCATTTCTATGCCAATATTCCACAGTCTATAGTCCACATTTTTTAATCATGAGAATTCACACTGACTGGTTTCCTTTATTACGTTTCACTAATATATCATCATTCTGACCAGTGAACTCTTGAAGTGCGTGTATGACCTTCAATAAATTCTTATTTATATCCTTTGTAAGACATCATCTTCGGTTCATTGTTTCTATCCTTTCAAAGGAAAATTCTGTAATCTCCGTGGGACCTAAGAGCTGAATGGCCGTGCAATGTATATATACTTTATAAATTATTACTTTTATTGCAGACTCTGTAAGGGCTGATGTCTAGAATCTTTCCTGTATGCTAGGTCTGACCATAAAGTCATACACCATGGGAGTACCCCTTTAAAAAAAATTACCTTGCTGTTTACATGCATATATTTTCAAGCTGGTGTTTTTGTATTTAGTCATCTAAATGATTGATTGTCTTTTTAAAGTTGAAAATTATTCCGAGTTGACTTAGTATGATGTTGAATAAAACATATTCCTATGTATTCACTCAATCAATGCACAGGCGTACACAGTAGCCTGAATTATACACAGTGCCCCTTCAGCAGTCTTGTAATATTTAGTCTCGAAGACATTTTTAGAATGGTAGACGAGAGAAGGATGGCCTTCACTGTAGAATGTTAATAATTTAAAAGAAATCCATCAGCTGTCCCCATGAGAACCATCCTGACAAGTATATTGAGTGGCTCTTATCACATGTCCCAAAAATGTCCTTCATTCCTGTTATGGAGGCTGGATGAGCCCAGCCAGGGTTTAAATAAACAGAAAGTCTCCAAGCGAGAATTAATTAAATGTATACTTTAAAGCTTCCGAATGACTCCATTTAATTGCAATTTGTCAAGGTATTCGCAACACATTTCAATACTGTACAAAACACTTTCATGTAGAAGTGTTTGATTCGCAGAGACTTATGTATGTAACAGGAAATCAAACAATAACTGCTGTCAAACGCAAGCAACATTTCTATACAACAAAAAGAGGAACTAAATTACATTAAAACAAAGATGTTGAGGTCAATTAATGAGGTTATATCCAATACAGCAACCTTGTCGACGTAAAGCAGGGATAGGGAACCTTCAGCCCTCCAGTTGTTGCAAAACTACAATTCCCATCATGCCTGGGCTGCCAAAGCTTTAGCTTTGGCTGCCCAGGCATTATGGGAATTGTAGTTTTACAACAGCTGGAGGGCCAAAGGTTCCCCATCCCTGACATAAAGAGATTACTCCATGGTGCAGGATCGAACAAGAAGAGAAAAAAGTTACTAGGCCATGAAAAATTGCATATACCAAGTGGGCAGGGCCATATTACCAGCTGCTGCTGCCCTAGGCACTAAACCTGAAGACGCCCCCATCCTCACTCGCCAATTAGCATGAGGATTTTCTAGTTTCTGAACATTATATTGATATCTGATGAGTCTTAGACTGCGTTCCCTCGTTTACTGTACGTCACCACATGCAGCCGAAACCAGACCCTCATGCGGTAACCAAAAGGGGTATGGCCAATAATCCTGGTAACAGCACATGACTACTGGGAGCATGGTTTCTTCCACATGCATTTCTCTCCATGTAGAAACATTGTCTGAATTGCATTCTTCATGGTTTTTAACTGCTTAAACCATAAATTTTCACCGCCACAAAACACCTCAGCAATACCGCCATACTGTGACTGGATAACACCGCTATACCAGACCTGACCAATACCACCATACTGTGAGTGGATAACACCACTATACCAGACCTGACCAATACCGACACTTTGTGACTGAATAACACAGCCACACCAGACCTGACCAATACCACCATACTGTGACTGGATAACACTGCCATACCAGACCTGATTAATACCGCCATACTGTGACTGTGTAACACTGTCATACCAGACGTGACAAATACCTCCATACTATGACTGGATAACACTGCCATACCAGATCTGACCAATACCACCATACTGTGACTGGATAACACTGCCACACCAGACCTGACCAGTACTGCCATACTGTGACTGGATAACACTGACATATCAGACCTGACCAATAACGCCATACTGTGACTGAATAACACAGCCATACAAGACCTGACCAATACCACCATACTGTGACTGGATAACACCGCTATACCAGACCTGACCAATACCACCATACTGTCAGTGGATAACACCAACATAGCAGACCCTAACAATACCGCCATACTGTGACTGGATAACAACTCCATACCAGACCTGACCAATACCGCCATACTGTGACTGGATAAAACTGCCACACCAGACCTGACCAGTACTGCCATACTGTGACTGGATAACACTGTCATACCAGACCTGACCAATACTGCCATACTGTGACTGGATAACACAGCCATACCAGACCTTACCAATTCCACCATACTGTGACTGGATAACACAGCCATACCAGACCTGATTAATACCTTCATATTGTGACTGGATAACACTGCCACACCAGACCTGGCCAATTCCACCATACTGTGACTGGATAACACCGCCATACCAGACCTGATTAATACCACCATACTGTGACTGGATAACACCGCCATACCAGACCTGACCAATACCACCATACTGTGACTGGATAATACCGCCATACCAGACCTGATTAATACTGGGGAAAAAAAGACTGAAAAAAAGTTGTTACCTTCCTCCTGCTTAGTTGTTTTTTTTTTTTTTGGACCCATTTTAACTTTATTTTTTAATGTTGTTCTGATATTTCTACCTTTAAAGATTTGTACATTTGTGCATTTATTGTGTGTGCAATTTTTCAAAGCCTAGGAATTCCCATAGAAAACCTCTCCTGCTCTGGACAGTCCCTGTCTCGGCCAGAGATGTCAGCAGAGAGCACTGTGTCAGGCTGAAAAGAAAACAACATTTCCTGCAGTATATACAGCAGCTGATAAGTATGGGAAGATTTGAGATTTTTACACAGAATCAAAGCACAAACCCATATAACTTTCTGAAACCACTTGATTTGAAAGAAAAAGATTTTCACTGAACAACCCCTTTAAATATATATGGTTAAAATGGCATTAAAGGGGACACAGTCATCATTTTAACCCCTTAGCGACCCATGACGTACCTGGTACGTCATGGTGCCGCGGGGGGTGTCCAGAGCGGGGTCCCGCCGGGACCCGACTCTGAACGGCACCGATCCCAGCTGCAATCTGCAGCCGGGCAGTGCCTCTATTAGCCGGCTCCCGTTGCCGCGCCGGCTAATTAAGCACTTCAATGCAGCTGTCAAACCTGACAGCTGCATTGAAGTGCTTTGTAAACAACATCCCTGGTGTCTAGTGGCACGGATCTCCCCCCCGCAATGCGATCGCAGGGGCGAGATCCGTTCTTCTGCCCGTGCCGGGCCTCAGCGTCGCACTGACGCTGATCCCGACTCTGCAATAGATTGCTATGGCCTGCAGCAGGCCATAGCAATCTATGACCGATTACAATGATCTTTGCTGTGTATATACACAGCATTGATCTCTATGAGAGATCAGTGCTGTCTATATACAAGTCCCCCAGGGGGGCTTCTAGTTTATGTAAAAAAAAAAGTTAAATAGTGTTTTTATTAATAAAAAATCTCCTCCCCTAATAGAAGTCCAAATCACCCCACTTTTCCCATTTTATAAATATAAATTATTAAATAAACAAATAAATAAACATATTTGGTATCACCACGCACGTAATCGCCCGAACTATTAATTAATCACATTCCTGATCTCGTACGGTAAACGGCGTCAGCGCAAAAAAATCTCAAAGTGCAAAATTGCGCATTTTTGGTAGCATCAAATCCAGAAAAAATGTAATAAAAAGTGATCAAAAAGTTGTATATGCGCAATCAAGGTACCGATGGAAAGAACACATCATTGCGCAAAAAATGACACCTCACACATAGACCAAAGGATAACAGCACTATAAGTATGGGAATAGAGCGATTTTAAGGAACATATATTTGTTAACAATGGTTTGAATTTTTTAAAAGATAAAAAAAGATAAAATCAGATAAAAGAAAAGTTATACATGTTATATATCATTGTAATCGTAACAACTTGAGGAACATGCATAACCAGTCAGTTTTACCATAGGGCGAACGGCGTAAATGCAAAACTCCCCGAAATCAAAACAAATTCGTGTTTTTTTTCAATTTGACAGCGCAAATGATTTTTTTCTGGTTTCGCAGCATATTTTATGGAAAAATAATGCCAGTCATTGCAAAGTACAATTTGTTTCACAAAAAATAAGCGCTCATATAAGTCTCTAGGTGAAAAAATGCAAGCGCTATGGACTTTTAAACATAAAATGGAAAAAGCAAAAGCGCAAAAACGTAAATTGGCTTTGACCTTAAGGGGTTAATAACAGGAGTGCATATAAGCTAAAGGGTGTGATTATACAGTCAAGGGGTGCGTATTAGACATAAATCCCCCTCAATGTAAATCATTTACTATATCACAACCATAACCAAAAAGTTCAGCTGACAAGTAAACTTTGTTAGCTTATCACATGATTTTATGTAGACCTTAAAATATTGTGTAAAGAGGAGACATGCTGTGCCAGACAATGTATGTCTATGTGCAGAGGGCTTAGAGTGAACAATCCTTTGTGCAAACCTTCCTGACAATAGTCCTTTGAAAATCGACTTCCTATATAATTGATCGGCACTTGTTACAGACTGTACAAAAATACCCTATCACTCTTTCCCTTACTAAGTTTTGATTTTTTTTTCTACCCCTCCTTCCCTTCTCGTTAAAACTGAAAAATGTTAACTACAGAATACAGAAAAACTATACATGCAATAGGAAAAGAAAACAATCTCTCCCTATAATGGTCTATTTTCTCGTCCTCCCACAAAACTATTGCATTGGGTTGAATTTGCACTTAAATTGTGATCTCAGAGGCAACTTTCAGCTTATTTATCTCCCATCGGAGCATTTAAGCATCATCTATTACCGTGAAGAGCTATGTAAATTAAATCTCTCTACATTGCAGGTCTGTAATTGCAAATGCTGGATGAAGCAATTTCTTTTTATGTTAAGTGTACTGGGACTATCAAACAAATTTTCACTTACAAACAAATTCTATTACATAACAATATTGAAAAGTAAAATGAAGCCTAAGACAATGAGCATATTCTAACACATGGTAAGTAAAATAAACTATATGATGGAGAAACAGCATGCAAAAAAGTATAGTCGGAACTTAAGCCTAGCTGTCAGGTCAGGGGGTACAGTGAGCACTGAACAGCCACCGTTCCTCTGTCTCTGAGTCAGACGGGCTACCATAAACTAGCCGAGGTCAAACACAGGAACCAGGTACCCAGTCAGAAGGCAAGCCAAATTTAGGAAGCAATGCTATTAGCAACACTTCCCCTGTGATCAAGCAGGGAGAGGCGGATTAAGGGATGCTAAGCCCCGCCTTAGTGACACTGTCCGCAAATAAGAAAAGCACACAGGAAATATGGGGTGACAGCATCACTTTAATAGACCATATATAGTCTACTAGTGATTATGTTTCAAGGACGTGGCCCTTATTTTAAACATAAATCATCTCCCAAGCACAGTAGATGACATCCCCTCTCACATTTCACATTTCACATTTCTCTCATCTCTCAGCTTTTGAACCAGTGACAGAGGAAGAAGTTTCTAGGCTCCTCTCCTTTTCTCACACCATCACCTTTTCTGGTGACTCTATTCCCTCGCACCTCATTCAATCTCTCTCTCCTGCTTTCACTACTTGATTGACTATAATATTCAACTTCACCCTTTCTTCTGGCATTGTTCACATGATGTCCAAATACTCTGTTATTGCTGGAATAAAATAAAAAAACATTTCTTGACCCATCCCGTGCAGCCAACTATCCACCCAGATTCAAACTATTACAAATGATCCCAGTTTTACATTGTGGCACCCGCCTCTGTCTTGTAGTATCAATCGGTCTGTCTGTCTATATATATATATATCTATTCATCTACACAGATAGATTAGAGAAAAACAGGGATAAAACAACAGTATCTCCTTTCCCCTATACTACTCAGGAGAGGCTGTTGTTTCCCCGCCCTTGGCCACTTGATCGCTGTGTGATGTTAGTGGTGTGTGGGGCAACAGATCAGGTTTTACAGCTTGCCTATCAACAGAAGAGACAGAGATCGTGTGACTTCTGTCTCAGAAGGGAAGAGGAGTACAGAGGAGTGGAGACAGAGTGGACCAGAAAATGAGGATGTTCGGCAGCTTTAGTGTGTGAGTCAGACAAACTAGCTTAGATTATGGGTGGGGATTCAACAAGGTTAAAACTATATTAACCGTAGATCCCCTTTAAGTGTACTAAAGTCAATGTGTCTGCCATAGGTATGGTGTGGTATATGACAAAATACATTGTTGCAGGTATCCCAAAGTATAATGCATTGGACCATGGGTCTCCAAACTGCGGCCCCCCCAGCTGTTGCAAAATTCCCGTCATGCCTGGACAGCTAAAGCTTTGGATTTGGTTGTCCAGGCATGATGGGAAATGTAGTATTGCAACAGCTGGAGGGCCACAGTTTGGAGACCCATGCATTGGACCCTGAACAAGTTATATGAATGGAACATTGCCAACCCCTTGCCAACTAGACTGAAACAAAAATAATGTTTCCTTCCAGGAATCCCCAGATCCTAAGGATATCACAATAAACTGTACAACAGGGAACTGTAAGCAAAGTTATAAAGTTATAAATTTTGCACTTGGCAGCACGGCGGCGGCCCCTAGTATTTACTAGTAATTCCCCAAGCAGCTATTTTAGTATATTGTGTAAAATATTTTATGTTTATAATTAATTACATATAAATGAAGTACGCAATGACACATGGCTTATCTACTAGGCATATTGTTACTTTTTCTATACCACACAATAAAAAGGGCGCTCTTTAAATACATTAGCCATACCACAAAATATTAGCTCGCTATAATAAACTACTTATCCATTAAAAGTAAAACTGATAAAAAGGTCTATTGAAAATTCAGTAAAAATAAAGCCCAAGTGCATCTTATATTCACAAAACTCTCATAAAACACTTGAGAACCATTACAGCATTGCCATTTAAACACAGCAGAGCCGAGTGACATAGTAAATCAAATACATGCTGTAAACACATTCATATAACGGCGTTTAATGAACACTTCCCTAACTGTATCACACGGAACGTAGCTAACTCGAGACTGCACAGGGATAAAAAGAGCTACTTAAAGTGGAGGTTCACCTTGGAGGACCACAGGACGCTGATGGGAAAATCAATGGATTCCGTGGGTGTTTATTGATTTTAGTGGGCACCTTGTCATGATTTGTTTCAGCAAGACAGAGAAAACAAGGATCTAGATTACAATGCCCTATAGATAGCAGATAATTGTGGAAGTTCACAGCAGTGAGACCCTAGGTGATCGAGCCTGAGGGTGACTCGTAATATGAGGAAAGGCTGTTCCAACCAGTACTTTAAAAGATGCAACAGTAACAGAATAATATCCGGACACTCAGTTCATTTTAGCTATTTCATTAAAAAGGTTTGATACATTAGCCTGGGAGTGTATATATGTATATAGTCTGTTCTTACAAATTTCTGTGTTGTAATTTTTACTGAGCTCACAGAGGGAGGCATGCTGATTGGAAATCTGTGTGGAGTGTTGGAGAGCCTGCTTGCAGAGTAAGTCCACTGAATAGGACTTGAGTAAAACCTTGGCCAAATCAGCAGCATGCACACTGCAAATCCACATCTGTCTTGCAGGCATGCTGTATATAGTCCAACTAGGATGTGTCTATAGGTTCTG
Organism: Dendropsophus ebraccatus; assembly: GCF_027789765.1. NCBI lineage: Eukaryota > Metazoa > Chordata > Amphibia > Anura > Hylidae > Dendropsophus > Dendropsophus ebraccatus. Next base: position 52,349,144 of record NC_091455.1, read on the forward strand.
TCATGCCCTATGCCAGGTTTCCTGACCTGTGATTCTCCAACAGCTACAAAAGAGCCTTAAGTTGTACAGGCATGATTGGAATCAGTGTCGGACTGGCCCTCCGGTGGGTTCCCAACTTAAGAACCTGCACTAACACTGACTGACATGTTATTTCTCACTGATTCTTTATTGGTGGGCCCACAGGATCATTTCCTATGATGGCCCCAGATATCCCAGTGTGACACTGATTGGAATTGTATTATGCCATCAAATGGATAGCCATAGATTGGGAAAAACTGCCCTATGCAATCAGCACAGAGCACCAACCAAACTATTTAGAGGGGCAGGGACTTCTTTTAAATGTCCCAGCCACTGTACTGTACAGTAACAGTACAGTTCTTAAGCCACAAGCAGCGTACAACCTGTAGTGTGAACAGAGTCATAGATGTGCTGTTAAAATGTCCCTTTTTTTCTGTTGAATGTGAGGTGTGTGGCTACCTCCTGTTGGCCTGCACTCTACCCATGTCCCAAGGGTGCTATAAAAGAGATCATTTGGCTCCTATCTGCCCAGTTGTAGGCTTATTCAGCCCAGGAGAGGCCATTGCTAGTGTGAAAATGCTAGAGTAGGGACCATGTCTCTGAGGACACCTTAACGTTGGCAACATGGTACACTCTGTTTGATCAAATAGTTTGGTAAGATCCTCACTTAAAAAAAAAAAAAAAATTATATTTTAATTTTTAATATCTACAGAGCAGGTGTTTACCATGTGTACGCTGAGAGGAGTATATATGTTAAGCCCTTGTACCTGTGGGTTGCTGTTGCACCTTTTGTTTTTTGTCTGTACTGTACAGTAAGCCAGTGATGCTTTATGCCACGGTACTATACAGTAAGGGTACTATTACACGAAGCCATTTTTCGAAATCAACGATTAACAATAAACGAACTCAAATGACCGCTATGGCGAATGGCCTGAAATCGTTTACCCAATTACATGGAACAATCATTGTTGCTTATGATCTTTATTGTGTTATGTTTGTCTTGTGGTCGCCACTGCGTCACTACGTCACTGCGCCACTACGATTTTTCAAACAATAATCGTTCCGTGTAATATCACCCTACGCTAGTGATGCTTTATGCCACTGTACTGTACAGTAAGCTAGTGATGCTTCATGCATCACTAGCTTACTGCAAGTAGATTCACAGGACCGGGTGTTCTGCAGCCAGCATAGCTGAAAAAGTGCACTGTATGAAGCAATGAAATGTGTCTTAGGCTATGTTCACACACCGTTAGAGACCGGCCGCTTCCCATAGCACACAGTGAAGCAAGCGGCCGGAGCCGCTTGCTTCACTGTGTGAACTGACATGTCTTTCTGCGGCCGGAAATTATTGAATTCCGGCTGCAGAAAACTGACATGTCAGTTTTTTGCGACCCCAAATGGGCTCCCGGCCGCAGCGTATACGATGTGTGTATGCTCCGGCCGGGATCCCATTCATCAATAGGCATTGTTCCACCCCGCAAAACTACGGCCGTAGTTCTGTGGCTAGAACTATGGCCGTAGTTGTACGTTGTGTGAACAAAGCCTTAAACAGCAGTGAGTATGTGAGTGTTTAAGGAATCTAAATAATAACTGTGGGGAAGGGGGGGCATGACAATTATGTAATAGGAAGAACTACACATTAGAATTTTTAAATGTTTTCACTTAAGACATGCTTATATTTTTCATAAATGGTACATTATATATATATATATATATATATATATATATATACATACATACAGTACAGACTAAAAGTTTGGATACACCTTCTCATTCAAATAGTTTTCTGTATTTTCATGACTATGAAAATTGTAGATTCACACTGAAGGCATCAAAACTATGAATTAACACATGTGGAATTATATACAGTACTCAACAAAAAAGTGTGAAACAACTGAAAATATGTAATATATTCTAGGTTCTTCAAAGTAGCCACCTTTTGTTATGATTACTGCTTTGCACACTCTTGGCATTCTCTTGATGAGCTTCAAGAGGTAGTCACCTGAAATGGTCTGCAAACAGTCTTGAAGGAGTTCCCAGAGATGCTTAGCACTTGTTGGCCCTTTTGCCTTCACTCTGCAGTCCAGCTCACCCCAAACCATCTCATAGAACCCCATCACTCTAGTTCTTGGTCAAATAGCCCTTACACAGCCTAGAGGTGTTTTGGGGGTCATTGTCCTGTTGAAAAATGCAAACCGGATGGAATAGCTTGCCACTACAATCTACAATTTTCATAATCATGAAAATACATAAAACTCTTTGAATGAGAAGGTGTGTCCAAACTTTTGGTCCGTGCTGTATATATATTTCATATTGACATTTTGAGAGTTTCAGAACCAGATATTGTCAGTTAAAGTAACAATAATTAATAGACAATAGACAATGTCACTTTAAAAAACTTTTGACGCATTGTTTTTAATTGGTTGAGGTCTGGGAGTTCAGTCCCCAATTTATCACTACAATGAGCTAGGAAGAGTTCAAGTTAAGCACTTTTTCTTCTTCCCAGTTATGCGGATATGACCATGCCAGACTTCTAAAGGTATCTATGGGATGCGCACAGAGAGTGGGAAGAGAAGCGCCCAGCCGCTTGCCTCTACCAATCATTCTAGTGATGGGTTTGGATCTAAATACTGAGACTCTGAACGACCAAAAATTTTACCATGTCTCCACAACATGTCTAGAATTTTTTAAAGTGACTGGTACACTATAAAAGCAGCTGTAAATGTTATAATGATCCATTGACTTTAATGAGCACCTTTATGTAAGTCTATTGTCCATTCCAGTTATACATTAGAATGATTCTACCTCTCATATATACTTATATCAGATGACACTTAGTTGCATTCATCATACAAAAAAATACAGAGTGCAGTTTATGTTTATTTATGATATACCATCCTATGGAATAATCCAACTGTGCTATTTCATGCAGCAAACCCCAATATACAGCCATTCATTTACTTACAGAAGATATTAGTATATTACACCCATTACATGTGTACAGAAACATTATGGGAGGCATTTATTAAGTCCGGCGTTTTTTACGCCGGACTTAAAAATGCCCCCGCAGCTCCGGCGGTACGGAGATTTATGTAGAGGCGGACTGCCTGTACATAAATCCTGTGCGCGCCGGTGCGCACCGCCGAAAACCTACGCCAGCTGAGTACTGGAGTAGGTTTTCGGCGTAGAATTGGGCGGAACGGATGATAAATCGCGCGGACTCTGAGTCCGCGCCCTCCGTTCCGCCCACTTCCCGCCTACTTTCCGCCCCCTTTCCGCCCCCTGGCGTACTCGGCGGAAAGTGCCGATTTGCGATTATTTTATTCGCAAATCGGCCATTTGCGTATAAAATAATACGCAAATCGGCACTTTCCGCCAAAAATCATCCGTCCGCCGGATGATACATGTGGCCCTTTGACTTTGTCTGAAACACTCTCTAGTCCATTTATTACCAAACCCCTCCTGGACAGCCATTTAATCCTATGACCACTGTAAAGCAGACAAAGTGGTAAAGCAATGTCTGAAAACAGTGAAAAGAACAAAAAGTCACATTTCATTTCCGTTCATGCGACGTGTGGTCTCTTCTTTGAAGGTAATGGTGGGGAAATAATTGCAGGATCGCTGCTCCCTGCACATCAGAGATGGAACTTGACATTACCAATAGCAGAAAAGGTGAAGGCACAAGTTAAAGCCCTGTCACTCAGGTACAGTTTCATCACAAGGACAAATGTATTGTGTTAACAGTGCGGTGATAGAGAGCTTCCAGAGGGATTTGAACATCACAGTGGAATTTTATCTGATGGACAAAGATATAACGGTAAAACTTTGGAAATGCTCACAAAACTCGACCTTTAACACTTTGCAGGATTTGTTCATTCATAGCATCTTCGTGCTTGTATATACAGACGGAATATTATTTATGATTCTACAAAGTACAAATGGTAAATGACAATTATAATATTTGCCAAATATGTAACATTTCCAAATAAGCAAATTGTCGCTCAATGTCTGGGATTAGGGAAATGAGAACTGCAGAGTTCAAGCGACTCTGTACCCACAATCTGACCCCCCCCCCCAAAAAAAAAACCTGATGCAGTTATTGTCTTAAAAAACAACAACTTTTAAACTTGCAACCCGTGCCAAACGGGAGTATCTGTGCCCTAACTTTGCACCACCCCTCCGTCCCTCCTCCTCATCCTCTTCATTATTAGGAATGCCACTGGAACATTTTCTACATGCTGAACATTGCACAGGTGCTTTAACGATCCAGCTCATGTGCCGTGCTGACACAGGTGGGGAATAGAAGGCAAGGTGGGGAGGAGGGATGGAGGGGTGGTGCAAAGTTAGGGCACAGATACTCCCGTTTGGCACAGGGCTTCAAGTTTAAAAGTTGTTTTTTAGGACAATAACTGCATCACCTGCCGAACGGACCCCAGGACAGATCTTGGATTAAAATCAGCTACCGGAAGGTACAAATGGTTTCGGGGGGTGTGAACCCACTGTTCTACTCAAAAGGTTTGGCTTTGAGCCACACCAGGGGGTGGAGTCTAAGGACTCTAGGTATTCACCCTTTATTCTGCTCTAGAATTCAGAAGCTGGACTTCTCAGCTAGTGGGCACTAGGTCACTCCACAAGTGTGATCCTGGTGTGAGGAGCACCTGGTCCAAAGAACCAGACAGAGATGGTGCAAGGCACCAGAGAATAGACTGAGTATACAGGGTTAGCAAACCGGGTTATCAGCAGGAAAGTCAGCACAGTACCTGGGATGAGACGAGTTTTGTAGTCAGACAGGCAAAAGGTCAGATAAGGTGGCGTTAGACAATCTGAACAAGTAACAGAAAAGACACACAATACAGGGGTTAGGAAAAATTGTAATACGAAAAACAGGCATGGGTCAGGATACATGGAGAGTCAGCAGAATCACAGAAATGCACCTTCGCTCAGTATGCAGCAATTCAACAACACTGGCTTTGGATTGGCAGATGGCAGTAGCAGGTGGTGACAAGTTGCCTCTTTAAATCCAATGCAGCTTACCACATGTGCACCCTAGTGGCCAAAGGTCTCATTGCAGTTGAAAGATGACAAAGGTACCAGCAGCTCTACAACAATGGTAGCCCCAGAATATGTATCAAGTACTGCAGAAGAGCGGACAGGACGGTGCCACTGAAGAGTCTCGACCGGCAGTGTTACACTATCACACAAACAGGTGCAGCACCAGCTGTTCTCACTACCTGTCTGCTCTTTCTTTAGCATCATTTATCACAAGGCAGCATGCCATAAACACTCCTCACTTTCCATGTCACAATAAAGAAATATATGTATACATATATATGACAAGGAGATGTGGTGTAGGCTGGAAAGGCTGGTCAGACATGGGGACATCACTCATGCAAAAGCACACTAAACCTTACAATATTAGTGATAACACTACATTAGTAGTAATAGTTCTAATTAAATGCCGTTTTCTGATGCCGGAGTACCCCTTAAGGAGACAGCTGTCAGGCAAACATAATAATTGTATGAAGTGTGATTTATTTCTTCTAATGTATTTACTGTATATCAGCAAAGCATTTGTCGTTTTATGTCCTAAAATTACAATTTCTCTGTCCAGTCATAGATAAATACAATTAGGATAAAACTAAATCGACAAAAACTGCAAAAATTTACCAGAGTGGTGCGCGGAGAATGATACATCTGAGGCAAATTGCCAAGCATGTTAGATACTTATGTCACCTCATGGCTGGAAAATGAGCGTTTTTACAGTCCCTTTTAGCCAAGCTAGACACTTTCAATAACTGTCAAAGAAAATGTCAAAAGCTAAACCATAACACATTTGGCGGAAGGTATTATCTTCCTCCTATTGTTGCAATTTGTTCTAGAATTCTGGCACAAAGAAAAAGTGTCATTGTTGCTTATATCTGAGCTTGTATTTCATACAAGTACGAACAGGGAAAGTGTTGAGTTCTAAATTTTCTGTCCAGATTGTCCAGGAGCTCAAATGGGAAATAACATCTACAAATATCATCTACTGTCCCATAAAATACAGTTTGACTCCTTCTTGTATGAATGTGTTCAAAGTTCAGTCCTTATAAAATGATTTTTATATTTTACATGGCATCTGGCATAGATTTCCACTATATGTTACACCATGCCTTATTTTAAAGGGCAGATAAAAGCAAAACATTCCAAAAAGTCTCACATTTGTTCACAAATCTCAGAATAATTTCCCCACTTCCACCCTGAATTTCATCGATTTTTATTGAAGCCTTTAATTTGTGGCCATCCTTTCAGAGAAACTTACGGCTACGGCTAAGTTCACATCAGCGTTGTTTTCACCATTCATCTGTTCCATTATTAAAGTAGAGGAATAAAAACAATATGGATATGGATATCCACATCCAAGAATTGATTTCAAAGTGATACTCCAAAAAGAAAAAATATATAATCAACATGGTGTAAGAAAGTTATAGATTTCTAATTTGCTTCTATTTAAAAAATCTCCAGCCTTCCAGTACTTATCAGATGCCGTATGTCCTGCAGGAAGTGGTGCATTCGTTGCAGGAAGTGGTGCATTGTTTGATAAGGTGATCTCTGCTGTCACCTCTGTCTATAACAGGAACTGTAGAGAGAAGGAGAGGTTTTCTATGAGGATTGGCTACTGCTCTGGACAGTTCCTGTAATGGACAGAGATGGCAGCAGAGAGCACTGTGTACGACTAGAAATAATACACCACTTCCTGCAGGGCATACAGCAGCTGATAACTATTGGAAGGCTTGAGGTTTTTTTGTTTTTTTTATAAAAGTAAATAAAAAATCTGTATAGCTTTCAAAACACCAGATAATTTCTCTGGAGTTCCCCTTTAATAAGGTTTGTCAGGTTTTAGCATGGTGTCAATGATATTACTGCACTTTTCTAGAGAAAAAAATACTGCTTGGCATTTTATTTTATTTTTTTTGTATTTTGGATATGATCTACATAAGAGCCCTCAACAAGGCCTCTGGGACAAATGTGAACCCAACCTAAAATGTAATCCCACCCACTAATCTACATTTTTCTCACTTAATTGCAAGGTTATAAAAATAATTCATGCAAAAAATACTTGAACATTTTAAGTTTCCCTTGCCGAGATCTCGGAGATCATTTATCTTTACTTCCTAACAAACAGGGATATTTCCTTGTCTCAGATTACTCTTCAGCAATTCACATACATTCTAGCAGTTTATAAAATGGTTATGTCCAGAGTTTTGCTCCAGGCTCATAATTTCAGATTTACTGCATCACTGGCAAGAAGAAATATGCCGGCTTGGCTATGCAGACTTATCCACGACCATGCTGCCGTAGTGGTGACATTATAAATGGAATAGTATGTTAGCTGTTTCGCTAAGGTCCCTGCATTAATACAGTATGGATTTGTAAAGCAATATAGGAGGTTTGTTATGTATCATTTGATGATTTGCAGAGTGAGCTATATTCGACATGTGGTGACCCTCACTGTTTCGACTTGGAAATTATTTATTGTCTATGAAATTGCATATATACCATGTTTTCCTGAAAACAGGACATACTCCAAAAAAAAAGACACCCCCCCTAACTACCAGTTAGGCTAAAATTAGACCTCCCCCCGGAAATAAGGCACTGCCTGAAAGAAAGGCCGTGACCCGACCTGCCCCTGCCCTCCGCTGCCCCCCACTTGTCCCCACTGCCCCCTGCCTCTCACCTAATCCCCTCATGGACCATCAACACAGGCGCTGGCCCGTGGCATACACCCCTGCTGCACGCTCCGCCATACGATTCCTGGTACGTCCCCGATGCACGCTCTGACGCAAGTTCTTGCTGCACACTCTGCTGTACGCTCCCGGTCCTAGGTTGGTGAGTGACCCGAGGGGAAAGCTAGGGGGAGAGCCGTGGGGAGAGCCGGGGGCAGAGCTGGGAGGAAAGCCAGGGGCAGAGCTGGGGGAGATCTGGGGGGAGAGCCAGGGGCAGAGCTGATGGGAGAGCCGGGAGGCTGAGCCGGGGGGGAGAGCGTGAGCGGGGGACTGAATCGGGGGGAGAGCCGGGGGAGAGTAAGGGCCTGAGACGGGGGCTAAGCCAGAGGGAAGAACCGGGGGGGGGGGGAGAAATAAGTGCCTTTTTGGGAGCAAACAATAATATAAGGCACCGTCTTATTTTCAGGGAAACACGACACACTCAGCTGAAACAGTAAATGGTTAGTGTACTAGCTAACTAAAACAATAAGAGAACATTCAGTATAGGAAATGAGGAGATGCAATAGAACTGAATTGAGTCATCATTTATTCAGTAGCAAATATAAGTCTATCATTCTTCTTGAAGTAGTATGGCTCCCTACGAAATTGGCCCTAAAGTGTGTAAGTGCTTCAGATAGAGAAATTAAATTAAGAATCCCACTGGGGACTGGAGTGAAATGAGTGCATTCTATATATACTGTGCAGCTGGAACATGAAGTAGTCTAAACAAAATAAATGGATTTGGGAGAAGAATGAATGAGGACCAAGGTAAAATCTATACAAGTAGTTTTGTGTCCAACTTCAAGACTCAAGAGCCATGTATGACAACTAGTACAAAAGGCTGAGCCATGTTGTTCATGGAAACAAATGACATTTAATTTGTCATTTGGTTAAAAATAAATGCCACTTCTTCTTGGGCACTGTTTTTTTCAGTATAGTATTGATTTTCCAATAGGATATCATCATTTCTTTGACCATGCTCTAATAAAGACTGCATGAGCCATGTAAGCAAGATTAACCCTGAAGCAATGGCATACATAAAGGAAAGCCTTAGTGTAGTGTCCCAGAGCAGGGGCCTCACTACTTCTCAGCGCCCCCTGTCGTCAGGTATTTCTGTTATGTGTTGTACTCTGGGCTGAAGTCTGCCTTTTACTACTCTGCCACTTGGTGTCTCACTATTCTTTTCTTGTGCACTGCTGAATGTTAGATAAGATTAACTTTGTATGGCTTGTTCTGTTTTTTTTTGTCCAATCGTGAGCCTGGGTACCTCACACCAGCCAGCCTATCACACACTGATGCCTTCCCTTTCTAGTAGTTAGTCCCGGTCACCCTTATGTAAGTCCTGTAAGTTCCTGGTGGGAGGAGTTAGTTGAGTAGTTGGAGAGCAGTTAGTGATCAGAGAAAGAGTGTTCCTGCAGAAATTTGTGCCCGGGCCCTGGCCTGGTGGCCAGGTCCCTTGACAGGAATTTTATGGTACAAAAGAGAAAAGGCGAACAGTTAGAGTTCTGACAGAGAGGAGTTCCAGTTACTGGAAAGACTTTATATAGATTATGCAGTAAGTCCTAAGATGGGGTAACTGTCTATCTGGGTGAGATGTCTATGCAGGGGTGAGATTTTCCTAACCAAGTCAGGATAATCCGTAAGCCTTCAGGTTTCGTCTGCGGTGTAGAACAGTGCAAGTAAAGCCGATGTAATTTGTTCATATCTGCTTGGCCTACCCTGAGGGGCTAGATCCACCTGGTCTTGCTATCCCAGGACTCGTACTACCAGACCTAGCACTCTTCTTGTGCTAGGTCTGGTAGTCTTCACACCTAGTGAGCTCTTCTGGCCAGAGGCGGAATAAGTCCAAACTGTGAGTACAAGCTTTTTCTAGAAAATCACACTTATTCAGTCAAGTTACTCCAGCAGGGTTCTGTACTAGCTATACAAGGCCCCTGGGCAGTGTTGGACTGGCCCACCACAGGACTGGTGGGCCCCCAGCTCATGAACCTGAACAAACACTGCCAAACATATTGTTTCTCACTGGTTCATCATTTCCTTTTGTGGGCCCCAGATAATCCAGTCCGACACTGCCCCTGGGCAGACCTTTAACCTACCTACACAAACCCAGACCCACTCCTAAGCCAAGGACCTTTTTTCACTACTATACACCAATACCTCAAGTGCCCTGGCTAACTATTCCATGTTGTCCAGGAGAAAGGACTGATTTATTCTTGTTATACCTTACACCTTTACTGCCAAAGTGCACTGTATTGCACTGAAGATTCTATCAGTAAACTGTTCCTAGTCAAGTGGTGGACTCCCCAGGTTGTGTTTGTGTCCCCCTTGTTCTTGTGTTCAGTTTCTTAGTATAAGCAAGTCCTTCTATGTGTAATTGCATGTAATAAATTTCATAACCCTCACCACTTGGCCACGGCCTGCAAACCATAGATATAATACACTAAAATAAAATACAAAACTGGGCAAGGATAGCAAAGAACAGCAATGAAAGCACTATTGATTTTACATATAAGTTGTTAGTATCATAAATTATCAACTACTATACCCGCTGGAGATATTGACATTGCTGTAAATATACAGCCAACGCTACAGTATCTTAAGTAAACTCCTTGCACATGCAGCCTACTGTAAGCCAGCTATGCGATTAGACTTAAATTCCATATGCTTATAGGGTCACATTGTCATGTTGAAAATGCAGCCTAGTTTGCATGCATCCTTCTATAGAACAGGAAGAGCCGAGAATATTGTAGAGAAAAATTTATTTATGCAAATCTCTGCTCATTCTGGGCTAAATAGTCAGGTAGGCGGTCCTAATTAGTGATTGACAGCTCTGTCTCTATATGCAACACAGAAAGCTGTCCGTTACTAAGTAGGACCGCCCACTTGACTATGCATGATGCATTTTTTAATGTGACAAGTTTCCATTATGTATAGCCATCCCTAGATACAGGTAAGATCAGCCTGTATGACACAGAGTACAAATACATTACAAAAAAGGTCACCTTAGCCAATTCATTGCCCACGAGTGGTTAAATGTGTTCATTTTCTGTCACCGTTAAAACCTATTTGCATCTTTTTGAACAAAATGTTTACTGATCTAATTCTTAAGTCTTGGGATTTCTTTATAACAGCGCTCGAGAGGTAATAAGGAGCGAAAAATGGGACAGTAAAATGTAAATCAAGCCCTGGACATATTGTTATTCATTCAGATGGCTCGGTGGCATTATAAATTTGAAGGTTAATTGTAGTATAAATTCCACATAAGTATCAAAGACCATTGTCTATTCTCTTTGGGAGTTTTAAGGGGTATTTTGTAGTGAAGTAATGATGGGTACATCTGTGTTAGCAGTATGCCTCCCCTCCTAGTCTATGAGTTTTGTGGCAGTCATTTAGGAGGATGAGTTTTTCAGAACTATTACGGGTGGCATATGGACAGGACAGCATCATCTATTCAAATGCTATTCTTATTATCTCTAGGCACAACAAAATGCAAATTGTCATGTGTAATGGTGTATGAACTTAGCACTTTCCAAGTGTTATTTAATGTGTAATTGATCTCATGCTAACTACAGATGGGGAAGAGAATACAAGTAATCAAACACCATAAGCTCTTTACAGAAAGATTGCTTCGCTACTGATTTTATATAAAACTATTCTGGCATCAAATCAATGATCAGTCAAGGACTTTGGGACTATTTACTGACAGTTCTGATTGGATCTCTGATAAGTACATTAATACTGTAAGGTAAATGGGAGCCTGGATTTTATCCATTGCTTTATACTGTATATACAGGTTAAAAAAGCACAAGTATTAAAAGAAAAAAAAATCATAAGAACAGTTATCAGCCTAAATACATACAGCAAAATTACCTAAAGGGGTTGTTCACAATAAAAAAAAATCTACTTCTATTAAAAAATCTCAAATCTTCTAGTATTTATCAGCTGCTGTATGTCCTGCAGGAAGTGGTGTATTCTTCCCAGTCTGACACAGTGTTCTCTGCCGCCACCTCTGTCCATGTCAGGAACTGTCCAGAGCAGTAGCAAATCACTATAGAAAACTTCTTCTGCTCTCCAGACTGGGAAGAATACCACTTCCTACAGGACATACAGCAGCTGATAAGTACTGGAAAACTTGAGATATTTTTTTAATAGAAGTAAATTACCAATCTCTGGCACCAGTTGATTTTAAAGAGATGTTTTTTTGTGAACTACCCCTTTAATAGTATTATTTAGCACAACCTCATTACCATAGAGAATTTATATACATTTGTAGTTATATGAAGATAATTAATACATGTTATATCAAAACAATTAAACACAAGATCTCATGTATGTGGTAGGCTAAAGCGTCCGCTTTTTGTGGTTTTAAAAACGTCCGTTATTGCATCATTTTAATTGACTTGGCTAAAATGCATTGAAGTCTATGGAATAACGGACGTCTTTTCCCCACATTGTATTGAATGCATCCGCCTCTAAAGACGTCCGTCATTTAACACGATGTGTGAAAAAGACGTCCGTTTTTCCATAAACTTCAATGCATTTTAGTCAAGCATATTAAAATGATGCAATAACGGATGTCTTTTTAAACACAAAACACTTGTGTGCATTCATTTTAATCTGTTTTTCCATTGATTTCCATTATAAAAAAAAAAAGACGGATTTAAATGGATCTGTGTTTTTTTTATGTACACAAAAAGGCTATGTTCACACGTCAAAAATATTGAAAAGGCAGCCGATTTTCATAATTAAAATAACGTCCGTTTTTGCCGAGATTTAACTGACTGCAATGCAATGCACTGAAGTCAAAGGGAAGACGGACGTCCAATGCACACAGCGTATTGAATAATGGCTGTTTTTGCCGCGGGCGTCAAAATAATGAACATGATCATTATTTTCGGACGTCTTTTGCAAACAGCGGACGTTTTTTTATTTGTAGTTCACACACAGTTTTCCTTTTGTCACCGTTCTGTCTCCCTTTTTACTATTAAACTCAATGGACTTTTTAATTAAACCACATGCAAAGTCCAATTAGCAACTAAAACTAGAATAATGTACCAGCAGCCGTCAGTGCACTAAGAGGAGGTCAGGCTGCTAAATAACGTCCGTTATTTTAGACTCGAAATGACGGACGTCATTTTAAACGGAGATGAAAAAAACGTTGTGTGAACATAGCCAAACATAGTCAACCTAATTTTTGTGTCTGTTATAAGAACTGATCTGTTTTGATCTTTTTTTTTTTTTTTTTTTCTTATAGTGGAAGTCAATGGAAAATGGATCAAATTGGACGCACACAAACACATATGTTTTTGTTTTTTGTTCCTTCTGATTTTTGGGAAAAAAAAACACAGGGAGATTTATCAAACTGGTTTGTAGGAGATATATTTTGAGAAATTACTACAGATTTGTTTTTTAGAACCTATAATGAGTATCATGTATACCGCTAAAATAAAAAAAAAAATTGTGTTATAAATGTGTCAGTTATATTAGGAAATAGACTGTTTCATGCTATAACCATGAACAAAGAATATAACATGAATGGATGTGTTAAGTGTAACTGCACATATGTTGTGTACGTACTAATAACTTGTGTATTCTGTAAAATCCAATATGTGGGTTGTACAAGTTGACATCTAAGAGCTAGGATATTGAAAAATTTGTCAGATGGTGAGAAAGGGGGCACAAGAAATCTTTGAGATGTATCACAACATTTCCTTCTGGATTAGACTTATTATGGAGAGGGGGAATCATAGCCTGTCATGTAAGGAGGCAGATTGGATATTCTCTTTGAAAACGCAGTCTCGAATGTAAATCTGATCTGCTATAAATAGCAGTGGTTAAATATAATATCTATCTGGAGGTGCCCATCGCTACCCATAGTCTTACTCCCAAGGTCCTCAATGATCAAAGGATCTGCAGGTGGATAATGCTTTATATAACATGTTTGGTTTTTTTATCTTCAAAATGGGATGGAAAAATGGTGGTTCACAAATAGACTCGTGGGCGTCCTTTTACCAGTGACCACAGAATGGTATCAAGGAGGACAAGAATACATTAATCATCAGGTCATGAGCTAATGAAGAAGTTATTTTGTCCTTCAAAACACGTCTGTAGAAATAAACTGTCACGGCCGCGGCGGCGTCCCATGTTCCGGGCCGCCGCCGTGACCTCCTCCTGCCCCATGCAGCCGCCGGGGTCCTTGTGCAGGGACCCGGCGCTACTGCTAGTTCGGCCCCTGGGGGCGCCTCACCTCTCCTCCGCTCCTGTCTCCGTCTGTGCCGGCCGGCGCACGCGTCCCCGCCTCCTAGGGCGTGCGCGCGCCGGCTGTCTCAGATTTAAAGGGCCAGTCCGCCCTTAATTGGTTAGTTGCACCAATCACTCCCTATAAATCCCAGCATGCCCTGTCCCTTGTGTTGGAGCCTCTACATGCTTCCCATAGCGTTTGGCCCAGCCCCCTGTTGTTCCTGTTTCCTATCCGCTACCTGGTCCCAAGTCCTTGTTCCTGATACCTATCCGCTACCTGGTCCCTAGTCCTTGTTCCTGGTTCCTGCTCCCCTGTCACTCCATTGCTCCTGTGTTCAGCCTGTCACCTGCGGTTACGCCTACAGACCTCTGCCAGCACTATCTCCTGCCTACTGCTCCTGCCACGCCTCGCCTGCCGTCACTAGCAACCAAGCCAGGGGTAGCGACCTGGGGGTCGCCTGCCGCAGCAAGTCCATCCCGCCTTGCGGCGGGCTCTGGTGAAAACCAGCGGCCCCTTAGACTCCGCTCCCTGGTGAGGTCAGTGCTATCGCTGGTGACGGTCCAGTGGATCCACTACTCCAGGCGTTACAGTAGGCTCCAACCATGGATCCCGGCGAGGCGCCTGATATCCGCGAAGTAGCCCGATTGGTCGCCCTACAGGCGCAACAAATCCAGAAACAGTCGCAGCAGATCCAGCAACTCACTGCCGCCTTACAGCAGCATACTACAGCCCAGCACACACCACCTCCTGCTGCTTTTTCTACACTCCGACTGGCTCTCCCAAGCAAATACTCTGGTGACTCCAAGCTGTGCAGAGGATTCCTGACTCAGTGCACCATGCATATTGAACTTTTAAGTAGTCAGTTTCCCACCGAGCGCTCTAAAGTGGCTTTCATCATCAGCCTATTGGAGGGTAGAGCTCTGGCCTGGGCCACGCCCCTGTGGGACCGAGATGATCCTGTTGCTGCCAATCTCCGTACCTTCCTAGTCGAGTTTCGCTCCGTCTTTGAGGAACCTGCCCGTGCCTCTTCAGCTGAAACTGCTCTCCTCAACCTCTCTCAGGGGAGCTCCTCTGTTGGTGACTACGCCATCCAGTTCCGCACCCTGGCGGCAGAATTAGACTGGAATGAGGCCGCTCTAATAGCCACCTTCAAGAGGGGCCTGTCCAGTCGGGTGAGAGACGTGCTTTCCGCCCGAGACCTACCTACCTCCCTGAACGAACTCATCCTACTGGCCACCAGGGTCGATACTCGTTTTTCTGAGGTCTGGCATGAACGGCGACTAGGCCTGTCCCGTCGCCATCACCAGCTGGCGCCGGTCTTCCAGAATCCTGACGTTACGGAGTCCCAGTCGACTCCTGAGATTCCTATGCAGGTGGAACGGGCTCACCTGACGCCTGATGAAAGACTTCGTCGTCTGGAGCTGAATCTCTGCCTCTACTGTGGTGGTTCGGATCACTTTCGGCTGAGATGTCCCCAACGTCCTCAAGCGTCCGGGAAACTCCAGCACCTAGGTCCGGTGGGAGAGGTCTCCCTGAGTGTGAATGCCACCTCTCCAAGTTTGTCTGTGCCAGTTTCCATCCAGACACCCTCAGGACAAACTCACCAGACTACTGCCTTTCTCGATTCTGGGTCAGCAGGCAGTTTTATTGCAGCTACATTGGTCCAGAGATGGCGGCTACCCGTGACCCCACTAGCCAGACCCCTGACTATCTCCTCGGTCACGGGCGAGATTCTTACCGACCATGTGCACTACCAGACCGCACCTCTAGTCCTCCAGGTGGGCACTTCACATCTGGAAAAGATCTCCTTCTACGTCCTGCCAAATTCTTCTTCCACCATCCTCCTGGGACTCCCTTGGCTGCAATTACATGCCCCTAAACTGGACTGGAGAACCGGGAAGATTCTCAGTTGGGGTCAGGACTGTTCCAACCAGTGTCTGAGGTCACCTCAGCCCAAGCATTCTATGTTGTCACCTGAGCCCGCCAAGCCTTTGTCCGGCCTACCGGCGGAATACCAAGATTTGCCTGATGCCTCCTTCTGCAGGCAAGAAAGAGGGGGAGGCCAAAGGGGGGGGGGGTACTGTCACGGCCGCGGCGGCGTCCCGTGTTCCGGGCCGCCGCCGCGACCTCCTCCTGCCCCATGCAGCCGCCGGGGTCATTGTGCAGGGACCCGGCGCTGCTGCTAGTTCGGCCCCTGGGGGCGCCTCACCTCTCCTCTGCTCCTGTCTCCGTCTGTGCCGGCCGGCGCGCGCGTCCCCGCCTCCTAGGGCGTGCGCGCGCCGGCTGTCTCAGATTTAAAGGGCCAGTCCACCCTTAATTGGTTAGTTGCACCAATCACTCCCTATAAATCCCAGCATGCCCTGTCCCTTGTGTTGGAGCCTCTACATGCTTCCCATAGCGTTTGGCCCAGCCCCCTGTTGTTCCTGTTTCCTATCCGCTACCTGGTCCCAAGTCCTTGTTCCTGATACCTATCCGCTACCTGGTCCCTAGTCCTTGTTCCTGGTTCCTGCTCCCCTGTCACTCCATTGCTCCTGTGTTCAGCCTGTCACCTGCGGTTACGCCTACAGACCTCTGCCAGCACTATCTCCTGCCTACTGCTCCTGCCACACCTCGCCTGCCGTCACTAGCAACCAAGCCAGGGGTAGCGACCTGGGGGTCGCCTGCCGCAGCAAGTCCATCCCGCCTTGCGGCGGGCTCTGGTGAAAACCAGCGGCCCCTTAGACTCCGCTCCCTGGTGAGGTCAGTGCTATCGCTGGTGACGGTCCAGTGGATCCACTACTCCAGGCGTTACATAAACTAAACTATATCCTACTCCATCTTCTTGGTTTTGGTCTGTGGTCTTAAAAAAAATGGTTGTAAAACGGGTGCAAGCACTATATTTGTGCCACCATTTTTATTGTTCCCAAAATCCCAAGATTTTGTTACTAAATCCCTAAAGGAATATTGGGATGGTGGATAGCAACTCCCCGGGAACAATTCAATACTGTAAATACTGCAGTCATGCCCGCAGCACAACCCTTTAAGGTGTTCTCTACTATATATAGAGGGCAGGGCCTTTTGCTCTTTTTTTTCCCTGTTGTTGTCTTCTAATGTGGCCGAGGGGCCTTTAGGCTCCATCCAGTACCATGGCACAGATACTGTACACCTCCACCTCTCTTCACATGAATCTTTATGGAGGCGAGAGGGGCTGCTGAGTTTGGGAAGACCACTCTTCTGACAAAATTGCGTAACACAACCTAACTAAACCACACACACATGTTCCCTCGACATAGTACAATTTGGCTCAATGTCTCACATACTGGAACTGCCACAGTTTCTGATGAAGTAATGGGCCTAATAAATTCCCGTATTTTCCTCTTTGCAAGCCATTCCAGCATTCATTTCCATTCCGAACGTTCCACTTTATAGATATGTTAATCATCTATCATTGAACATTTTTATGGCTCTCACTAAGGTATATTTCCAAACTCAGCAGATTGTTGAGAGTATTATACAAATCACAGGCAAACACCTAGTGCCGTTTAGCTTGCAGAAAACTCCTTGTTATCCTGTAAATCACGTCAAGAGAGATGTTAATATAATCTTAAAGTACCTGAATTCAAAATACCGTAAATCATGGAGAGAAGAGGTTTTACTCCAAGAACCTCCTTCCCAATTTTTCAAGATGCAAAAGCTAATGTTTTGGGAAAACAATTGAATAAATTTATTGTCTCGTAATAAATCTTTACTATGTTAGGGATTTGTTACTTATGATGTTACCAAGTACCTAGAGTAGGTCGGTCATACTGTAGGTGCAGAGATTAAGGCATTGATAGCTGCAACACCTCGCATATGGATCCTGTAGGGCGGCACATGGAGTCCCTAAGGAGTCGAAAGGCTTCCAACCTTATGGTGCCTCAGCCTCAGAAATTCAGGTGCACCCTACACGATACAATAGGAGAGGAAGCAACTAGCTGTGGCCATGGAGAGAGTAGTTGAGTGTTGGGGGTGTTAGAATGCTGGCTGGAGTCTACTGTGAGTATTACAAACCCTGAATATAACAATAAAGACTGTATGAAGGTAATGTTGAATTTTTTTTTTTTTTAATTTCCCCTAAATAACGGGATTCATGTTGATTTCCAGTAATTTTTGGCTGTAGTATCCGCTTTTCTACATTCTTTTGACTTTTATATAGAGTAGGAGCAGAGTTAACTAGACAGGAGCATTGAAGGGTGATAATTATACGCTCAATGAGCCTCAAAGTTTTTGTTTATCTACGATAAATTAGAACTGAAATTGAATATTTTTTTGTGGCTTTATTAACATCATAGTCCTGGATGACAGGGGAATGCGCTGTTATTACAGGATAATACTGCTGAGTTTAACATTTAATCACATCATCAGGGTTTATATAATTCTAAGAACAATTGCTTTATGGGAAATCCATACATCTTCTTACAAAAAAATAAATCAGTCTATTTCCATTTCTGGAAAAATAACATATCGATTTGAGCAAACGGCAAACTATAGTGAGTGTGGCAGAGGAATAAAAATAATTAAAATATGTTACATCCAAAACACACTAAGGACATCATCCATTTACAAAGATGTGATATATATGTATATGTATATATATATATATATATATATATATATATATATATATATATATATATATATATACATATATATGTATATACATAGAGAGAGAGAGAGAGAGAGAGAGATTTATCAAACTTGGTGTAAAGTGAAACTGGCTCAGTTGCCCCTAGCAACCAATCAGATTCCACCTTTCATTCCTCACAGACTCTTTGGAAAATGAAAGGTGGAATCTGATTGGTTGCTAAATCAGCCCCATAGTCTTCAAAGGTATTAAATATTGGTCCTCTTTTGAGTATAATCATAAATACTTGATTTTGTTAAAGTAATTCTCTAGGGGTTTTGCCAATTTTTTACACATCGGCTAAATGTATTGAAAAGCAATAGCTCATTGTATGACTACTGGCACATGTAGCCCAGGTAGAAAGGTAGAACATGAAGTATGCATAGACAGTAGCACTGTGCAGTAGCACAGGTAGAGAGCAGTGCAGTACATGTAATATATACAGATAGCAGTTCTGGCATGTAGCACAGGTAGAGAGCAGTGCAGTACATGTAATATATACAGATAGCAGTTCTGGCATGTAGAAAAGGAAGAGAGCAGCACGGTACATGTAATATATACAGATAGCAGTTCTGGCATGTAGCACAGGTAGAGAGCAGTGCAGTACATGTAATATATACAGATAGCAGTTCTGGCATGTAGCACAGGTAGAGAGCAGTGCAGTACATGTAATATATACAGATAGCAGTTCTGGCATGTAGAAAAGGAAGAGAGCAGCACGGTACATGTAATATATACAGATAGCAGTTCTGGCATGTAGCACAGGTAGAGAGCAGTGCAGTACATGTAATATATACAGATAGCAGTTCTGGCATATAACCCAGGTAGAGAGCAGCACGGTACATGTAATATATACAGATAGCAGTTCTGGCATGTAGCACAGGTAGAGAGCAGTGCAGTACATGTAATATATACAGATAGCAGTTCTGGCATGTAGCACAGGTAGAGAGCAGTGCAGTACATGTAATATATACAGATAGCAGTTCTGGCATGTAGAAAAGGAAGAGAGCAGCGCAAGACATGTAATATATACAGATAGCAGTTCTGGCATGTAGCACAGGTAGAGAGCAGCGCAAGACATGTAATATATACAGATAGCAGTTCTGGCATGTAGCACAGGTAGAGAGCAGTGCAGTACATGTAATATATACAGATAACAGTTCTGGCATGTAGTACAGGTAGAGAGCAGTGCAGTACATGTAATATATACAGATAACAGTTCTGGCATGTAGAACAGGAAGGGAGCAGAGCAGTGCAGTGCATGAAGTGTGCAAAGACAGTTGTACTGTGCATGAGTACAGGTAGAGGGCAGTACAGTACATATAGTATATACAGACAGCAGTTGTGGCATGCAGTACAGGTAGAGAGCAGAGACATGTAGTATATACAGTGTAGTACATGTAGTAAGCAATGCAACACATGTAGAAAACAGTAAAGTGTAACGCAGGTACAAAGCAGTACTGCACATGTAGTACAGGCCCTACAGGTACTACAGATAGAGAGCAGTAGAGTAGAATAGAATAGAGTAGAATTAGTATATAGCAGCACTGTACATACGCAGTCTTTGGATTGGTTTGTCTTTCTGCGTTTTACTCTATCTTTACGAATGCCTCTTGGCCGTGTTAGAAGGTCTTCCTGGGTGGGTAAACTTATCCCTGGAACATCTTATTTTTACATTTTATATTACTTTAGTCTATCTAATAACATTAAAATGCTCCATTTGTTTTCATTCCATAGATTATCTTTCCCTCTAGAGCAAAAATGATAATTGGGTTTGCCCACACTGCGCTTCCACAGACCGCCATTCCATTATAATACACAGCATGAAAGCCGTCTAGTGCTCTAAATCTTATGTACTGCAGGCCTCATCTGTATTCATTATCATAATGATAGAAGGTAATGATAGGTTACACCTTATTGCCGCAGGATGATACAGAAAAAGTAACACAAGCTCTGTAATGTTTGTAAGAACACTCCTAAACATGGTTTGGAAATATGTTTCTTAAAGGGGTTGTACAAGATTGGAGGAAGATGGCTGCTTCATTACTGAAACAGCACCACACCTCTCTGGTTGACTCTGTTATTGCAACTTACTGAGCCATAGTATGATGACATTTATAACACGTTGCATGATACCTGGGTATAAAGTAAGTACTGTATAAGCAAATATGTATCATTGTTAAAGGGGTACTCCAGAGAAAAAAATGTTTTAAATTATTGGTGTCAAAAAGTTATATAGATTTGTAAATTACTTCTATTTAAAAATCTCAAGTTTTCCAGTACTTATCAGCTGCTGTATGTTCTGCAGGAAGTGGTGTATTTCCAGTATGAACCAGTGATCTCTTCTGCCACCTCTGTCCATGACAGGAACTGTAAAAAGCAGAAGTTTTTGTATGGGAATTCGATACTGCTCTGGACAGCTCCTGTCACGCACAGAGGTGGCAGCAGAGAGTACTATGTTAGACTGGAAAGAAAACACCACTTCCTGCAGGACATACAGCAGCTGATAAGTACTGGAAGTCTTGAAATTTACACATTTACAAATCTATATAACTTTAGATTTAAAAACGTTACCCCTTTTGCCCTTGTTACTCTCCTTACCTTATTTTGAACTTATTTTTGGGTAGAAGTAACGTTCCTACTACATTTTGGAAATTGTAAGTTCAAGTTTTATGATAACAATATTTAAATGTTTTAGTTTTATTTTATAATTTTTAGGTAAACAAAGAAAGTTAAAATCTTGAACTATTGCCGATTTCAGCTTTATTTTTTTTTTTTTACACCAGTTTACTGTACGTGATTCATCTGTACAATATACTGAAGGATGGTGATGTGAGCCTAGGACAACTGCGGGGAATTTAAATTCCTCTCTCCTGCCCTGCTGTTTTTCCAGCTCACTTCTGATGGCAATGAGTGTGATTCCATTAACAACAATAAATTAGGGTTGCATGGAGATCTCGTCAGCCAATTATAAGCTGCTGTTGTATATTCTGCAAATAGGATTAAGACAAAAGACTGTTGTAAAAACCATTTAGAACTTGCTGATAGACAAGGGAAGCTACCAGGAATTTAAACTAACCACAGCTGTCCTACTCCATAATAAAGCCAGAGGGATTCTGCCAATAACCATTAGAGAATTGCGGAGATAACATAAGGACATCCAAAATAAATCAAATCTGGAGGTCCTGTTAAAGAGTTATTAGAACATGCCTCGAAAATGGAACCATTGGGGCTTCAATTCATCTTGCACTGACTAAAGTGAGGTACAGGGTCTCAGGGATCCCGCTAAAGGGTGACAAACCAAAGGGGTAAAGCAATAAGGGTAACTGGACAGTAGACTCTTGCCGGTTTAAAACGATTGTACATCACTTTTAACATTAATAGACCAATGCCAGGACAGGGATGCCGCTATCACAGTCCGTTTTTGGAACCACGACCCGGTTGCCATTAACCAAACCGGTCTATTCCCAGTCACTGACACAGCCGGGAGCACGAGAGGCGGGCTTGCCCACCCCCAGTAGGACGAAACCCCCTCCCCTCTGTGACATGGCTCCATTGATTCTAAGGGAACCACATCACAGAGGGAAGGGCAGAATGTTACACTGGGGGGCGGCCAGTGCTTCAGGCCGGGCCAATGACCGGGAATAGACCGGCGCTGTGCATGGGAACTGGGCCACGGTTCAAAAACAGGACCGCGGCACCAACATCCCTGAACCAACGCCAGTCTCTTGATGTTAAAATTTTAAAGCGATGTACCTGCTGGTACATTCGCTTTAAATAGGCTACTGAAATTGGTTTTATTGTGGCTGAAACAACTAGACACTCATCCCATACATATCATTGCCAATCACAGTAAGTCATGAAAGAGCCGCACCGGAGGAGGAAAAGTATGATAATGCCACACTTCTCTTTGGGTTATGTCTGGTATTGTAGCTGCTATATGACATATCCCCTGTGAGCGGGCAAGGTGCTGTTTTTAGAATTTCTAAATTGTACAGATAACTATGGTGGTAATATAATTTTTGGACCGCTTGAAAAAAAGAGAAATACAGAAGACTATGATGACAAATCTCCTGGATCTAGTCCCCAGCTGAGCAGTGGAGGTTGCAGAAGCTTTGTCACTAAAGATTAATTACCCAAAGTGTTATATAGACATCTGCTCTCACAGCATACAGAGTGAAAGCCATAACACAACCTGTCCACAATTGCTCTTTTCACTTGTTATTTAAATATAATAAGATTAGAAGGTCGGCCATGAAGGGGGGGGGGAGCTGTTTTACTGATCAAGATCTAACAAAGCAATGACAATAAGTGAGATTCTGTTGTGTATCCTGTAGAACACCAGACATTCTTAGGGCCCTATTCCACCGGACAATTATCGTTTGCATAATCGTTAACGATAAACAATCTCAAACGACCGCTATTGCGAAAGACCTGAAAACGTTCACTCATTTCCATGGAACGATAATCGTTACTTGTGATCGTAATTGCGATAGTTTTTTCTTCGCTATTTATTCGCTATTGCGTTCGTATCTATTGCGAACGACTGAACGATGTCTTATTCAATGCGAACGATTTGCGAACGTTTTGCGAACGAGCAACGATAAAAATAGGTCCAGGTCTTATAAAGCGATCAACGATTTCTCGTTCGGCCGTTAATCGAGTCAATAACAGCCGAGTCAATAACAGCCAAGCAGTGCAGTACAAAATCGTGTCCAAGAGGTAGTCAAAAATTCAGAAGCCAGATAACCAGCAATACAATGCAAGGAAAACGCTAGGTCATGAACGATGTCAGCTGATCGTTGCAGTCTATTGTCTTTCAACATGTTGAAAGACAAACGACTCATATAGCTGCGATCTGCTGCTGTCACTCCATGAAATAGGAGCAGCAGCAGACTGCCGCTATCCTCTATGGGCTGCCCGGACAATCTAGCAATCAGCCGGGCAGCCCCCCTGCACCTCCCCACAGCCTCCCCTGCACTTACCCGCTCGCTGCCGCTGCGTGTACAGGCTGGCAGCACTCCTTTGCTCCTCTAGTCGCCCTGTGTAGTAGGGGCTTAAGGCTATGGGCTACGTTTCCACTTCGGGAACATATCAGGGAAGGTAGCGATCTCGTAACAGACAGATGCTAATAATGATCCTGATAATTATTAGCAGCCATCTATTCAGGGAGACGGCCGCATTTGCCCGATATGTTCCCGAAATGGGAACTTAGCCATATAATGGTATGAACCCTAATGACTGACCACAGGTTCCCTTTGGTGATAGTGATGTATTGTGCTACATAGTAGTAGGCATTACGTTGCCCATGCTCTTCAGTTACATTGTTTTGCTGTCCTGCATACATACATTGCTTCTTGTTCCACAGAGAATAAACAGGGCAACAGAACATACACACAGGAAATATGTTAGAGTAGCTGGAGGGTACAGAAAAAGCGCATCTATGGGTAATATCCTCAGCAATTCCAACCTGAGAAAGTTCACTTAAATACCAAGTGTAGACATGGCGGTATTGCCTCGGATTTGTGGTGCGGAATCTACACTGCAAATCCACAGCAATTCACAATACAACCGATGTGGGTGAGGATTTCAATACCATGTAGCAGAAATATATACCCATAGATATAAGCATGATGCAAATTGTATCCGTTGCAATGCAGTTCTCGTTCTTTCCTTCTCAGAATCAAATTGACTCTATAACACAGCACTCTGGAACAGTCTTTTATGTGAAATAATGTAAGAGAAATCCTATTGTAATTACTATGAACTTAAAGGGGTTATCCAGCGCTAAAAAAACATGGCCACTTTTCCCCCTACTGTTGTCTCCAGTTCAGGTGCAGTTTGCAATTAAGCTCTATTTACTTCAATGGAACTGAGTTTAAAAACCCCACCCAAACTGGAGACAACAGTAGGGGGAAAGTGGCCATGTTTTTGTAGCGCTGGATAACCCCTTTAAACAACAGTGAGGCTAACATAGACAACTTTCATGTACGAAAACAGGGCTATAGCACTTGCCTTGGGCAAACTGACCCCAATGAAGGCCAGTGCAAGGATATAGGGTGATGGATGACAAGACCGTATAGCTGCTGAACATCTTAAAATTATAGGAAAGAATGAATGGCATTAGACAGAGGAATTATTACAATATAGGCTATGGTCACACACAGTATATTTTAGTCAGTATTGAGGTCCTCATATTGCAACCAGAACCAGGAGTGGATTGAAAATACTGAAAGTCTCTGTTCACACCTTGTTGAAGTTGAGTGAATGGCCGCCATATAACAGTAATAATTGTTAATAATTGTTTATTTGTATAACACACACAGATTCCGCAGCACTTCACCTATCTGTATGTTTTTATGTTTTTAGTTTTTTGGGGTGTGGGAGGAAACCCACGCAAACATGGAGAGAACATACAAACTCTTTGCAGATTTTGCCCTTGGTGAGATTTGAACCCAGGACTCCAGCGCTGCCATGCTACAGTGCTAACCACTGAGCCACCGTGCTGCCCCGTTAAATAACTGCCATTATTTCAATAAAACGGCCGTTGTTTTAAAAACAGCAAATATTTGCCATTATATGGCGGCCATCCACTCAATTTCAACATTGTGTGGACAGAGCCTTTCTGTGTTTTCAATCCACTCCTGGTTTTGGTTGCAATATGAGGACCACAATACTGACTGAAATATACTGTGTGTGAACCCAGCCTTAGTATGCATCTGTGATATTTTCCACAATTCAATGTGTATTACCTTACAGTGTGAGGGGTTTAAAAGATGGAAACCAGTGCTCCACACCCTAAGATGTCTAATATGACACCTGCATTAACTTACACCTCATGATACAGAAACACCCTTCTCTTCTTGCACAGATTCCCAACTTTCCAGACTCCCAGTGATCCTGACTCATTTGCATTTTTGCTCCTCTTCTCAGTAAAGACAACACTCATAATATTTACTGCCGCTTGATATTCAGACTTTAGAATGCAGTTACTAGGTCCAATAAACCATATGTCTCCTGCACTGCTGCTAGTGGTACCTATAGCAGCTAACAAATTCACAGGGGGTAAGATGCCCCGAACTCAAATTGTAGAATGGCACCTCTGAAACTTCTGAAATCTATCCCACTAAACTGACATTTATTATCGTCTCTGCATTTGTTTTCTTTAGTACTCAACACCCCACCATATGGCTATGTTCACACAATGTATCTTTTACATAAATCACGGCCGTGATGTCCAACAACGGCCATGATTAATGCAAAATATATGTTGTATTTAAATGAATGAAATCCCGGCTGGAGTGTATACACATAGTATACGCTCTGACCGGGATTCAAACAAGTCAGTTTTGTGCGGACGCTATTCATCGAATAGTGGCCACACAGACATGTCAGTTCACACAGTGGAGAGTATGGCTCCGGCCACAATCTCCATTGTATGCAATGGTGAATTGGGATGCGGGCGCGCACGGGTGCGCCCGCATCCCAATTCAACAGAAATTAAGATCATCCGGCCGGTACTTCAGTATCGACCGGGGTGATCTTTACTGAGACCAGCCATTCTGTGACATGGCTGGGTCACAGAACGGCCGGTGTCATACGATGTGTGAACCCGGCTTATAACTGTATGTACTTAAGTCTATATCCTATAGACTCCATAGGTCAGCAGCATACTGTAGCTACAAAAAAAAGCAAACACTCCCTTTAAATGAAGCCCCCTACACACAGTCACCCTAGGTGCCTGCCAAAAGCTGCCACATAGTAAATATGGCCCTGGTGGGGAGTAATATATTTCCCCAGTGTTCAGTTATATAATTAACATTACGCAATAAAAAGGGATTTGAAAAGAACAATAAAAAATAGAATACCGATAATAAAAATACTTAAAACCATGTTTACAGCTCCTCACTGAACACAGCAGCTGGGTCCATAGATAACACACAGAGCTATTTATCTGCCATGAAAAATCGTTATTATAATAAATTTGATTGAGGATCATTTTATGTAAAATTATGAAACCACAGGGGTTTAACAATAAGTCATGTATATAACTCAGAAATTGTATTTTTTTTCTCCTGCACAGTTAAATTATAAGTTTGGTTTAGGTATCAAACTGCAGAATTATGAACTGCGGGGATACATTGTATTGTGTTATTTGTCAAGAACACAGAATAAACATAAAAAAATTTCGTTAATGTATTGTCTGTTGTGGGGCACAGGCAGACACGGCTCAGATTAAATGAGCAATTCAACTTGGTATTCAGGGATGGATTAAAAAGAGGGCAAATAGGGCAATTGCCTTGGGGCTTCCACCACCTGGATGTCTGAGGAGACCACCATTATTCCTCATTAAAAAACAATTAAAAAAACGGAACCTTATTAACAAATGATTATGCATTCATACAATCACAGGCCGCGGCTCGCAGACAGAATATTACTTCTCTTCAGCAGGCCACCGCTACGGCCCCTAAGTGACTCAATAAGTGTTTCCTGCATGTTGAAAAGGAAGCAGAAAGTGTGGCTCAACCAGGACTGGGCTTTTTTTGTCAGCTTGAGCTAAGACACAAACATTTTGTGTGGATGGACAATCCCTTTAAAGGGGTTATCCAGCGCTACAAAAACATGGCCACTTTTCCCCCTCTCTTGTCTCGAGATTGGGTAGGGTTTCAAACTCAGTTCCACTGAAGTAAATGGAGCTTAATTGCAAACCGCACCTGAACTGGAGACAAGAAAGGGGGAAAAGTGGCCATATTATCGTAGCACTGGGTAACACCTTTAATATTCATATTGCTTTGTGTCATGTTTTGTATATGATAATGGCCCATAACGTCTGATCTACACTGTCAAGGGGTTTAATAAGTCAATGGTACCATATCCCACCAAGGGTGTGAAACCTTTTATGTGTAATATTTTTCTTTTCTACAATACTAGGCCAGAGACATGCAATTTTGACCAAGAACCTTCCAAATGGCAATAAATAGGGTTCTTAAAATGAATAAAAACACAAACAGATTGGGAAAACATACAGCTACAATCCATGTTTACACTATGTAAGTTCCATAGTAATCACGGCTGTTGTAACAACGGCCATGGTTTCTACGGTACTTACCTAGTGCTGCCTTCTGAAGAATCCCAGCCGGAGTGTATACACATGGTATACACACCGGCCAGGATCCCTAGCGGCGCTGCGAGAAACTTACATTGTGGCTCCGTCCGCATGCTCCATCGTAAGCAGCGGGGGATTCAAATGCAGGAATGCACAGATGCGCCTGCATCCAAATTCAGCGGCGCTAAAGATCATCGGCCGGTACTGCAGTTGACTACAGATGAGCGAACCCAACTTCCCAAACCAAGATGCTTTAAGAACTTTGCAAAATTTTTGCAAAGTTTTGAACAAGTTCAGAATGGTGAATGGTTTTCTCACTTGTCCAGATGTCCTTCACCAGGTCTCTGGTGTCTCCAGCCGCCTACAGCCCATTCAGCTAATCACTGACTGAGACAGCACAGTGCCTGACCAGTGATTGGCCAAGTGGGCTGTCACTATTTTCAATCAATGGCTTTGGCGCTGTCCCGCCTCAGTCAGTGATTGGCTTAGCAGGATTTTGTCGGCTGTAGGGGACACCAGAGACCGGAGAAGGAAGACACCAGAGAAGTAAGGACAGGTAAGTATAGGTGAGCACATCTTTTGAACAGCGGTAAAACTATGCAGTTTTGGGCTATGTTCACACAACATATTTTTTCGTATTTCTACGGCTGTTGTTGCCGATTCCAACTATGGCTGTAGTTAGTACGAGAAAATATGCTGGCAGGGTGCCTATGGGATCCCGGCCAGAGCGTTTAAGCATAGTATACACTCCGGTCAGGACCCCTAGCGGCGCCGCAAACAACTGACTTGTCAGTTTTCTGCGGCCGCTATTTAGTGAATAGTGACTGTAGAAAACCATGTCAATGCACACTATAAAGCGAGCGGCTGTGGCCGCAAGCTTCATAGCGTGCAGTGGGGAGTTCTGATGCAGACGCGCACAGATGCGCCCGTATCAGAACTCTGCAGGCCGAAAGATCATCCAGCCAGTACTGAAGTATCGTCCGGGATGAGACTGGCCGCTCTGTGACCGCTCTCTTACGCCATGTGAACATGGCCTTAATGCGGTTCGTTTAAGGTACCCACCTATTCCTGCCCATGGTGTTGTCACTCTTCCTCAATAGAAATAAAAAATAATGCATCTCTTACAATAGATAGATGAAAAAGCAGCACAATTGTATGTGTCCTCTTGAGTAACAGCAGATCAGGTGTAGACCGCAACCAATGTAGATAAGTAGTACCGTAAATACTCCTTGTCATTCCAATAGTGCAAAAGAATACCAATGTAGTTTATTTCATCACAGTAAAAAAAAAAAAACGTGTACAGCATACAGTCACTTGTTGTTTTGGTAATCTCACATCACCATTTTCAAGTGCAATGCAAGTCCATCCTCCTGTTATTTGGCCTCTCCAGTCAAGCACAAAAAAGCAAAGTGTGCATGGGGTCTATGTGTTATGTAGCAATTATTTGCAATCAAAGAGAAAACTGCTTTCTCAGTAGAGCACAGGAATCGGTCCATACTTGTAGGCAAAAAACCCATCTGTGTCAGAATAGATATATATATATATATATATATATATATATATATAGGAAATAATTTCTATATCTAGCTATATACATTAGTCACTGTGAGTACACAGGAGCAGAACTTGTACCCATTATTACTTGCAAGTCAATGGCTGTCAATTAAAGTCGCACTCCTGCCTGTACGCCCAGCTGAGATCCAAGAAACCTCCAATTCTGTCCATAAATGATGAATACTTTGTATGGTATGATGGTATTACTCTAATAACATTCCTTAAGTTAATTAAGTTTTATATGTACATGAAGTAGTCTGCATACACTGTAATTATTAGAGTCCTTAAACTAAGAAGGGTTATTTTCATCTTATAAAGAGATGAAATATCATTGAAGTGAACTGAGACGGCTGCGGTTGACTCTGCAGGGAAGTAAAGTGGAGGCAGAGCTCAATCAAGACTGTGCCCCCACCTATTATAGGATCAATGGAAGAGTGACGAAGGATCAATCATAAACGGATGGCATTCTTATCTATATGTAATCACTTTACAAGATTACATTAACCCTTTAACACATCTCAAACGAAAATTCCCCAAATAAGCACTGTGGCCTCTTTATTTTGGAGATTTGTTTTGCATAGTTTAGAATCACCTTCATAGTTTAATGGGTTGTCGGGGACATAATAATAATATTAATAATAATGATAAAAGCAACAATAAGAAAATAAATATATATATATATATATAATAAAAATTAAGTCATGCCTCACCACATTCTGATGTCTTCTGGTCTGGATCATCTTCACTTCTTCCTGCTTGCACAGCTAGCTATCTTGGCAGTTGGTACCCTTCAGCCAATCACTGACCACATTATGTCCTACCTTAGGGTCCATTTACACAGAAAGATTATCTGACAGATTATCTGCCAAAGATTTGAAGCCAAAGCCAGAAACAGACTATAAACAGAGATCAGGTCATAAAGGATAGCCTGAGATTTTTCCCCTTTTCAAATCCATTCCTGGTTTTGGCTTCAAATCTTTCTGTATAAATGGACCCTAAGTAAGTGATTGGCTAACCAAGCAATTTCTGTGTAGGGTCGCCATTAAGGATGGTCCGGACCTGCCGAGGTTCGGGTTCATATTAACCCGAACGCTCGGCAGCAGATTCCCGGATACAGCGGGAGGACCGCCTGGAAAACTGGGATACAGCCTATGGCTATGGCTGTATCCCAGTTTTCCAGGCGGTCCTCCCACTGTATCCACCCTCTTCACGGAGGTGGAAGACAGCGGGAATCATTGCCGAGAGTTCGGGTTCATACGAACCCGAACCTCGGCAGGTTCGAACCATCCCTAGTGGCCAAGCTATCATAAGCAGGAAGACACCAAGCAATGGGGATCAGAATAAGTCAGAAGAGCTGTGTTTGTTACTGCCAAAGTGGCATGTCTCAGAAGCAGGAAGAAGCAGTGATGCACAGGGACTGTGTGACAGCTGCAGTAGTGAGTATGACTTTATTGTTATATGCTCACCAAGCATGGAGATATATGTAAAAAAAACATAACATCCCTGGCAACCCCTTTCAAACGTATGTTAACCTTTTAAGGCTATGTTCACACTACGTATATTTGAGGCTGTATAGCAACCAAAACAAGAAGTGGATTGAAAACACAGAAAGGCTCTGTTCACATAATGTTGTAATTGAGTCGATGGCCGTTATTTAATGGCAAATATGTGCTGTTATTTTAACCCCTTAACGACATCGGGCGTAAATTTACGCCCTGATGCTGGTAAGGGAGTTCAGAGCGGGGCCGCGCGGCGGCCCCGCTCTGAACCGCGCCGGTCCCGGGTGCCGCGTGTAGCCCGGGACCGTAGGTATTAGCGATCGGACCGTGCCCGCTAATACAGTAATCAGATGCAGCTGTCAGACATGACAGCTGCATCCGATTACGGGACGCAGCGTCATCCCTGGTGTCTAGTGGGGAGATCGCTCCTCCGGGATGTTATCCCGGAGGAGCGATCTCCGTAAATGAAGCCGGCCGGGGACCGCTCCAAGATGGCGCCGTCCCCGGCTCGGCACTCGTTTACTTCCGGCTGCAGCAGCCGGAAGTAAACGAGTGCCTATCTCATGGATCTCTGCAGCATATCTAAGCTGCAGAGATCTCAATGAGAGATCAGAGCACTTATACTAGAAGTCCCCCAGGGGGGCTTCTAGTATAAGTGTAAAAGTTAAAAAAAAAATGTCATTATTAGTAAAAAGCCCCCTCCCCTAATAAAAGTCTGAATCACCCCCCTTTTCCCAGGTTATAAATAAAAGTAAATAAATAAATAAATAAATAAACAAACATGTTTGCTATCGCCGCGTGCGTAATCGCCCGAACTATTAATCACATTCCTGATCTCGCACGGTAAACGGCGTCAGCGCAAAAAAATCCCAAAGTGCAAAATTGCGCATTTTTGGTTGCATCAAATCCAGAAAAATTGTAATAAAAAGCGATCAAAAAGTCGTATATGCGCAATCAAGGTACCGATAGAAAGAACACATCATGGCGCAAAGAATGACACCTCACACAGCCCCCATAGACCAAAGGATAAAAGCGCTATAAGCCTGGGAATGGAGCGGTTTTAAGTGTCGTATATTTGTTGACAATGGTTTAAATTTTTTACAGGCTATCAGATACAATATAAGTTATACATGTTACATATCGTTTTAATCGTAACGACTTGAGGAACATATATAACAAGTCAGTTTTACCCCAGGGCGAATGGCGTAAAAACACATTTCCCCCAAATAAACAAAATGCGTTTTTTTTTTCAATTTCACCACACTTTGAATTTTTTTCTGGTTTCGCAGTGTACTTTATGCAAAAATTCAGCCTGTCATTGCAAAGTACAATTAGTGACGCAAAAAATAAGGGCTCATGTGGGTCTCTAGGTGGAAAAATGCAAGTGCTATGGCCTTTTATGCACAAGGAGGAAAAACCGAAAACGCAAAAATCGAAATTTGCTCTGTCCTTAAAGGGTTAAAACAACGGCTGAAATAATGGCCGTATGTGAACAGAGCCTTTCTGTGTTTTCAATCCACTCCTGGTTTTGGTTGCTATGAGGACCTGACATGAGGACCAAATACAGCCTCAAATATACATAGTGTGAACCCAGCCTTACTGTAACCTCTAGTGGTCCTGAACTACAAGCTGCATTTACTTCTAAATCTGTATTCATATTTAACACACTTCAGAGCTGAAATCTCCCAACTGCAGTCTCAATATTTTCAAATTTATAATGTTTGTTAATCTTCCCGATCATGTCTTCTATTGTGGGGATATTAGAAGATTTCCAGCATTGAGCAAGTGAGGACCATGCTATATTGAATAGATAACAAAGAGGAACTCTAGGGAGTAGAGGGATAGTATTGCTATTCTATCAGTCTCAATATTTTCAAAGAATTGTAAGTGCAGCTCGGAAGCTTTTTTCTAATGTTCTGCTCCGTCATTGATGCACAAGAGCCATAATAATGGCGGTGACAGTTCCTTTGTATGTTACACAGTGAAAGCCTTGTTAAATTAAATGGAGTCCATTGGTCATGATAAATTAAATGGAGTGCATTGGGTTTCCGTATTGGTATCCAGGATTATACCAGGATTTTGGCAGAAATAATATGTAAAAGTATTTTTTTTTTTATTGTTCCTATGTAATATACTGCTGTCACTTATTTTACGTTCATGCCTACCTATTACAAAACATGCCTAGAAAATCCACCACTACTGGTTATGTGTCCCTCTAATAACAGCACAAGAATTGTTAGATAGTAATGCCGGCCAGCGCTGAAATGAGCAAAGCTTCTCAGTGGTGCCACCAGCCACAACGCAGCAATAAAACAATATTACACCAATGCAGTCAAGTTTCCAGGGTAAATTGCTAAGATAGATTTCCCAAAATGACGCTGTAATTCACTCACAAATGTGTCCCCGTATATTTAAAGCTGCCCTGACTGTAAAGCGCATTGGTGTTAACGGCTAGTTACAATATAGAATGTGGGCAAAGTTAAAATAACACGCTCTGCACACATCTACAGTATGCTACCCTAGGTAATAGCACAAAAATACAGCTTGCTTACTCCACAGAGCAAGTTAATTTTTAAAGAAGGTTTAGCAGGCAAGGTCTGGCCAACAGCTTATAAAATATATACATAAGTAGCAGAGAGACTTACGCACATAAAACTCTAATGACTTTTAAATAATGTAAAGCAATGCAGATGTAGCACTGTGGTCTAGACTTAGAGGGATTCTACCAGAATGAACACTTATCACCTACAAGGTGATAAGTGATCGCTAGGGATCCCAACTCTGGGACAGCCACCAATCACTAGACCGGTGGTCCCATGACCCCCAGTTAAATGGAGTGGTGCATTATTAGCCAATGCTCTATTCAAATGGTGGACATAAGACCTCTGTTCCTGAGAAGGGACCCCCAGACCCCTGTCTTGGAAGATATTCTTCCAGTACATATTGATGACCTATTCTTGATGGATTTTTCACAAAAAATAGCATGTTGCTACAATTGCTTACTATCCCCCATTGCCTTTTCCCATTGCAGGGACTTGTCTGTCTTCTGGATATGCAGAGTAAAAGGACAGATAGTAAGCACAAGGTTTGAAGGGGTTTATGTGACTACTATAGGGACTACTACTGTGTTTCCCCGAAAAGAAGACAGTGCCTTATATAATTTTTTCCTCCCAAAGAGGCACTCTGTGGGACATTTTCTAAGGAGTCTAAAAAGTGCAATTTAACTGATTCATTAACATGTAGCACTGCCATAGTAAATGCATCTAAATAAAAAGGCGCAAAAAAGGTGCAAAAACTATTAAAAAAAATTGCACAGTTTTATTTACCTGGTTCTGACCAGACGTAAGCTTGCGCCTGTTTATGCGACTTTTTAAAAAGTCGCAAATGATAAATTGGGGGCTAATCCCAGATTATGCAAACTTTTGGGTGAATACTTAAAACAGGCAGATAAAAAAAAAAGTTGCATCTAAAAATATTCATCTGTCGAATACTGGTTCATAAATAGAACTTAGACCAAAAATGGGTGAAAAATGCAATTATTCACCAAAAATAAGGCGCAAACCAGACCATGGAACAGTGTGTCTGCGGAGCTTGCTGACAAAATCCACAAGGGGATTAGGTAAGTGGGGGAGGGGCTGGGTAAGGTGGGTGGTTAGCGGCCTTACTTTTGGGGGTGGCTTATTTTGGGGGTGGCTTATTATGGGGGGTGCCTTATTTAGATGTAGGACAGCCAGAGACCAGGTCACATGGGTGCCTGCAGGATTTGAACGGTCTAGTAGCACCGGAATAACACGTCGGGAAGGTGATCGTCAAGAGTATGCGTGCCAGCCTGCAGCCGGGGAGTGCTTCTTTAAGGACAAACATTATGCCTTCAGTCGCACAACGGCCTCTCTTCTAGCCAACCAGCACCCTGCTCTGTACTGATAAGATGCAAGTACATCACAACAGATGGGTCACTCTTTCTTTTGGAGGAGATTCTGGCTTGGTTAATAATGTTCAGCTGTGCTGCTGTAAAAAAGAAATACTCACCTACCCCATTACCCAGAAGTTCTTGTTATTGCACCTTGCAGCCCCCTCACTCTCCTCCTCTCCCTTTTTCTAAAATGAGGTATAGAAGCAGGTACTGTCTGCTCAGCCAACCATTGAGTGATTGTAGTGGTGTTCTGTCTTCACCAGTAATTGGGTGAATGGCCCAGGCTTGCTCCAAAGCATCAACTTGCAAGCAGGCAGAGTGGAAGGAGTTGCAGCCAGACCTGCAATGAATCAGGGTAGCTAAATATGACTTTTTTACTTAAAAAATTAAATACTGGAACCTTTTTAAAGTGGTTGAGCACTGACAGGGACACTACCACCAATGTGGTTCTCTTCTTTTTGATGGACCATCAGTAAACAGAGAAAGGTGCCGTCTATTGAGAATGATGGCTGCAAATAATGATCATGATGCGGCCGTTTGCTGTCAAATGGCGGCCTGGTCCCATAATGGGAACATAGCGGTAACTGGATTTTGTCAATTTCCAATAGTAAGTGATGGAGGAGTTTCATTGCAATATTGGAACCTGTAATGCAGCCTAAGGCTATGTTCACACACAGTATTTTTGTGGATATCCGTCATTTAACAGCAAATAACGGCCTTAATTTCAAAACAACGGCTATTGTTTTAAAATATGGATGGCCATTCACTCAATTTCAACAGTTCCACTCCTGGTTTTGGTTGCAAAATACTGAAAAACATACTGAGCAAAAATACTGTGTGTGAACATAGCCTTATGATGTATTTTCACTTTTAGTCGAAATTTTACTCCTTCAGTCACATATGGAGGCAGCTAACCATTTCTCAAGGTCACGTGCAGTCTCTGAACCATAGGGTGAGCCGTCCTGTTCTATCCAGACAAGAAATGCCCTAGATAAAAGATTGTCTGGGACAACAGCGACAAAAAAACTGCAAACTTGTAGCTATGGTCAGCATAATCCAGGGTTTCAGGAGGTCCCTTCCCCAGACATCTCAGATGTGAACAGAATGCATGTAAATTGCTCTGCAAGGCTTTCTCCAGTCTCATAAATGATGCAGGGTTGGCGGTCACTGGCATCCAGAAGCATTACGTTACACCCTTGATCTCAGCCCAATGTATCTACCCCGCAGACCTTTTTATTCCTGCATATATGTGCATTTTATTACATATAGATATAGAAGATGTCAACTTCAAAACGTGTATGGAAAATAATTTAGAGCAGCTCAGCCCTTAGTTATCTGTATTACAAGTTAATGTATTGTTTCTACCAGGACCGTAGGGAGGGTGGGGGAGGGGAGGCAGCTGATCAGCAGAGGTATTTCCCATACTGTACTGTCTCCTGGCTGCTGTTTAGCTATAATTTGCACAAAATCGCTGCATTTTTACCGAGATTTTGTGCAAATCAGGGCTAAACAGCAGCCAGGAGACAGTACAGCAAAGTTACTGTGTAGATGGTGAAGGACCTTGACATGTAACTATGATGTCACCGCAGGTCCTGTATGTACATTGCACTATGGAGGAGGAAGAAAGAAAATACAGGTGTGTGGGAGGAGTCTGGGGAGGGGGGGTGAAGGGTTCCCAGTCTGGAGTGGGGAGGGGGGCAGGCGGGTACTGGGTGACACCAGTCTGGGATGGGGGGGAAACACACAAGAGAGATTACAGTGTCTATTTAGGGGTCTGGTTGTACATTATTATATACTTAACCCCTTAATAACTGCCCTATCCAAATATACATCACATTTATATAAAACTTATCTACTATCTGCAGAGGTAGGGAACCTTGGATCTCCAGTTGTTGCAGAACTACAACTCCCATCATGTCTGGACAGCCAAAGTTTTAGCTGTGACTGTCCATGTATGATGGGAGTTGTAGTTTTGCAACAGCTGGGGAGCCAAGATTCCCTACGCCGCTCTATAAAGCACCTGTATCTGTATATAAAGCCACCATAATACAAGAGTCATTTTTCTAAATTATTTCTATTTTGAATTTGGTGATGGAATACCGTACTGGAGGTGTCGCTGCTGTTGTCTCCAATGCTGAGTGGAGGTGATTGGACTTTGGGAAATCCTAGATTCGATCGAACTCGAACATTCACAAACCTGCCGCATTAGATTGCTGATGCCTGCCTGGTCCGTGGGGAAGGAGGAGAGTGCCCGAGTACCACCTGGAATTCTGGGATTCAGCCTAGGTAATAGGTAATAGGCTGTATCCCAGAATTCCAGGTGGTACCCAGGCAGTCTCCTCCTTCCACACGGACCGGTAAGGCATCAGCAATCTAATGCGGGAGATTCGTGAATGTTCGAGTTCGATCGAACCTAGGATTTCCCGAGGTTCGATCAACTCTACTGCTGAGCGTATCTGTGCATTAGGAGACGGCACCACAGAATCACATTACACTGGGTGTCACACTGGAAATAGATCAGGAAGCTTCACCTCCTAATTCACAGGTACAGACAGCAGGGAGAGGAGACAACAGCGCCTCCTCAGGTACAGAGAGCAGGGAGTGGAGACAACAGCGCCTCCTCAGGTACAGACAGCAGGGAGCGGAGACAACGGCGCCTCCGTTAAGGTACTTAGGGACCAAACTTTAAATGGCAAAAATGGAAGAACTTAAAAAAATGCTGATTGAGCCCAGAGCTGCCTGATAATCATGCTTCATAAAGACATTCCAGGTACACAGTAAATATGGCATTATGTATCCCATATTGTGAACACCACACTAGTGCTGCCAGTAGAGATGAGCGAATCGCTCATCTCAACAATCGCTTATCTAAACTTCATTTAAAAAAAATAAAATATATATATCATATATATATTTATGTTATATACCAGCAGTAAAGGGACAACATGGGCCCCCTGTGCTTACTGCGCACACAAAGAGGGGGGGGCGCCAAATTGAATCTTTGCCCTGGGTGCAGGAGAGCCCAGCTACACCTAAGTACTATACTATGCTACAGCTGTATATGATGCAGTAGGAATTCATTCAGATTCATTGATAGTGATCCAAAGCACATAAGCTGTAGCCAGATCACACTACACGTCATCTGAGCCATCACTGGATGGAGCCTCTAAATATATCTCAGTGTGACATCCAGCTCTCCTGGTGTGTTATATTTGCAAAATCTTTAAAAATACATGATTCTTAAAGACTGCTGACACATCCGTTCTGTGCTGCCAGGAACAGCAATGAAATTGGGTTACTTGTGACTTAGAATCACCCTTGGCGAGTTTTCACTGAGAGGCAGAGAGGATAAGTAACTGGTTCTCCATGTGCGTTGGTTTTGTATTAATTCAATGAATAATAGGTAAGCCCGGTATTCCTAGATTAGATAACAAAATAATATTATCTCCACTTATCATTGGTTTTATAATTCATTTCAACAGTTATACTTGCAGACATTGAATGGACAAAGACTGTTTTCCATCCGTGTCTCACTAAAATAACTGCAACTTCAAAAAATAGAACTTTTAGGCCTCTGTCACACATTGGGGGACATTTATCAAAGGGTGTAAAATGTAAACTGGTATAAAGTGCCCATAGCCACCAATCACAGCCCAGCATTCAGCTCTGTTAAAATGAAAGAGGAGCTGTGATTGGTTGCTGTGGGCGGTTTACACCAGTTTATATTTTACATCCTTTGATAAATCTGGTCCATAGTGTTTTTGGCTTGTAAAAAGTTTTTTTAATGGCATTTTAATTTTTCTGTTACCTTTTTTATGTTTTTCAAATACTACACGCCATAAATACCATTACAAGAGCATACTGTGTTAAAAAAAAATAAATCTAAATCTAAATGTACATTGCAGTGTCCTGGTACCTGTTTCCCAGCTACTTTATGTATAAGGTTGTCGTATGGTTGAGGAATATTTTACTTTGAACATTAGGGTGCCTTAACACACTGGACCCGGAGCAGATTTCACACTGTGAATTCGTAGCGAAATCCGCTGCAGATCCAGTGCCTGTTCATCCCTATGAGAATACATACTCGCAGCCAGAGCATACATCACCTGCTCCTCGTTCCGGCTTGCTTCTGGGGTTCCCGGCATCTGCTTGGCAAGCTCAGCAAATCAGTTTGCTGCCCTGCCGTCCAGCTGAGAACCGCCGAAGCAATCCAGAGCAGGGAGCAGGTGATGTATGCTCTCTCTGGCAATGGGATGTCAATCCCGCTGCAAGTATGCATTCTCATAGCAATGAACAGGCACTGGATCCGCAGCAGATTTCGCTGCAAATTCGCATTGTAAAATCCGCTGCGGATCCAGTGTGTGTGACGGCACCCTAAAACTGTTTTTGGGTATTTATATATTCTTTTTATGTACTGCCATTTGTCACACTTGTATACAAGGCATTACAGCATACAAAGTATATTATCAGTGCATTTTGTGAGTTATTGTGATTTAACATTTCTGCTGTGTCTTAAACACACCAACTGTGACATTTATGGAAGATGCGTTGTTCATATAATGTCTCTCAAACAATAAGAGCAGTCCCTGTTAACCCACAAAAAGGGGTGGGGAAAACTAGTGTAAACCAATCTGAGTCCATGTCTGCCACTCCGCCATTAGTGCGATTGGGGCAGCGGGCACCCCAGCACCTCAATGGTGTGCTGAGGTGTTGTGGGGGGGGAGGAGGGGGCGGCGATTGCCGTGTGATGGTGTCCGGGTGCCGGGCATAGTTAGGAGCGGTCCGGGGGGGCGCCGGGGGCGGGGGCGCGAAGAGGGGGGGTGCGGGGCATTAGTGCGAATGGGGCAGCAGGCACCCCAGCACCTCAATGGTGTGCTGAGGTGTGGTGGGGGGGAGGAGGGGGCGGTGATCGCCGTGTGATGGGGTCTGGGTGCCGGGCAGTGATAGGAGCTGTCTGGGGGGTGCCGGGTACGCAATGCCGGGGGGGGGGGGGTTGCGATCGGGGCAGCAGGCACCCCAGCAGAGTGTTGTATTGAGGGAGGGGGCAGAGGCGATGACGGGGGGGGGGTGCGATCGGGACAGCGGGCACCCCAGCAAAGGGCAGAGCGGTGTATCAAGGTCCGGGTGGAGAGGGGGAATAGATCGGGTGGCGGTCACCTGCTCATGTCCTAGAAGTTCTCGGGCAGCTGTGGTCGCGGGGGTAGCGGGCTCTCAACAAATCCGGAATCACGGGCACTTTTCTGAAGTGTATCAGGAAAGTGCCCGTGATTCTGGCGCTCCCATAGAGTTCTATGGGTGCTTCCGTGCTGGAATTCCGGAGCAAATTAGGACCGGTTCTAAAAAATCCGGTTGTATTTTCCGGAACGGACACCCTTCCGGAAAAATCCGGAAGGGTGTCCGTGCCTAATGAAAGTCTAAGGGTCCGGAAATCCGTCCGAATTTCCTGATAGGAAATCCGGTTGGTTTTTCCCGACGTGTGAAGGGGGCCTTATTAGTAAGACCATTTAGTTAGTAAGTTTTCTCTATATCCTGTGTAATGCCATATACAGAGAGTGTCAAACAGGTAGGGAGATGTTCCCAGATACGTTCGAGCTCCTGAAGTTACTTCTAACCTTAACCTGATCATCTGTAAAGGTCAAGCCATAGAAGAAAACTTTCCCCTTGTGCAAAGAGATGTATTTTCAAAGCCTTAAATCTGCAACAAGCAAGTCACCATTTTGCTTGCTACAAGAATAAGTTATAACCTTCTAGTTCAAGGTTGGATAATCTGCTCAAGGGCCCTCTAGCATTTACTCTTCTCTGTTAATAGGCCTCTGGTCATAGATACACTGATCCACTTCTACATCAGTGATTGTGCGCCTTCATACATCCCTCCAAGTATTGTGTGACAGATCTGTAGAGTTCTTCTGTGAGTATGACTGCTTCTTCTTATGCTCAGTTTCCTTAAAGGAATTATCCAGTGCTACAAAAACATGGCCACTTTTCCCCCCTCTCTTGTCTCCAGTTCAGGTGTTGTTTCCAATTAACCTCCATTTACTTCAATGGAACTGACATTACTTATGGTGCGTTTACACAGACAGATTTATCTGACAGATCTTTGAAGCCCAAACCAGGAACAGACTATAAACAGGGATCAGGTCATAAAGGAAAGGCTGGGATCCATCCTCTTTTTAAATCCATTCCTAGCTTTGGCTTCCAAAATCTGTCAGATAAATCTGTCTGTGTAAACGCACCATTATATTCCACAGTAGCACATATTTCCCCACCTCAAGTAACTAGCTAGTGCTACAATAAGTGCTGGCGGGCAAAAAAGGATGGGTATAACTCAGCACGAACTAACAACAACACCTACAAATTTATACAGCTGAAAACCCAAGTAAATCTATATAAAATCACTTTTTATTAGTCTTTCATTAAAATACAACATAGTGGTAGAAGAAAAAATCAGAACTGGATTGGCAGAGCACATGGGCGACTTTCTGGTAAACAACAATAATATAGTATATTACAGGTAAAGGAAGTTACATCCTGGGGGCAAACGTCATACAGCCTCCCATTCATATAAACCAGAAACAAAAAAACTGGTAACATCAAAAAGAATGAATTTCAGTACACAGAAGCCCAAAGCAATGCGCCCCGACGTACGTTTCGGCTGAACGCCTTTATCTAGGGGTGGCGCTATGTTGTGAGATCCGATCTTATATAGGTCATGTCTAATTAGCCCCGACCGTGGGTCTCCAGCCCGGAAGCATTCCGGTGGGTTCATGTTCCTGACGTCATGCGCCGAGATTCATGCAGGTGAATACTAATTGCTCTCACCCTGTGTTTATGTGACATTTTACAACTGATTGGTCGGGGGTAATTAGACATGACCTATATAAGATCGGATCTCACAATATAGCGCCACCCCTAGATAAAGGCGTTCAGCCGAAACGTACGTCGGGACGCATTGCACTGGGCTTCTGTGTACTGACATTCATGAGGTATTGAACATTGTATACTAAGACGTGTTTTTTTTTTTATGTTACCAGTTTTTTGTTTCTGGTTTATATGAATGGGAGGCTGTATGACGTTTGCTCCCAGGATGTAACTTCCTTTACCTGTAATATACTATATTATTGTTGTTTACCAGATAGTTGACATGTGCTCTGCCAATCCAGTTCTGATTTTTTCTTCTACCACTATGTTGTATTTTAATGAAAGACTAATAAAAAGTGATTTTGTAGGTGTTGTTGTTCAATGGAACTGAGTTTGAAACCCCACCCAATCTGGAGACAAGAGAGGGGGAAAAGTGGCCATGTTTTTGTAGCGCTGGATAACCCCTTTAAAGTAGCTCTGTAAACCGTTTGGTTATCAAGGTGTCTTAGAGCCCAAGTGTGCAGTAAACTTGCTATTTGCATTAAAGGGGTACTCCGGGCAAATTACATAATTTAACACTGCACTTACAAAGGAAAGTTATATAACATTGCCATTTACACTCATTAGGACAGCTGTAATGTTACCCGTTTTTCAAAGAATCAAAGTCCCACCGGAAGTTCTGTAGTTCAGGAAAAAGGAAACACGTCTCAGTGCTGTTCCACAGGTGCCATATTGAGACGTGATGGATTTCCTCTCTGTCACAGGGAAACCCGCCCCTCAACACATCCTCTTCCCGCTCTACTCCTCCTCTGCCCGCGCCACTCCTCCTCTTCCCGCCCCAATCCTCCTCTGCCCGCCCAGTTTTACAATACATACTATATTATCTGTCAGGCTCCCTCCTCTGCAGGATCTCAGTCTCCTCTGCTTCTCAGTCATTCTTGAGAAGATCGGCAGCCAGGGCCGGCGTCAGCACCCGGCATACTCGGGCAAGTGCCGGGCCCACGGCCGCTCAAGGGGCCCCTGACACTTGCCCGAGCAGTGAGCCAGATGCCCGCCGCATCACCGACCCCCCAGACACCCGAAGAGATGGGTGCTGCCGACCCCAAGTCCGGGGGAGGGCTGGAGGGGCTGGGGAAGGACCTGCCGTGTTTGCTGCACTGGAGAAGGACCTGTGGTGACGTCATGAGGGGGCGGGGCTGAGAACGGGAGAGGACGCAGGTGGATGAAGGACCTGTGATCATTGTCATTTGACATGAGGGGGCAGGGCTCACTTATATTTCCCTTCTGTATGCTGTGAGTTTTAGTCCTTCTCCTACATCTCCTCCTGTAATTGCGATGCCCTGGCCCCTAGGGGCCACTCCGCAGTATAGATGGTGCTAACAGGCAGGAACCGGGGCAGCTGTAGGATAATGTGGTCACGGTGTAGGCACGAGGGTGATACAGCTGGAAACCGGGCTCCTGACCATGCGGGAATACTGGGCATGCGATTCCTCGTTGTCCTTAGTCAGGGCACCAATTATCACACCAATGCCAAGGTTCAGAAACAACGGTAGTTGTATATTTATTGTAACGGTGTTAACTAGTAGCAACAGTCTCTCCGCATGCAACCGGGCATAAGGCAATCTTGAATAAAGCAGAGTAAT
This sequence comes from Dendropsophus ebraccatus, assembly GCF_027789765.1. Lineage (NCBI taxonomy): Eukaryota > Metazoa > Chordata > Amphibia > Anura > Hylidae > Dendropsophus > Dendropsophus ebraccatus. The sequence continues at coordinate 52,392,363 of NC_091455.1, forward strand.
GGGTGATGCTGCAATAGGCTGTGAGAGTAGCGTGCTGAATGATGGGAGTAGTAGTGAAACTGAAGATGAGATGCTGGATGGAATGAGACTTGAAAGAAATACTTGCTGTTGATGATTTGAGAAGATGATGAGAAGAATGACTGAAGAATCGACACCCAGATGAGAATCTTGAGACTTGAGACAGGAACACAGCCAGTGGACTGGAGCAGCAGAGCACACGCAGGCCTCTCTCTTAGCAGGGAGAGAGGACAAACACACAACCTATTCCCTTTGTGGTAGGGAATAGACTGAGGTAGAACAGGAAGTCACATGGTAACCCCAGCCAAAAGCTCGATGACCATTGGAGTTACCATGGAAGCAGGGCACAGTCACGTGACATCCAGCCATTGCATCATCACACCATTAGGCATACACAGAGAAATATACATGAGAAGTACCATGCTTGAACACTAGGTGGCGACATAATACCATTAGGCACTGATACCTGAATATACATGCAATAAATGAATGAAATAGCAGACCTGAATACTGCAGGGGTGACACAATACACTCAGTTTGCAGTGGACCATAGCTTTCCAGAACAGAACTGGTTATAATACAAGTGTGAACATAAGAAGGGCTGTTCTGGGACACTTCATAATGGTCTCTGATCTCCCATAACAACAGGCTGGATATGTTGGGAGTTGTAGTCCTCCTCTTATATGTCCTCTGATCTCCCATAATAACAGGTTGTCCATGCTGGGAGTTGTAGTCCTCCTCTTATATCTCCTCCTGTGATGTCCTCCGATCTCCCATAATAACAGGCTGTCCATGCTGGGGGTTGTAGTCCTCTTCTTATATCTCCTCCTGTGATGTCCTCTGATCTCCGATAATAACAGGCTGGACATGCTGGGAGTTGTAGTACTCCTCTTATATCTCCTCCTGTGATGTCCTCTGATCTCCGATAATAACAGGTTGGACATGCTGGGAGTTGTAGTCCTCCTCTTATATCTTCTCCTGTGATGTCCTCTGATCTCCGATAATAACAGGCTGGACATGCTGGGAGTTGTAGTCCTCCTCTTATATCTCCTCCTGTGATGTCCTGTGATCTCCCATAATAACAGGCTGGACATGCTGGGAGTTGTAGTCCTATTATATCTCCTCCTGTAAGTACTCTGATCTCCCATAATAACAGGCTGGACACGCTGGGAGTTGTAGTTCCCCCCGGTATACCTCATGCAATGCCTACTGATTGTAACTCCATTCTGGCCTCCTCTATGGTGAACAGACTAGAATACAGACTCCAGGGGGAGGACCTGCTTCTAGCAACTCCATTCTAGTCCATTCTAGCATGGATGCGCTCTCACCAACAGGCGCAGAGCGATGACGTCATCACGCCTGCTGGTGGATCCACAAGGCGCACACAAGGGAGAAGAGGACCCGTCCCCCGCCCGAATTAGTGAGTAAGATTTTATTTTTTTATTTTCTTGTGTTGAGGGGAATTACTATGGGGGCAGTGGGCATTACTATGGGGGCAGGGGACATTACTATGGGGCAGAGCAGGGGGCATCTACTATGGGGGCATGGCAGGGGGCATTACTATGGGGACAGAGGGCATTAGTACTATATGGAGGGCACAGCATTGGGACATTATTACTATATGGGGGGCACAGCACGGGACCCACAAGCCTCCTTACTTTACTGCACATGACACCAAACAGTGGAGTTACTACTGTATGGGAGTCTATGGGTGGGAAAAAGGGAAGGAAGTTGCTGGAAATGTGCGGAGTCTAAGATGTTTGTCTGAGAGGTCCTTAAGAGATGAATTGTAGCTTGAAGAAATCATCATGGAGGTCTGGGCCAGATGGAGAGGAAACGGAGAGCGATCGCCTCAGATCAAAGAAGACGTCACCTGTGAGTTACTGAATTACGTTTTTTTTCAGTATTTTGTCAAACTTTATTTGGAAGGTGTGCCCCGAGGTGTGCTAGGTGTGCCCCGAGGTGTGCTAGGTGTGCCCCGAGGTGTGCTAGATGTGCCCCGAGGTGTGCTATACAAAGGGGCCCGCTGAGGCTTCAGATCTATCTATCTATCTATCTATCTATCTATCTTTTATCTATTTTCTATCTATCTATCTATCAACAGCTTGCATAAGCACAATCACCATCATCAAGTATCAGCATGGCATGATGGTGGGGGTTGTATGTGTGTAAGCTAGAGTTGCACAGCTTTCAGAACTACTACCACCATCATTGTCTCTTGGACAAGGTGCTGGTAGTAATTTTTCAAGCTGTGCAACTCCAGGTTGCACAACCACAACCTTCAGCATCATGCCATATTAAAGTAGACAATGGTGGCTGCAGTTTTTATTCACTTGACACCCAAATAAGGTTGCTGGGTTGTCAGTATTTACCATTACTGCTTGTGTAGGGGACTAAGCTGTGCAGTGGGAGGGGAATAGATGGAGGGAGGCAGGGAATAGAGGAGCTAGGGATGGGGGGCGGGGTTGTGGCCATGTTTGTGGGTGGGAGGAGGAGGTGGGAGGTTTAGGGCTTGTTCCCACTGAGCAAAAGCAGCTGAATTTCTGCGCTGAATCAGCCGGCAAAAAAAAAAAAACGACTGTTATTTCAAAACAACGGCCGTTGTTATTTGCTTTTTATTAAACGACTGTGACAATTATGGCCGTCCAGTAAAAATGGCTGTCATTTTTTATGGTGTATGAACATAGCTTAAAGCTGGAGTAGATTCCAACTACAATTTATGCTTAATAGCAGGTGTAAATCATAGTAAATCTGGTACGTGGTATGGCTCCTTCTGCGAAATCATGCCCCTCTCTGTGACAAGCCCTCCTCCCTTAACAAGCCCATCGCAGATTGCATAATGTTTGCGAAAACAAATTGTGAATTTTTGCTGATTTGTATCAGACACAGAAAATCTAATTATCCCCAAAGTGTTTCGGATTGCACAGAAGTGTCCAGTATGACACTCTAAATTCTCCTCTGAATCGGCTACGTCCTAGTAAACTGTAAATTCGCTCATCTCTTATAAACTGTACAATGTTGCATCAAAGAACAAAATAATGTTTAGTGTTAAAAGTATGCAAAAAAAAAAGCCCATGGAGCCTCATTTAAGAGTCTCAAAACGCAGGACTAGCCAGATGTCCCTCCGGGAAGGACCCAGCCAATTAGTAGCTCCTGTAGGAAAACCACCAAAACCAGCATATTAACCCTTTAAGGACCAGGCCCAAAATGAACCAGTGGACCGCGCAAATTTTGATCTTAGTGTTTTCGTTTTTCCCTCCTCCCCTTCTAAGAGCTCTAGCACTCTCAGTTTTCTATCTACAGGCCATGTAAGTGCTTGTTTTTTACAGGAGTATATGTACTTTGTAATGGCGTCATTCATTTTACCATAACATGTATGATGGAATTCCAAATATATTATTTATGAAGATATAAATAGGTGAAATCGCTAAAAAGAATGCAATATGGTAACGTTTGGGGGGTTCCTGTGTCTACGTAATGCACTATATGGTAACAGCGACATGACACTATTATTCTATAGGTCAGTCTGAACACAACCATATGCAGGTTACACAGATTCTCTAATGTTATATATGTATTTTTTTTATGAAATCCTTTTATTTGGCAATTAAATATTAATAAAATGGGCCTATTGTGACGCTTATAACAGTTTTATTTTTTCACCTACGGGGCTGTATGGGGTGTCATTTTTTCCGCCATGATCTCTAGTTTTTATTAATACCATATTTGTGAAGATCAGACGTTTTGATCACTTTTTATTGATTTTTTTAAATATATAATGTAACATAAAATCGGTAATGTGCGCACTTTTTTCCCTCTTTTCGTGTACGCCGTTCACCGATCACAATGATGCTTGTTATATTTTAATAGATCGGACAATTACGCACGCTACGGTATATTATATGTTTATCTATTTATTTATTTTTATATGTTTTATTTATATAATAGGAAAGGGGGGTGATTTCAACTTTTATTGGGGGAGGGGTTTTGGGGTAGTGTAATAGTGTTTTTAACTTTTTTTTTTTTTATACACATTTGAAGTCCCTTTGGGGGACTTTTACATACACTACTTGGATTTTTACACTGACCATTGCTATGCCATAGGCATAGCATTGATCAGTGTTATCGGCGATCTGCTCATTGAGCCTGCCTGTGCAGGCTCAGTGTAGCAGATCGCCGATCGGACCGCACGGAGGCAGGTGAGAGACCTCCGGCAGTCCGTTTCAACGATCGGGACCCCCGCAGTCACACTGCAGGGGTCCCGATCGGTAAATGACAGGGGACTCCCCTTGTCACTTACACTTAAACGCCGCGGTCGCGCCACGATCACGCCATTTAAGGGGTTAATGACACGCGGCAGCGCGATCGCTGCAGCGTGTCATTACCGGTGAGGTCCCGGCTGCTCACTGCAGCCGGCCCCCACCTCCTATGAAGCGCGCTCCTACGTCCAGGGGTCATCTAGGGGTTAAAGGGGTAGTGCGGCTCTAAGAAATTATTCACAGCTGCATCACCAGCTGCTCAGCCGCGATTGGCTGAGCATAACTGCGATCACGCCATTTAAGGGGTTAATGACACGCGGCAGCGCGATCGCTGCAGCGTGTCATTACCGGTGAGGTCCCGGCTGCTCACTGCAGCCGGCCCCCACCTCCTATGAAGCGCGCTCCTACGTCCAGGGTCATCTAGGGGTTAAAGGGGTAGTGCGGCTCTAAGAAATTATTCACAGCTGCATCACCAGCTGCTCAGCCGCGATTGGCTGAGCATAACTGTGCTCAGCCAATCGCGGCTGAGCACAGTTAGGACGCGGCAGAGGGGGGGGGGCGGCATGAGGGGTCGGCCGGCCTCCCGAAGATGACGTCAAGATTACAGACGGAGTCGGTCGACACGGATCAGGTATGTATACTGCACTATACTTCCGGGTACACGGGCGGGGGTCGGGGAACACAAGAAGGGGGCCATTTACATACATAACATACATTACAAAGTTGTATAACTTTGGAATGTGTGTTATTTTGTGAATAATTTCTTAGCGCCGCACTACCCCTTTAAGTGACCCTGTAAGTCAATATAATGATAAGGGAAAAACCAAGGCCAGGTATCTATCCACATACAGCTGTTTCATTTTGTTGATCTGTTTTCCGTATAGTGTTGAAGGTAGACATTCCATAGTGTTTTCTATTGCAATTAAAATTCCTTGGTGTGTCTCCCCATCGGACTAGACTAGCTCATTTATAGAAGTCTACAGGGAGAGCAGTTTTCTCCGGTCAGGATTGATATCTTCTATTTGAGATTATAGTTGTGAAAATGACAAGGTGAAATGTTTCTTCCACTGTGGGAAAAAATTAATTCCGTTCCATTCAAAGTTTTTTTTTTTGTTTTTTGTTTTTTTCTAGAAGGCAAAATATTTATAGAGTAAAATCAGACTCAATCTAAAACACTACAAGGCAGAATAGAAGATACCTGTCTAATCACATTAGAATCAGTTTATGTACCAGGAGATTGGAAGTTTAATATAAAAGAAAAATGAAGCATACATAATTAAGCCACATTTAGAAAGTGCAGAATTTTAATGTATAAATTGTGACTGTTTTCCATATTCCAAAATACAATAATCATCTCCCAGCGTTTATTCTGTAATCCTTTTTATTAGTTTTAACTAATTCAATTAATGCGGCATCCAACTCCTCAATGGTTTTCCAATTAATCTACTTGCCAATGTCAGAATCTAAGATGTAAACAAAATCATTTATATTTATACCCGCGTGAAATTAATGGGCTAAATGTGCTGTAATTACTAAAATATTCATAAATTTCATTTAAGGACATAACAGATTGAAATAAATGTGCCTCTGAAAAAAAATATATTAATGAATATTTTTATGAACTGAATACATTTGCATTTCTTTTCTATGTTGTATAAATGCATGTACAGACATGGGGCTCCTGAAAAATAGAGCTCACAAAAAATAAACTACTGTCGTAGTTCATATCAACTATTGAGATTAGCTTTTTAATTTTCCACTCTTCACTAGAGCTGTAACCAGTTTTCTTAACCCCTAGACGACCCAGGACGTAGAGTTACGTCATGGAAGTCTGTCCCCAGACGACCCTGGACGTAACTGTACATCCTGGTGTTTCTCCCGCTAGGAAGCGCTACCACGTGTCATTAACCCCTTAAACGCCGCGACCGTGGCGTTTAAGTGTAAGTGACAGGGGGAGTCTCCTGTCACTTACCGATCGGAACCCCTGCAGTGTGACTGCGGGGATCCCGATCGTTGAAACGGACGGCCGGAGGTCTCTCACCTGCCTCCGTGCGGTCCGATCGGCGATCTGCTACACTGAGCCTGCACAGGCAGGCTCAATGAGCAGATCGCCGATAACACTGATCAATGCTATGCCTATGGCATAGCAATGATCAGTGTACAAATCAAAGTACTGTATGTCCCAAAGGGACTTCAAATGTGTAAAAAAAAAAAAAAGTTAAAAACACTATTACACTACCCCAAAACCCCTCCCCCAATAAAAGTTGAAATAACCCCCCTTTCCTATTATATAAATAAAACATATAAAAATAAATAAATAGATAAACATATAATATACCGTAGCGTGCGTAATTGTCCGATCTATTAAATTATAACAAGCGTCATTGTGATCGGTGAACGGCGTACGCGAAAAGAGGGAAAAAAGTGCGCAGATTACCGATTTTATGTTACATTATATATTTAAAAAAATCTATAAAAAGTGATAAAAACGTCCAATCTTCACAAATATGGTATTAATAAAAACTGGGGATCATGGCGGAAAAAATGACACCCCATACAGCCCCTTAGGTGAAAAAATAAAACTGTTATAAGTGTCACAATAGGCTCATTTTATTAATATTTAATTGCCAAAAAAAAAGGATTTTATAAAAAAAATATATAACATTAGAGAATCAGTGTAACCTGCATATGGTTGTGTTCGGGCTGACCTATAGAATAATGGTATTATGTCGCTGTTACCATATAGTGTATTACGTAGACACAGGAACCCCCCAAACGTTACCATATTGCATTCTATTTTACGATTTCACCTATTTATATCTTCATAAATAATATATTTGGAATTCCATCATACATGTTATGGTAAAATGAAAGACGCCATTACACAGTACAACTATTCCTGTAAAAAACAAGCACTTACATGGCTTGTAGATAGAAAACTGAGAGTGCTAGAGCTCTTAGAAGAGGAGGAGGGAAAAACGAAAACACTAAGATAAAAATTTGCGCGGTCCACTGGGTCATTTTGGGCCTGGTCCTCAAATGGTTAAAGGGGGTTGCCAGGCTTGGAAAAACATGGCCGCTTTATTCTAGAAACAACAGCTCTCTTGTCCTCAGTTTGGGTCCTCAGTTCCATTGAAGTGAAGAGAGCTGAATTGTAATAACACACACAACCTGAGGACATGGGTGGCGCTGTTTTTGCAAGAAAGTGGCTTTGCTTTTTCTAAGCCTATTCTCTTTAAAGGAGTTGTGGCAAGATGATAACATCTGTATATATGCCGTATTATGGCATATGGACATTTCAGAGATCTTTTTCTCAACCCCTCCCCCTCTTTCGATGGTAGTCTCAGTGCATCCATGCATTACTGTATATAGACAGCCATGCAATAAATATACCTGGACCAGAGTTGTCTTCAAATCAGAAATGGGTTTCCTTTACAAGACACCCCCCCATCCCCCCTCCCCCCGACTGTCTAGAAAGCTGGCAGCACAGCTAGATAGATATCAGTAAACGAAGTCACAGCAAACCTTTGTTGTCTATGTTTCTGATTTTATTTTCAATTTAAAAAAATCACAAGTTGGGCCATGAATAGTGTCAATGAGGCGGAGCCTATTGTTCCCTGTACCCTAGCCCGCTACACATTACTGTCATTTATGCACACTGCTAATTATGCAACGGGGTCGGCATACAGCACAATTGAATGTAACGGGGCTAGGGCCCAGAGAAAAAAAGGCCCCACCTCCTTGACACTAGTCACAAGTAAATGTTTTTTGGGAAAATATAAACACTGACACAGGAAGCAGAGGTATGCCCTAAATGCTTTTATTGATATCTATCCAATGGTGCCACCCACAGAGTAGTCAGGTGTGACAGATTGACTTTTAAGTATATGTATGTATGTATGTATGTATTGTATTGTATTGTATTGTATCAAAAAATTCTAAAATAGTATGGTACCATGTTAGACAGAAAAACCCATATGGTGGTAAATACACTACTGTTCAAAAGTTTGGGGTCACACTGAAATGTCCTTATTTTTGAAGGAAAAGCACTGTACTTTTCAATGAAGATAACTTTAAACTAGTCCTAACTTTAAAGAAATACACTCTATACATTGCTAATGTGGTAAATGACTATTCTAGCTGCAAATGTCTGGTTTTTGGTGCAATATCTACATAGGTGTATAGAGGCCCATTTCCAGTAACTTTCACTCCAGTGTTCTAATGGTACAATGTGTTTGCTCATTGGCTCAGAAGGCTAATTGATGATTAGAAAACCCTTGTGCAATCATGTTCACACATCTGAAAACAGTCTAGCTCGTTACAGAAGCTACAAAACTGACCTTCCTTTGAGCAGATTGTGTTTCTGGAGCATCACATTTGTGGGGTCAATTAAACGCTCAAAATGGCCAGAAAAAGAGAACTTTCATCTGAAACTCGACAGTCTATTCTTGTTCTTAGAAATGAAGGCTATTCCATGCGAGAAATTGCTAAGAAATTGAAGATTTCCTACAACGGTGTGTACTACTCCCTTCAGAGGACAGCACAAACAGGCTCTAACCAGAGTAGAAAAAGAAGTGGGAGGCCGCGTTGCACAACTAAGCAAGAAGATAAGCACATTAGAGTCTCTAGTTTGAGAAACAGACGCCTCACAGGTCCCCAACTGGCATCCTCATTAAATAGTACCCGCAAAACACCAGTGTCAACATCTACAGTGAAGAGGCGGCTGCGGGATTTTGGGCTTCAGGGAAGAGTGGCAAAGAAAAAGCCATATCTGAGACTGGCCAATAAAAGAAAAAGATTAAGATGGGCAAAAGAACACAGACATTGGACAGAGGAAGACTGGAAAAAAGTGTTGTGGACGGATGAATCCAAGTTTGAGGTGTATGGATCACAAAGAAGAATGTTTCTGAGACGCAGAACAAATGAAAAGATGCTGGAAGAATGCCTGACGCCATCTGTTAAGCATGGTGGAGGTAATGTGATGGTCTGGGGTTGCTTTGGTGCTGGTAAGGTGGGAGATTTGTACAGGGTAAAAGGGATTCTGAATAAGGAAGGCTATCACTCAATCTTGCAACGCCATGCCATACCCAGTGGACAGCGCTTGATTGGAGCCAATTTCATCCTACAACAGGACAATGACCCTAAACACACCTCCAAATTGTGCAAGAACTATTTACAGCAGAAGCAGGCAGCTGGTATTCTATCGGTAATGGAGTGGCCAGCGCAGTCACCAGATCTGAACCCCATTGAGCTGTTGTGGGAGCAGCTTGACCGTATGGTACGCCAGAAGTGCCCATCCAACCAATCCAACTTGTGGGAGCTGCTTCTAGAAGCGTGGGGTGCAATTTCTCCAGCTTACCTCAACAGATTAATAGCTAGAATGCCAAAGGTGTGCAATGCTGGAATTGCTGCAAAAGGAGGATTCTTTGAAGAAAGCAAAGTTTGATGTAAAAACAATGTTATTTCAAATACAAATCATTTTTTCTAACCTTGTCAATGTCTTGACACGTGGTGGTGAATAAGTGTGACTTTTCATGGAAAACACAAAATTGTTTGGATGACCCTAAACTTTTGAACGGTAGTGTACTTTCGATCAAAGTATTTTAGGAGTGATACCTTTATTGGCCAACAGAAAATTGTTATAATTGTGAGCTTTTGGGATTCAAAGGATCCCTTCCTCAGACAAGTTTACATTTGTAAAGCTCACAATTATAACTATTTGATTGGAGAAGATGGAGTCAAATGCCAAGCGTTTGGGTTTAGCCGAACTTGAACATTCGGCCGCTATCATTCCCTACAAATTGTGGTATATTCTCTCCAGTCTTACTAGGTGCTCTCTGCTGCCACCTCTGTTCATGATAGGAACTTTGCAGAACAGTAGCGAATCCCCATAAAAAAACCTCTCCTGCTGTGGACAGTTCCTGACATGGACAGAGGTGGCAGCAGAGAGCACCGTGTCAGACTGGGAAGAATACACCATGTCCTGTGGGGTATAAAGCAGCTAATTTTTTAATAAAAATTTACAAATCTGTAAACCTTTCTAATTCTATTTCATTTGAAAACACTTTCTTTCTTCAGAGCAAATATCTCTTTATATTAACCCACAATTCTGACAATTTTCTTAATTGTTGCTCTAGTCTGAATACCTGCTTATACGCTGTTAATTATAAGACACCTTGCTCACAATTTTACTGTTCTACAAATGACACAGTAGGAAATGTATGTGATTAGTGCGATCATCTGTGTTTTATTCCACCATAACCTAGTGAAAGTAGATTTTAATTACAGCAGGATTTTTTTTTCATCAATTTTAAATCAATTTTTAAATCCCTTTTTTAATGGACTTAGTATGCATAAAATGATTTTGAATTCTGTATACTGTGGTTTGTAATATCCTGCAGCACAAAAACAGATCGTGAAGAAATTAATATAAACTCAAACATTTTCAAGTTTGTTTGCCAACGGGATTAACCAAAAGATCCTCTCCTTGATGTATTTTAATAAAATATATCATAATAAATATAAAAGCAATTCTGTAAAAAAAAAATCTATAATCTAAATAAAGTTATTCAGATAATAAAATCAGGACGTTAAGGGGGCATAAAAGGTTTATAAGCATTGTTGTGGCTATAGGAAGCAGAACACTTAGGGCCACATGTATCATCCGGCGAACGGATGATTTCCGGCGGAAAGTGCCGATTTGCGTATTATTTTATACGCAAATGGCCGATTTGCGAATAAAATATAGGGGGCGTGTAGTGGGCGGAACGGAGGGCGCGGACTCAGAGTCCGTGCGATTTACCATCCGTTCCGCCCAAATATACGCCGAAAACCTACTCCAGTCCTCAGCTGGCGTAGGTTTTCGGCGGTGCGCACCGGCGCGCACGGGATTTATGTAGAGGCAGTCCGCCTCTACATAAATCTCCGTAGCGCCGGAGCTGCGGGGGGCATTTTTAAGTCCGGCGTAAAAAACGCCGGACTTAATAAATGCCCCCCTTACTGTTCAGCTTCCTGTGCATTGTACTTTGCAGCTTTAATTCAACAGATGCTCATTTATTTTATGATCAGGCAGTTTATTTCATAAATGCTCTGTCTGATCTCTAAAGGGAGATTTACAGTGTCTGCTTGGAAGCAGAAGATCCATGAATAAAGGGGTTTTTATGCCATACCATAAAGCTTACAGGGTATAGTGTCACCATCTTAGTCTGGATCAACACGATGGGGGAGATTTATCAAACTGGTGTAAAGTAGAACTGGTCCCTAGCAACCAATCAGATTCCACTTTTCATTCCTAACGGACTCTTTGAAAAATGAAAGGTGGAGTCTGATTGGTTGTTTGGGGCAACTAAGACAATTCTACTTTACACCAGTTTGATAAATCTCCCCCAATGTGATGTATTGTCCTTTCATAGAGTCTATATCTGCATTTGAGGCTCTTACAATATATTAGATTAATAACTTTTAACGTCAAAGAGAAAAGGGGACAGTCTATTTGTCTATCTATCTATCTATCTATCTATCTATCTATCTATCTATCTATTTATTTGTCTATCTATCTATCTATTTATTTGTCTATCTATCATCTATCTATCTATCTATCTAAAAACTGAAGTATGAAACTAGCCATGCAGATGTAATACATGGACTAAACAAGTGCAATGACAGTGGTTAGATATTTTAAGTTGGACGACCATGAATTCTAAGAAACAAGTCACAGAATACAATCAGTAGTGACATTGCATCTGTTTGGGATCACTAGATGGCGGCACATAATGCAGCTTCTAATTGGTCCTCTGCAGATGACCCCGTGTTTCAGCAAATATTAACACATCAGCCGTGGCATGAACTATGTCCAGAACTTGTAGTCTCCATAGAGTATCTGCAACCATCACTGACCTGATTTTTTATCAATGATTAACATTTACCAGTAATGTCAGCAGAAGAAAACATTTAGCCCGGGTCACAAGCTTACAGTGATGTCCCTAGGATTGTGATTACTTCAGTTTTATATTACACACCACGAAAATCGCTTTCTGCATTAACACCCTTTGTTAGTTCTGGTACTTTTTCTTTTAGAAGACCAGGCTGGCTTCACTGCCTTAAAATCTTGGAAAAACACCAACAAAAACACCATGGCATTTTTTTTTTTCAAAAACGCCAGCGACCAGATGTTAGCTGGAGGTAAATGGAAGTTTATGATATACTGTACTTATATGATATACTGTACTGTGTTTTTTTGTTTGTTTTTGTGGTGTTTTTGAGACTCTTTAGCAGTTTTTCCAAAATGCTGCATGCTAAGGGTGTTTTTTCCCCCCCTACCATTGACTTCAATGGGATTGTTCTGGTTGTCTAAAAAAGCCATTGCTGTGCACATGCTGTTTTTGTCACCTTTTTGTGATCCAGCAACTAGGTCATGGGATGGCAGAGGGAAAAAATTAAGTTTAGCACGCAAAAATGCCTAAACCACAAAAAAGATCCTTCACACAAAGTCAAAATGGCCAGAAAAAAGCAAATGCTTGAAAAAAATGCATTGGCAGTTTTTCAGGTGTTTTTTTAGAGGCCACACAAAAGGGATTAGTAAGGGCTCCTTAACTTGCATCCTGCACACTTTGTTGAACATTCTGCTGTCTCTATAGGGAAGACGTTTCAATCCATTAGTCATGTTGAAAGCAAAAGTTCCATCTTTTATTAAGGGTCAGTTCACACGTACAGACTTGCAGTGTAAATCTCGCTGTGAGTCTGTCAGGTCCTGGCAGTTCACTGTCACTACATACTCGCAGCTGTCTGAACGACTGCTGTGGTATATAATTCTGCCGGTCCCTTAACCCCTTATGCTCCCGCTCCGCTCTGTATACATTACCTGTCCTCACTGCACGGGGTCCCAGTGTACTGCTCTCCTGCCCGGCCAATCAGTGTGTTGCCCTGCCGTAGCCACTGACTGGCCGGGCGGGAGAGCAGTACGCCGGGACCCCGTGCAGCGAGGACAGGTAATGTATACAGACAGCGGGAGCCGGGCGGCAGCAGAAGGGGTTAAGGGGAGGGCAGTATTACATACTCGCAGCGGTCGTTCAGACAGCTGCAAGTATGTAGTGACAGGGAACTGCCAGGATCTGCCAGACTCGCGATATTTACGCTGCGAGTGTGAACTGACCCTAAAACAGACTATATAATCAGGAGTAACACCAAGCGTATGTTATATTTTCGTTATTATTTCTCACTTTTTTATTTGAAAAAAAATGCTGTCAGGTGCAGAACTCATGATATGACTGCCATGTGTGTATACACGCACTGTATATCTTGTACATAAAACACACGACTGTTCTAGTTATCTATTAGTTGTGATCTGTAACCTTAGTGGAAGCTGAAGTATAGAGAACTCCTGGAACCAGAAATGTACTGCTGACCTAACTGAGGGCTATGGGAAAAGACAGATCCCATAGGATTCCAGAAGCACAACCACCAGTATTATAGCTTTCTAGTCAACTTCCACTGATATTAGAGAATTTGAAAAAAGATTTTAAGGGTTCCTAGGGGAATATTCCTGGGCAGGGGCGTAACTAGAAATGGCTGGGCCCCATAGCAAACTTTTGATTGCCCCCCCCCCCCCGACTAACCACTAAACGGTCACGTGAAGTCATAACTACATAACTGCTAGCTCTGGTCAGGAGTGCTTGCAGTTAAAGGGACATTTGCAAAACCCAGGAGACCAGCAGGGCCACCCGGTGCTGCAAATGATGATGGCTCAGGGGGCCCAGTGTATTGCAGGAGCAGGCCATTGGGCCCTCTGATGCGGCAGGCCCCATAGCAGCCGCTATGGCTGCTATAGTGGTAGTTACGCCCCTGTTCCTGGGGAATATTTATTAAAAAGTACACCTTTTTTTTTTTTTTTTTTGGTGTACAAAGTTGTACATTTTCTGCACGTAAATTGAGACTTTTTTTTTTTATTTTTTTTTTTTTTTTACTGCTGATGCTACTTTTAATTAAAAGAAAAAATAGGGGCTTAGGGCTTAACATGAGGAGCATGGTCTCAGCAGGTTTAGTGCATTTTATTTGAAAATAGTGTGAATAATAGTGGAAATGTATGCAAGCTTATAGCCAACTTGCTCCTACTTAAAGGGAATCTGTCACATTAAAAGTTGTAAGGAGCAGAAGTTGCTGAGAAGACTGATATATAGTTTTGTGGGGAAAAACTGCAGATAACCTGCCATTTCTTTATGTAAATATCTGCTCATTCCTTGCTAAGTAGTCAAGTGGGCGGGCCTACTCAGTGATTGCCATCCTTCTCTATACTTACATTCATACTGATAGCTGCCAGTCATTGAGTAGGGCCGCCCACTTGACTACTTAGCCAAAATTGAATAATGAATAATTGGCAAGTTATCCAAAATTATATATAGAACAGGGCTAGGCTAGGGAACCTTGGCTCCCCAGCTGTTGCAAAACTACAACTTCCATCATGCCTGGACAGCCAAAGCTAAAGCTTTGGCTGTCCAGGCATGATGGAAGTTGTAGTTTTGCAACAGCTGGAGAGCCAAGGTTCCCTACCCATGTGCTATAACCAGCTCCTTATAATACAGGCATATAAAATGGTGACGTTTAGTAAATTCCCCTTCGGCTATAGAAGCAACATACACAAGATTGACAGATAAGAAGAAAGGAGAAGGGATGTGAGAGCAATAATTGTGTAATCTTGAATGCAAATGAGTAACCAGGTGACTATAGCACTCAAGTCTACAGCCTTCAAAATATGCAAATTCCTGTAGGAAGAGCAGCTCTGGAGCACATACTGCTGTGCTGCCAATTGAAGTACCATGGGGAATTACAATTAAACAGCTTCTATTTATATTCTTGATTTCTCAGAATTTGATGTTTCTCTAAACAATGTGAATTAGTTTGAGGTCCGTGTCACCGTTACATGAAATCAGGATTTGTAGTGTGAAGAATAACAAAAATGTTCCAAGCTGATCAAAATTACTAATGGCTTTCTGTTCTCCTTTCTGGATGGATATGAATTTCAACACAAGCCAGAATGCCGGGTATAAATAATGACAAAGTAATGCTTTATGCTATCAGCTTTATTGGAAAATCTATTGCGCTGTTAAGCAAATTACCTGTCACCCTTGTTGCAGTACATTAAATTTTACATTAACAAGGATCTTGCTTTGTATCCTTGTTTTAGACGCTTCTGTCCCAGGACTTGGCACTGGTAATGGCAGAATTAATTTGGGAGTTAATGGACATGAAATGCCATCTGCAGTAGCGGGTTAGAAGACTAGCCATAATAAATTAAACTCATTAACACCCATTACCATTATTTATATATTATATTAGCAACTATGGGAATACTGAAGCCCTGCTAATTATCTGTGACTTTGGAACTCTGCAACAAAGAATCCATTGTATCAATATGTTCTCATTGAAAAATGGTTCGGAGCTGTAATTACAAGCGAGTAAAACCCAGAGTTATAGCCGTGATAAATCATATTATTTACTGTATTAGTAAACATCGAGTGCAGGGAAACGAAAGATAAGAAAAATACCTGTAAATGTAAGCCATTGATTTCCCCTGCTTGTAAAGTCCTGTGTTCCACATTAAGCCATTTCTCAGTTATCAATGCTGCTTGCTTGTCTATCTGTAATCCCATACACTTTACCTGTCCACTGAACTCCATGGAGACTGCAGTGGCCGTGAATTGATGAACAGAGTCCACAGCCAGAGGTAGTACTTGAACCTATCAGGCTATGCTTAAAGGGAAGTCTCTAACCGGCTGTTAAGTTTCATTATGGGAGAAGATTGTGAAAAAGAACAAAGAACAAAGGTAGTTTTATTAACCTTCACCCACAGCAGTATTTTTCTATTAATATGTTATTTAGGCAGTTTGGTGCACTGGTAGCAGTACAACAGCCCTTGGTGTACCAATTTAGATGAATATTCATGAAGAAGGAGGGAACAGTTGGGCACATTAGGTAAGTATCTTACAGGACAGAGGCAGGTGAGTATGCTTTTCTTTTATATTTTGGTAGAACCTAGAGTCCTGTCTAAAATGTTGTTTTTTTGTTGTTGTTTTTTTTTTTTTACAGAGAAACTAATAACAGGAAGTTTTATTACTTTTAGCCACAGTGGTATTTTTCAGAAATCTTTTTTTGTCATTAATATACTATTTAGGCTTTCAGGATTATTACTGTCATCCTCAGCAGTATTTTTCTATTTGGTTATTTAGGCAGTTTGGTGCACTGGTAGCAGTACAACAGTTCTTGGTGTACCAATTTAGATGAATATTCATGAAGGAGGGAACGGTTGGGCAGATTGGTGCACCAAGAACTGACGTATGGCTCCCAGTGCACCTAAACTGCCTTAATAACATATTAATAGAAGAAAGCTCCTGTGGGTGAAGGTACGGTAATAATCCTAAAAGCCTAAATAGTATATTAATGATAAAAGAAGATTTCTGAAAACTACCACTGTGGCTAAAAGTAATAAAACTTTCTGCTTTTAATATCGCTGTAAAAAGATTGTTCAGGGACAAAAAATTTTTTTTCTTACCTGACAGTGCTCCAACAGCATCCTCCCTTGCTGGAGCACAACCCTGGATCATTAGGAGTGCTCTCCAGAAGTCACTTGGTGAGCACACTGCAGGATAGCGACACATGGATTCCAGGCGCTCCTGACTGGGTGATATCATGGAGACCCAACGGCATCCCCTGCAACGCAGGCCACCGGGGGTCCACATCACCCAACGGGACTTCTGAATCCTGCAGCACAGCTGAGTAACTGTCAGGTCTTCCTGCCAAACAAATACTTCTGCTACATGTGTTTCTGAGGTACAACAGCCCCAGCCAGTTAACACCTTGCCGGCTATTAGGGTGTGTGGAATTCCCCTCATGGACATGTCAATTCTTTAAATGGAGAGCCGCAGAGAGTGGAGACGCCTTATACATAACATTGAGACAGTGAGGCAGGCGGAATTCTGAGTGGAGTTTGCAGAGTGGGATTCTGCTTGGAATTTCGCCTGTTTTCCTCAGTGTGAACGCATCCTTAGAATAGAATCCCTTGCGTGCTGGTAGTCCCCATGTTCTTCTCTAGTGCATCTTTTGTTGTTATTTGAGCCTGACTTTCGGCATTATGACTATCCTCCTTTTCTGCCCACATTGGCTTGTGACCCGACTATCCCTTGATCACGTCTCTGTACTTCTGCTGTCTGCCCGGGGTGACCTCGGCTTGTTAACTATTTTTTTTGTTATTTTCTGTCTTGTCTGCATTTTGTGTTGGCACATACTATAAGTTAGGGACTGTTCCCAAGTTGGCCGCAGCTGCTTAGGGCTGATTGGGGCAAGTAGGCAGGGACGATCAGCAGATTATCATTTATTCGGCTGACGATTGTCTTTATTGCTCGGAATAATCTGTCGAATCTGCTTGATTAAGCAAATTTTTGCTCTGTGTAATAAGGCCCTTACTTAGTATTCTCATTACATCATAAGAAGTCCTGACCTTCTTACTTGCTCTATTCTACTGCTCTGGCTGTGCACCAGTATTTACGACACCCAACACAATATATTGGAATCACCCACAAACGGCCAATCGGCGTCTGAATCTCTATGTCTCTGTAAGAGTTGTGTCAAGTCTCTGTAATAGTCACGCTGGTGATCAGAATGTTACTGGAGAAAATTTGGTGTCTTAAGGCAATAATGATGTAAATCTGGACTAGACAGATTCAAAGCAGATTTTATAGTGAGTTGAGGATTTATCTTTTATATATCCTGATATTCTACTGAGCAGTGTCCAAGATTAGAATCCATAAGCTGATACCCATACTATCAGTAGGATGAAGATCTCTTCTTCTGTGCTCTCTTATCATATGACATAACTGGGTGATGTTCAGATGTTTATTCAGTTCAATGAGAGACTCAATAATATACATGGGAGATACAAGAATTTAACAGCACACTGGTAGAGTGCCAAAGTCCTCTCATGCTAGTGATCCAAGGGGGTCACAGCTACTAGACCACCCCGGATTCCATTTTTCTTAGGTCAATGATACGTTAAAAGACAGATAAAAATGTAGCAAGACAATGCATTGCTGAAGATAAAACGATACAGCTGCCTAAAGCCATCGGAAAAAATAAAGCCACCTGACGTTCAGGAGTCCATAACCAGTAGACAAGCTAAGTTGAATCCCCAAATTTCTTTCAGATCACCAGGCAGATTAATGTGTGTGATAGCAAATGTAGGAGGACATCAGGCATACTAGATTTCGACTTGCCTGATTCTTTGTCCATACTGGAGTTAAACCATTGTTGGTCGCACAGAACGTGGATGTTTATGGTGGGGCCAAATAAGTCATCTCATGTGTATGTCCTCTATTAGAGATGAGCGAACCGGGTTCGGATTCGAGTCGATCCGAACCCGAACGATCGGCATTTGATTAGCGGGGGCTGTTGAACTTGGATAAAGCTCTAAGGTTGTCTGGAAAACATGGATACAGCCAATGACTATATCTATGTTTTCCACATAGCCTTAGGGCTTTATCCAACTATAGCAGCCACCGCTAATCAAATGCCGAAAGTTCGGGTTTGGATGGACTCGAGCATGCTTAAGGTTCGCTCATCTCTATCCTCTATACATCAATACGGAGGCGAAGTTACTAATAAATAAATTCAGACAGTCAGAAACTGGCCATTTCAGTGGCAATGGTGCTGGAAGTGTGGTGTTTTTTTGCCATATAGCAAATAGCATATAGCTGCGTCCTGCTCCTGGACATCGCCAGCTGTTGTATGAGCTCCCCTCCGGCTGTGCCACAACCTGGTGATCAATGACTCCCTGCAGTCACTGATCAGCTGAGCAGGCTAAATGCAAACCCATTTGTGGCGTTGAATCCGGGTTGTGACATACCCGGAACCTGGGGAAGGATCAGGGAGCTCGGTGATGTGGCAGAGCGTGGGCACTGGGAGCAGTAAGCATATTGTCTTTTTATCCCCCCCCCCCTCCCGCCAGACTTCTCCTTTAAGGGAAATTACTGCAATTAGTGTAAATCCCAATTGGAGGTTGACCCTGATGAACTGGTAACTTGTGTGATTCACTACGAGCACATGACAGACCATCCACTAAAATATCTATGGCGGCACAGTTCTGCAGAGTAAGCAGATGTTAATGTAAATGTGCGATTTTGGCACATGATGCCCAAAGGCTTATTTTACTAGTCCTGACATCAGCGAAATCAAACAATTCAACACGGTGATGCAGTGTCAATATAAAACAAACACAGCAGCATAAAAGATAATTGAAAATAAGCATGTAACGCTGGATGACAGGGGGCCGCTCCGGAGGCAGCACGTTCTTTTGGGCATCTTATTAGTCGGAAATATCATTTTGTTTTACTCCTCGAAGCAAAACGCAATGGTGATATAATTCTACTTCCGTCTCCACCTTAACCAGGCTATTGTCCCTAATAGATTTACAGGAGCAGTGCTCGAGCTAATCTCCTGCATTTTGCCTCCAGTTATCTGAGGTCAATACGTTATCCTGGGACCCATATAACGCAATTATTTTTCCCAGTGCTTAGTTGTAGGTAGAGACGGGGTGACAAGATGACACACTCTGCTTCACTACACAGGGGAAAGCATCAAGGAAAGGAGTAAAAATAACAACTGCTTTCAGAAAAATGTATAATATTAACATATTAAGGAGCATTCCTAGTAAATATGCATACTTGTCATTTTATTGTGTATTCCTGCCTGGTTGTTATGTGTTATATTTGGTTGTTATAGTAATCCTAGGGAAAGCTAGGTTACTACATTAAAGGGAAAAATCTTTTACTTTTAAATCAACTGGTTTCAGAAAGTTTTATAAATTTGTCATTTATATCTATTTAAAAATCTCGAGTCTTCCAGTACTTTTCAGCTTCTGCATGCCCTACAGGAAGTGGTGTTTTCTTTCCAGTCTGACACAGTTATCTCTGCTGCCACCTCTGTCCAAGACAGGAACTGTCCACAGCAGTAAAGGTTTTCTATGGAGATTTGCTGCTGCTCTAGACAGTTTCTGTCTCAGACAGAAGTGGCAGCAGAGAGCACTGTGATAGACTTAAAGGTAAACTCAATTTCCTGCAGGACATAAAGCACCTGATAAGTACTGGAAGACTTGAGATTTTCAAATAGATGTAAATAACAAATCTATATAACTTTCTGAAACCAGTTGATTTAAAAGAAAAAGCTTTTTGATAGAGTACCCCTTTGCCCCCTCTCCACTGCAGCCATTTCTGGAAAAACATTTTGCCCTCCTTGCTTTCTAAGAGCGCTAACTTTTTTTTACCTTTCTTTTAGGGGCGTAGCTAGGCCTCATAGCAAAAAAATGTAAGGGGCCCCCCTCCCCTACGCACAACACAAAGCACTGCATATATATACATATGTGATGTGGCCAAAAAATATAAAATCTCTTGTGGCCAGAGGCCCATTAGGAGCCCTTATGGTTATATACATAGGTGCAGGAGAAGACTACCTTCTGCTTAACCCCTTATGTACTGCAGTGTGTAAGTGACCCAAAGTTCAGAAGGCAAGGAGATATCTGCTTTACTGCTTATATCTGATAAACCCTGACCACTGCACAGAGCTCTTCAAAGACAGAAATACACACGCTCTTACCTTCTTCCCCAGGCCTCCCTCATGCACGGGCCTCATAGCAACTGCCTACGCTGCCTCTATGGTGCCTACGCTGCCTCTATGGTAGCTACGCCACTGCTTTCCTGTACTTTGTAATGGCAAAGAGATAAAAAAAAAAGAAAGAAATGGTTAAAAATGATTTATTTATTTATTTATTTTTTTTTTTGGGGGGGGGGGATGTTTACAGTGTTAAATCTTTACTTAAAAATAGCACAATGCCTTACCAAAAGAAAAAAAAATATACCAAATGTATATAGTTTTTGTTTTTCTACTTAAAAATTGCTTTGAATCACATATTCTGACTCCTATCAAATTTATTTTTCCCATTTTTGTAGCTCTGTAAGGGCTTTTTTTTCATGAATGGGAAAATTTGTCCTTTTTTTTTCTTTCACTTATACATTTAGTACTCCTTGGAGGACTTGAACCTGCTTGATCAATAGAATACAATACTAGTGTATTGCATCTTGACAGATCTCCCAGTATCAGCTATAACACATAAATGGCATTATAAAGTGTGAGCTCTGAACTCGCTCCACACTCACTTCCAAACATTATAACTTACAGGTACATTAGATGTCAGGAAAGGGTTATTGATATCTATTACTGCCCCGATATGAGTTGTCACCCAATATTTGCAAATTAGTTTAGGTATCCTCTAAGTTTTATAATAATCTTATTTTTAAGGCTATGTTCACAGTTGTATTTTCATTACAATAATGCACTCCATTAAAGCGACTCTGTACCCACAATCTGACCCCCAAACCGCTTGTACCTTTTGATAGCTGCTTTTAATCCAAGATCAGTCCTGGGGTCCGTTCAGCAGGTGATGCAGTTATTGTCCTAAAAAACAACTTTTAAACTTGCAGCCCTGTGCCCAACAGCCGGGGCTTAGAATGTCTATGCATTAGGCTGGCAGAACCCCTCTGCCCCTCCTCCCCGCCCTCCTCATCATTAGGAATGCTCCAGGCAGATTGTCTCCTATTCATCAGCTGTGTGAATACTGAACATGGACTGGATCGTTAAGGCACCTGTGAAATGTTCAGACAGGAGAAAATGTTCCAGTGGCATTCCTAATGATGAAGAGGGTGGGGAGGAGGGGTGGTGCCAGCCTAATGCATAGACATTATAAGTTTAAAAGTAGTTTTTTAGGACAATAACTGCATCACCTGCCGAACGTACCCCAGGACAAATATTGGATTAAAAGCAGCTATGCAAAGGTACAAGTGGTTTGGGGGGTCAGATTGTAAGTACAGAAGTGCTTTAAAGTCAATAAGAAATTGTCCGGCTGTGCACACAAAACATCTGTAAGTGATTCCAGACCAAATAATGAACATATGCATTATTTACCACCTGCTTTTAAAAAAACACGGCAGTTTTTTTTTGCCCCCCCCCTCACATTGTGTTATTTTTACTCAAATCGATGGTCGTATTTAGCTTCTATGTCAACCTAGCCTAAAGTGTGAACATATTCCAAAAGATTTTTTTTCTACACTAAGGCCCAGTTCACATGGAAATCGGCGCAAGTCTCCGCTTTCGTCACTCTCCGCTCAAAAATCTCCCACTCCTTCACAGGCACCATTCATCTGTCAATAGTTTTGATACTACAGATGAAAAATATATATTCAAAACAGAAAATGTAAATGTCGCTGTTCCCTCTACTTTATGAACCTGCATTTTTAGATGTAAAATCGACCTCGGAATTATGGGTCAAAAACATGAGTTAATAAAACTGCACATGGTTTCCTGGATTTCTCCACAAAGTCTTGTGCTTTATTATAATTTTAATGACACAAGAAGAAATCACTGATAGATTTGTAACACCATAACAGTCACTGTAAAAAGACTTTGTCTTCCAGAAATAAAAAGACCCGAGGGACTTGTAAATCTGATAGACCATATCCAGTGTCTATTATTCAGTAATGTTCAATCTAGGAATGGGCAAATAGGAAGTGTCCGCTTGGATACAGATCTTAAGAGAAGAACCAATTAAACTGACAATGCCATGCAATCCTTGGAATTTACTTTCTCACCTACGTTTTCTTGTGGATATTTCATCATTTCCTTATCGCTATATTTCTTGATGTGTTTAGATATAAAAAGTGGCAAACGGAAGTTGTTGTTTTTTTGTCGTTGTTGTTTGTTTTTTTTAAGTTGAAAATGGAACAAATTGGCTTCCTGGCACGTTTACATCTGTAATAGTTATGGCTGTTAAATGAAACTTCATGTGAACCACCAGACATTATACCATTAAATTCAATGTAATGTATTTGGATATTTTTTTTTATCACGACGGGGCGGCCACCTGAGATTTGCTTCAGGAGGAAGAAACCATAGAATCGGCCCTGCATAGAAATGCAGTACATTATATACACAGAATATTTACAGAATACCCCTGACATAATGCATTAAGTGTAAGGAACAGCCACCCTACAAAATAACATGCTTAGCAGCAGGAGGAATTAGGTTCTGAGGCTGCCCTGGGGCAAAACATTCATAAATAAAAAAAACTGCAGTCAGAATTTAGAAACTGATTAGAAAAAAAAGACCATATTTGGCTTTAATGAGTAAAAGAAACATGAGGAAATACATTGCCTTTAAGGAGGGGGAGCAGAACGAGTGTGGGCAGATGCTACTGAGTATAGAATAAAGACCAATGTCAGTAACATCCCAACTTTATTACAACCAGCGATGACAGTAAAAGGAGTTGTGGATCCACTGGACCGTCACCAGCGATGGCGTAAGCCGCACCAGGGAGCGGAGTCTAAGGGGCTGGTGGTCTTCACCGTGCAGAGGCTCCAACAAGGTAAGGGCAGGAAAGGTGTGGATATTTATAGTGTCAGTGTGTTTGATGCAACTACCAATTAGGGGTGACCTGTCTCTTTAAATCTGTGACAGCCGGCGCGCGTGTCCTAGGAGGCGGGGACGTGCGCGCTGGCCGAGACCGCGGGGAGCAGGCACGAGGGATGGTGAGACACCCCCAGGGGCCGAAACTACAGCAGAGCCGAGCCTTTGAACGTGGACTCCGGCGGCTGCAGGAGACGGAGAGGAGGGAGAGAGGGTACGGCGGCGGCTTGGACCACAGGAAGCAGACACAGCCCTGACAAGGATCTATATAAAGGAATTTCAATACAGCAAACTGTATAAAAGGCTATTTATCTGTATTTCCTTTTCCCAATGTGCACCAGTCCCAAAAAATTTTTTTTTGATATGCTGGAATAAATGGCTGAAAACTCTGATGTATTTCTGTGAACACTACTGACAATGCAATAAAGAAATCATTGTTACGCCAGGGATAATATGACATTTTCCCAACTCTGCCTAAAACAGGAGAGAAGAGTGGCTATGAGCGATGCCAGTCAGCACTTCTCTCTACTAATGGAGCATTTCAAGTTTTCAAATTTAGATAGTTAAAATAGTCACCAACAAAAAACCACCGAGGAATATCATGCACAGTTAAGACATCTTGCTGCCGACTGTGAATTTACAGATACAGACAAAAAGAGGTTCAAATCAAAGGAGAATATATTTCTTCTAATTTAGGGAGACAAGTACTCAGAGATCCCAATAGGATTTTAGCAAAATTGTTGGAGACTTCACATTAACGATGCAGCAGAAAATCTTAATAAGTTTTGTGTTAGTTTGCCTCAGTTTTTATCCATTTTTTCTATTTTGCCTTTTTAGAGGTGTATGTTATATTTACTTGCAGGTTTATTAAAATGCAGATGGTTCAGCAGGATACAACAGGATGCCTATCCTGCAGCATCTTGTTAGCAGAGACTTGTAAAAAAAAGAGTAAATGATCTGTCACAATCCTGTTTATTGATAGGAAAGAAAAATGGAACATCTTCAGCTTCAGACTGTCTTGTTAAAAACAAACAAACTGATCTTGATGGCATACTTGTCGAAGAGAGACTAATAGACCCTTTTAGCCATGAGGGATGCCCCATCAAAAACCAATGGCTCATTTTACTGATCCTTTTAAAAAAGAAAAAGTTGATGTTTTAATAGGATGGTGTGGTGGGATGTGAACAGACCCACAATGCATCCTGCAATAACTCATCAGCAATGGGGGTAACCTGACATAACTGGGAGAAAACTAAAGGATTTTTGTCATCTGGAACCCATGCAGTCTCCTGGGACCTCAGTCTTCGCCTAACGTTATTGTGTGGTTGAGGAATCGCTTGCTAAGTACCTTAAACTGTGTCTGGGCATTGTAGGTTTTTTTTGTATGTACTGCCATTTTGCATGTGACACTGAAAAACACTGATAAACCAGCATATCCCGAGGTATAATAAAAGTGCACAAAAGTGATCTCATGTAAGAAAGTAAAGATTTTGGTCACATGACACTTCTACAGGCAGAAAAAGTCTCCTAGGTCCACCTGTTTTGGGATCATAACCAATCCCGTAAAGACTAGTCTAAACATTTCTCCTGAAAGGGCTATACCTCTCAAGTCAGAGCCTGGAACGTTACGAGTAGTGTAAGAAAGTGTCTCTTTCCTTTGCAATTTAGTAGACATCTGAACCCAAGCCATTGCATCTCAAGCCTAAAGTACCTGTGAGAGGGTCTAGCAAAAGGAAGAGATTTTGCCTTTTTTGCCTCTAAATCTGATCCAGTACCAACCACCCTGCTATCAGCAAGTTACTCAGGATTCCATTCCCGTCGTCATCTTTGATGTTATAACTTTGCAAACAGTCATCAGCTAAGAGACCGGTATCATTTCTTTTATCTCTTCACGTCTGCAGCTCTGAGCATGACATAGAGCTGATAGATTTCCCTTAACATCTACATGAAAAGAACCAGGGCCCTTGATATTAAGATACTGTAGGTACAGGTCTGAGAGGCGACACTTACATCTATCAAATATGGCCCAACCTGTGAATATCCCATAAATGTTCCATATGGGGATCCCTCTTTAATTGTTGTTCCTTCTCTACCAGATCATCTACTAATTGTCTGTGGACTATACCCCAGTCGTCTTATACTTACAGTCAATTTCTATATCCATTTAGAGGTGACATAATGGTACATAGCACAGCACTGCATGCTGCACATAGTTTATATAAAATCAGTAATAAAAAACAGTACAAATAGAGATCGCAGTCATGTGACCCAGGGGCGGAACTACCGCAGTAGCAGCCATAGCCGCTGCTACAGTGCCCGGCACATCAAGGGGTCCGGGCAGGCTGTCATGTCCCCGGTTAGCTGTTCAGGACCTTTGTCCTGACATCTGCTAACCGGGAGAATAGTGTGTAGTGAAGCCGGCCGAGCCCCCCATCCCCCTCTTCCCAACTTCCTGTTTCCCCCCTGCCCCCTGCCCCGGATCTCTGCTGCTACCATTTGCAGGTAATAGCTGACACACAGTGATCCCTACTTACTGTGTGTCAGTAGCCGGGCAGCAGTGAGGAGTCTCCTTCCTCTCAGGACCCGGCCTCCTCACAGGGATCAGACAGCTCGGGGGATGGGAGAGACCTGCAGGGACGTGAGTATCATGGAGCTCTGTGCAGCCTCATCAGCATTATCTCCTTCCTGTGATCTATGACCAGAGCTGCAGTGTTGTGTCGGGACAGACAGGAGGGGAAGGAAACACACAGGTCCTGGCTGTATATACCCCCTCTCCTGTCCTGGCTGTATATACCCCCTCTCCTGTCCTGGCTGTATATAACCCCCTCCTGTCCTGGCTGTATATACCCCCTCTCCTGTCCTGGCTTTATATACCCCCTCTCCTGTCCTGGCTGTATATAACCCCCTCCTGTCCTGGCTGTATATACCCCCTCTCCTGTGCTGGCTTTATATACCCCCTCTCCTGTCCTGGCTGTATATAACGCACACACTATATACGTTGTAGACAAAGATTACCGGCACTACTGCTGGAGGAGTTCATCAGTCACCGTGCTTCCCATTAGCAGCCGG
Source organism: Dendropsophus ebraccatus (assembly GCF_027789765.1). Classification (NCBI taxonomy): domain Eukaryota; kingdom Metazoa; phylum Chordata; class Amphibia; order Anura; family Hylidae; genus Dendropsophus; species Dendropsophus ebraccatus. The sequence continues at coordinate 52,419,206 of NC_091455.1, forward strand.
TTTGACACATACACTTCTAACGATCACTGGTAGGTGCTCACTAACTCCTTAATAAATAAGCAAGTCCAAGATCCAAAAGAATAAAAGGAAATCGGAGAGGGCACTCACCCTATAAACGGGATCTTCTTTATTGCATGTGGATCGATAAAATGGTACAGGACATATCAGGATTCGGGCATCACACGCCGCACACGCCAAACACCTAAAGGAGATAGGTAACAGCTGGTTCGCGCTTGCACGCTTCTACAGACCTCGCCCCTCCTGTCTGTCCTGGGGTTAAAAGCATTCACCCCATGACGTACAGCAATGGGCGTTACACTTGTGATTAAAAACAAAATGTAAGTTTACTTCCTATACAAACTGTTGTGACTCGTATTTTTAAATGAACATATTTAATTCTATTTTATTAAGGTCTAAATGATAAAATAGAATTAAATATGTTCATTTAAAAATACGAGTCACAACAGTTTGTATAGAAAGTAAACTTACATTTTGTTTTTAATCACAAGTGTAACGCCCATTGCTGTACGTCATCGGGTGAATGCTTTTAACCCCAGGACAGACAGGAGGGGCGAGGTCTGAAGAAGCGTGCAAGCGCGAACCAGCTGTTACCTATCTCCTTTAGGTGTTTGGCGTGTGATGCCCGAATCCTGATATGTCCTGTACCATTTTATCGATCCACATGCAATAAAGAAGATCACGTTTATAGGGTGAGTGCCCTCTCCGATTTCCTTTTATTCTTTTGGATCTTTAACGCACACACTGTTATCCTGGCTGGATGTAAGTATATAAGTAGTACTATTAATATTATTGCCGTGACTGCAGGGGGGGGGGGGGTTGCCCCTTGTCCCAGCCTTGCTTGCACCCCCCTGGCCTTGGGCCTATATGCCGAATATGTTAATTAGGCATATAGGTCAGACTAAAAACTGCAGGATTAATACATTAAAGCTCAACAAATAGAGACCCATGTTTCTTAAAAAGATCTGCAAATGTCACAGTACACAACCACAGCCACCTGTCACCTTTAGGAACGTGTCTGCCAGCCACATTGAATCATTATGCATAGATAAAACAATATGTACAAAATAATTGAATCAACTATCATTTTCATAGGAACGAAAAAATATTCACAAGAATAGAAAATTGTCGTCATGTCAAGGGCAAAGTGTCTTCATCTTGGTAATAACATTTATCTTGGTTTCCTTTGAAGCTGCCCGATTTACTTAGTGATTTTGGCTGATCTCAGACTACACATGGTGAAATTAATCTCTGGATGAAGCCCAGGTCCACAGCCAAGGTTCTGACCTTTACACCGTTGTTTGTCCTATTAAATGCCAGATGGCACCAGATGTAAACAGCAACAGCCCTGCATTCTTAGCTTTTCCTTAGTTTACCTTGGTAATAATTGTACATCCTGCCGTCCTCTGTAACATCTTCTTATATCCTGGCCCATTACTAGTGCTATCAGTATTATGTTGTGATGTTTTACCTACACCCTAAGTTGTAATTTTTTTCTCAAAAAAATGATAAATAAACAAAGTAGACATACTTAAATCAAATGTACAGACATATACATTTGCATATACATGAACAGACCAGCTCCGGCGCAGGATGTTGGTGGTGTGTCCTTTTTTTGAACCGTCGCCCAGTTACCGTGCATGGGGCTGGTCTATTCCTGAGCACCAGCTTGGCATGAAGCACTGGAAGCAGGCCCGTCCCCCACAGTGCGGCAATCTCCCCTACCCTCTGTGATGCAGCTCCTTTAGGATCAATGGAGCCGCGTCATAAAGGCAAGAGGTTTTGCCACACTGGGGGCCTGTGGGCCCTCTTCCAGTGCTTTATGCCAAGCCGGTGCTCGGGAATAGACTAGCCCCATGCACGGGAACTGGGTGGTAGTTCAAAAAAAGGACCATGCCAAAAACATCCCCGTGCTAGGGCTGGTCTGCTCATGTAAAAAACCCAAAGGTTCGAAAAAATTACTGTAGCACTGTCATTCCCGCCCTGGTGCCAGTTTGTTCATGTAAAAAAACAAAGCAAAGTATCTGGTGGTACATTCGCTTTAAAGGAAAGCAAAGAAGGTAAAGTCAGATGTGTACCACACACATCTATCTATCTATCTATCTATCTATCTATCTATCTATCTATCTATCTATCTATCAACAAACAAAATGTTGCGGCACTCAAGAAAAATGAGGAAAGCGGGTGCCAGCATGCAAAGCCGGGGAGCCTGACGTGGAACTTTTATTCACAACCCATGCAAAATAACATCAGCGATGTTTCTGACCACAACAGTGGTCTTTTCTCAAGCCAAATGAACACGCGTGCCCACTAGGGGTATATATACAAAGTAGTGCAATAATCAATACAATCAGCTGTGCAATAAGTGACTATACAAGTCATGTGACATTATATATGACGTTACAAAAGATGTAATAAGAGGGATACAAATATATAAAACTCTATATACATATAGTGTAAATCAATATACATAATCAGTGTATCAGTGTAAAAAAATATAAAATCTATTTATCCATTGGACTGTAAGGAGCAAGTAATGATCGCTCACCCAATATCGGGACCACACCGCTAATCTATCATAGTATGTGACACGCAAACCCGAATGAAATGCAAGACTCTGCGTGTATGTATGCTGCCTTTTTGGATTCTATCTATCTATCTATCTATTAGAGATGAGCAAATATGATTCGATCGAGTAGGTATTTGATCGAGTATTCCGGTATTGAAGATTCGAATTCAATCAAGTAGTGAGGCCAATACGCGGGAAACATTCGAAAGCCCTCCCATCGCAGTTGGCGCTTCTTTTTAATCCAATGACCATGCAGGGAGGCCGTGAGGGACCCTGGGAGTACGTACGCAGAGCGAGAACGACGTCTACCCTCATTGGATAGCTGAGTCACATGACCTCGAATCTTAAATACTTGGCTCCCGCTTCTCGACCGCAGATGAGCTTTCAACCTAGCCAGGGAAAGATCTTGCAGCAGGGAGAGAGAGGTTTTAGTAGTGTTTTGGCTAGGCAGTCTTACTACAGAACCCAAAAGTCCTTTTCATGGCTAAGATCAAGCGAAAAAGTCATCTCTGAAACCAAAGCACTTCTAAGCACTGCTAAGAAATAGATGATATAACAGCATCAGCATCAGCTGGTGTATTCATTCCAGTACCCTGTGTGTACAAGTGACTTATAGTGTCCCTGTTTAACACCACTAAGGGCACGTTATACATATTGTTCCAGTAGCCCACTAAGGGCACATTATACATATTGTTCCAGTAGCCCACTAAGGGCACCTGATATATACTGTTTCAGTAGCCCAGTAAAAGGCATGTGATACATATTGTTCCAGTAGCCCAGAAAAAGACACATCATACATACTGTTCCAGTAACGTTCGTACAGCATGATGTGTGATGCGCGAATAACATGAAAGCTATGCGGAAGAAAATTGGAATCATGTATGTAACACTGCACAAGAAATACGAACGAACATAAATGCCATAAATGTTTGTAAAGCGTTCGCAAATATTTTTCCTTCGCAACTGCAGAGAGTGGCATTATACTGCGATTTTGGGGTGTTGGGTGCACCCAGGCATGCTCACCCTAATGTCCCAGTGTCATTCCAGAGGTGTTTGCATCTTTAAGGGAGGTTTTATGAGGGACTTGGTGACCTCCAAGTGGTTGAATTTTGATTTCCAAGTGCCGTGAATTTTTTTCCATAGACTATAATGGGATCCAATACTCGTTCGAATAGTCGAATATCGGTGCCTATTCAATTCGAATTCTCGAAAGTTGAATATTTCACTACTCGCTGATCTCTACTATCTATCTATCTATCTATCTATCTATCTATCGGAATACAAATGTGCTGTACCATTTTTTTCCTGGTTTCCTCTGTTGCCATGCAACAGTGCAGATTCTTTCCCACATTTCCCCTTGCTGCATGTAAAATGAAAAATAACTGCTAATACTAATCAGACAGATCATGTGACTGGGATTGAACTGAGCATGAGCTTCCCAAGAAAAAGGATGCTTGGCGGGCCATTACCATGGTTGGCTACAGGTTATAAAGCTAAGCAGCACATGGAGTCGGTGAGTCTATTTCTTTCTATTTTAAGAAATGCTTCTAAATTTGGAATATGTTTCATTTAACATAATGCATCACTATAGACCTTATTTTCTTCGTGACACAATCCCTTTAAGTATGCACAGATGAATTTAGTATGGAGACAGAGCAAGCGGAGAGAGAGAGTGATGAAAACTTTCCAGGGATCCATTCTTTACAACAGTAAACCTTAACCATTGTGCCGCAGCCAATGGTTCCTACAGTCAAGATGAAAAAAATAAAATAAAATTATATATGAAGGTTAATGCTTGGGAGGTTCTGCATATGGAGTCTGGAATTTACCTAACAAACAGGATAGGACATAAGCAGAAAATAGGCACCAAGTCCCAACTGGATAGGATGTTTTGGTGTTAACCAGGACTAGTAGTTGGAGTTAAAAAGAGCAATTAATTGTAAAGCGTCTCTATAGGGCACAATGCATTCATTTTTTAATCCACCCTCACAAGCTATTAACTTAATGAAATGAGATGAGCTGTCACAACATACCGTATGCTATGAATGCCCTGCATGCTGTTAAAGCTATCAAAGCTTTTGTGAGCTGACTATTGCTAACATTAAACCTCTTCATGTGTATTAACCCTAAGGCCAAGTTTACACAGAGATGTTGAGTGTTGTTAAAGGGAATCTGTCACCTACAAAACCCTTCTGAAACTACTGATACAGCCTCGTTGCGCTCGGTTCACAGAGAGTGTCGGTACCTGTACAAGGTTCCTCCGTGACTTCATCCGGAGAAAATATGCTTTTAATATTGCTTTCATAAATACACCAATTACAGCATCCAAAAACCACTGTAAAACCATGCAATTTACCGGACCATCTCTTTTACCACCATCATGAGAAGGTTCAATGAATCAAGGTATTATTTCACTGTGGTTAACCAGCTTCAAGTATATTGTCCAATTGCACTTTGGATTATTCCAGATATTTTTCTGTTCTCATTGAACCAAGCACTAGGGTACCAATTAATGCCACCCTTAAAATGCATCTCATCGGGGATTATAAAACCTAATTGTTTTTATTGTAGAAGAACGTCATATGTAAATTGTATGTATGTTCTACTGGGGGAAGGGCATTCCGTAGTTTTGCTGAACGACAGAATTTGCCTGACTCCACCACTGACTGCAGCCAGTCGATCGATAACAATAACATATTGGATTTTCAAGATTATTTATCCTTCCAATTAGATCCTGCTTTTTCTGCAACCCCATGCACTGCGGTCCACTATCATACACACAGAAGGACTCATGGTACAACCTGTTTTTTGTGAATCTCCTGTTCAATTAATCTGAAAAATGCAGTAACGTATCACAATGACAGATCGAGCCATAATAGTAAGAACAAAAAACTTTGCTGTGCCGTCCTCCAAAATAATTTAAAGATAAATTTTAGTCCCCACTGTTTGAGTACAGACATATAAGAAGTTGTAAGGACAAAGTGGTGGACCCACGCTAAGAGTAATAGTGAAAAGGTTTTTATTAGGGTGTTTTAAACTATGTACAGTGTAAATTTTCCCGGATAGGGAATCGGTGAGCCAACAAAGGAGGGAAAAAAATAGGTAAAGTCCAGGTAAGTCTGCCTATTTCGCCCTGCCTCAAAACTAAGGAGCCGCTAGGATAGGGCGTCCCCCTTGCCCAGCGGAGGCTGATCCCTGCACTAAAAGTGGAGCTGTCTCCACCTATCCAGGTCTAGTGTATCTAGGGGATACAGCAGGATATTTGGTGTCCGATAGAGGTCCCGGGGTTGGTAAGTCTCCCTATTTGTCCCATAGGATGGTCAGAGTGGGTGGATGTGCACCGCTCCAGACGCTGATCGACGTTTGGAGCGGTGCACATCCACCCACTCTGACCATCCTATGGGACAAATAGGGAGACTTACCAACCCCGGGACCTCTATCGGACACCAAATATCCTGCTGTATCCCCTACACACCTGGACGATACAGACCACCTATAATCCTACTAACAATAATCGTGCAATACTGGGTTAATACATCTGCTAACCATTTCCTGACCGCTCTATTGCACAATCACCACAAGTGACCGGGTCTTATATAGAAGACAATATATTTACACGTCTATTTTTTACAATATCCAAAGGGACTTCTTATGCTCTGCAAATGAGATCACGCTCCACCTATGGCTGTGTTAACCATGACCGGGCCTTTCTGATCCATGATCATTCCTTATGAACCCAGAAGATCGTTATCTCTGTTGGGGGAAACGCGTCGGATGACACTCTGGACATGGAGCTTATATCGACTCATTGACAGCTATTATTGACCATATAGTGCACACTAACAGAAACATTACTGACCCAGTGGAGAAAAAAACAGACCTAAGACTGACCCTGTAGAAAATATTTTTGGTATTTCGCCTATACTAGACCTGGACAGGTGGAGACAGCTCCACTTTTAGTGCAGGGATCAGCCTCCGCTGGGCAAGGGGGACGCCCTATCCTAGCGGCTCCTTAGTTTTGAGGCAGGGCGAAATAGGCAGACTTACCTGGACTTTACCTATTTTTTCCCTCCTTTGTTGGCTCACCGATTCCCTATCCGGAAAGATTTACACTGTACATAGTTTAAAACATCCTAATAAAAACCTTTTCACTATTACTCTTAGCGTGGGTCCACCACTTTGTCCTTACAACTTCTTATACATAATAGTAGGAATGCAAATCTTAAAGAGGTATTCCAGAAAAAAATCAACTCAAAAATAGAAGCTCTCTGTATCAGGCCCTGGCTTCTGTGTAATGAATAGAGCCGCGGGTATGGCATATGACCTACAACTCTATTTATTCCTATAAAGTCGACAGAAAAAGCAGAGTACAGGGCTCTTTCTGTGCTTTATCCGGCGCTCTTTCCATCACTTCCGCAATCTCCTATTTTCCCCCTATGGTTGGCATTTTTTTTTTATAGCAGTTATTGTTGTATTAGTTTAAGGAAACCTGTCACCATGAAAACGCTAAGATTAAGTAACCTCAAAAGAACTCTCAACCCAGTTATCAATGTCCATACACATCAAATAATACATATGTCTAATTAACAAAACAATGCTGGACAATAACTTTAAATTGGTAAAATCAATTAACCCCTTAAGGACCGGGCCTGAAATGGCCTTAAGTACCGGAGTAAATTTTATGAATATGACCAGTGTCACTTTATTCATTAATAACTTCGGGATGCTTTTACCTATCCGGCTGATTCTGAGATTGTTTTCTCGTGACATATTGTACTTCACATTTCTAGTAAATTGGAGTCGATACTTAAAACAAATCTTTATGAAAAAAAACAAAATAGCGTGAAAAATTGTGAAAAAATGCATTTTTCCAACTTTAAAACTTTTCTGCTTATACAGAAAATGGTTATATCACATAAATTATATATTAAATAGCATTAGTAACATGTCTATTTTATGTTGGCGGCATTTATTAAACTATCTTTCATTTTTTTTAAACAATAGAAAGCGTAAAACATTAGCAGCAAATTTCCAAATTTTCGGTAAAATTTCAAAATCAGATATTTTTAGGGACCTGTTCAGGTTTAAAGTGTATTTGAGGGGACTGTGTGTTAGAAAGCCCCACGAAGCACCCCCTTTCAGAAACTGCACCCCCCAAACTCTGCAAAAGCACATCCAGAAAGTTTTTTAACCCTTTAGGGGAGTCACAGAAATAAAAGCTAGGTGTGTAAGAAATTTGAAAATTTTTATTTTCTGTGCAGAGATTTTATTGTAATCCAATATTTTTCATAATTACGACCCTATTACCAGAGAAATGCACCCCAATAATTATTGCCCCGTTTCTGCAGTTTATAGAAATACCCCATATGTGGCCCTATTGCGCTATTTGACGCAACCACAAGCCTCAGATACAAAGGAGCGCCTAGTGAATTTCAATGGCTCCATTATATTTGGTCATTTCTGACTGTACCACTTCAGGTTGGCAGAGGCTCTCGGGTGCCAAAACCTAAAAAACACCCCTAAAGGGACACTATTTAGAAAACTACACCTCTCAAGGAATGTAACAAGGGGTGCGGTGAGCATTTGGACCCCACAGGTGCTTCACAGATTTTCCGAACAATGTGGCGTGAAAAAAGACAAAAGTATTTTTTACACTAAAACGTTGTTCTAGCCTTCAATTTTTCATTTTCACAAAGGGATAAAAGGAAAAAAAAGACACAAAAAGTGTAGCGCAGTTTCTCCCGAGTACAGAAATACTCCACATGTGGACATAAAGTGCCAAGCGGGCGCAGGACGAGCCTCCAAAGGGAAGGAGCGTTTGGAAGCTGGATTTCACTAGAATGGATTTCAATGGCCACATCGCATTTACAGAGCCCTCGTGCTGCCAAAACACTGGAAACCCCCCACAAGTGACCCCATTCTGGAAACTACACCCCTCAAGGAATCTAACAAGGGGGGCAGTGAGCATATGGACCCCACTGGTGACGGGCACAAATGTGGAACAATGTGACGTGAAAGTGAAAAATTTCATTTTTTCACTTTCACGGCACAAATGTGCCCTTCATCAAGGGGTCCATTTGCTCACTACACCCCTTGTTAGATTCCTTGAGGGGTGTAGTTTCCATAATGGGGTCACTTGTGGGGGGTTTCCACTGTCTTGGCAGCACGAGGGCTCTGTAAATGCGACATGGCGTTCATAATCCATTCTAGCCAAATCCAACCTCCAAAATCCAAATGGCGCTCCTTCCCTTCGGATGCTTGCCCTGCGCCCACATGGCGCTTTATGTCCACATGTGGGGTATTTACGGACTTGGGGGAAATTGCTCTACACATTTTGTGTTTTTTTTTCTCTTTTAACCCCTTGTGAAAATGATAAATTCAAGGCTAGACCAACATTATAGTGTAAAAAAATGTAATATTTCATTTTCACGCCACATTGTTCCACATTTGTGCCCGTCACCAGTGGGGTCCATATGCTCACTACACCCCTTGTTACATTCCTTGAGGGGTGTAGTTTCCATAATGGGGTCACTTGTGGGGGGTTTCAACTGTCTTGGCAACACAATGGCCTTTTAAATGCAACATGGCCCCTCGAAATCCAATCCAGCCAAATCCAGCCTCAAAAAACCAAATGGCGCTCCTTCCCTTTGGAGGCTTACCCTGCACCCGCATGGCGCTTTATGTCCACATGTGGGGTATTTCCGTACTCAGGAGAAACTGCGCTACACATTTAGTGTTTTTTTTTACCTTTTAGCCCCTTGTGAAAATGAAAAAATCATGACAAGATTAATGATTTAGAGTAAAAATTTTAAAAAAATTACACTAAATGTTGGTCTAGCCTTGATTTTTTTCCATTTCCACAAGGGGTTAAAAAAGAAAATGAACACAAAATGTGTAGGGTAATTTCCCCTGAGTAAGAAAATACCCCACATGTGGACATAATGTGCCATATGGGCACAGGGCAAGCCACCAAAGGGACAGAGCGCCATTTAGAGGCTTGAATGGAGGATGGAGGCCACGTCGCAATTACAAAGCTCCTGTGCTGCCAGGACAGTAGAAACCCCCGACAAGTGACCCCATTCTGGAAATTACACCCCATAAGGAATCTAACGAGGGGTGCAGTGAGCATATGGACCCCACTGGTGACGGGCACATGTGTAGAACATGTGCCGTGAAAATAAAAAATTTTCACGTCCCAAATGTGGCCGTCACCAGGGGGCCATATACCCGCTGCCCCCCTTGTTAGATTCCTTATGGAGTGTAGTTTCCAGAATGGGGTCACTTGTGGGGGGTTTCTACTGTCCTGGCCGCACTGAGGCTTTGTAATTGCATCATGGCATCCTCTAATGGGAATGGCGGCCATACCTACTTAGCTGGGGAAAAGGGACAATTCTAATTTATTTGGGGGTATTAGGCCAATTATTAGTTTATAAGGTTGGAAATGACAGGTGTCCATCAAACTCAATCTGTGTTGATCCAGAGGAAGGCAAAAAACCCTCGTGAGGCAGACGACAGTAGCCTCATCACAGGGGAAAAATTCCTTCCCGACTCCATAATGGCGATCAGAATAATCCCTGGACTAACGTGACCCCTGAAATAGGAATAAGGGACAGAATTTAGATAATGTAGAACCCCAATGACGTGTGGTGCGCCTTGAAGCGATCCAGTATGCAGAGGTCGGGGGGATCAGGACAGGTGTCACTTTGGAAAATGGTGTCTTTCCTGATCCCCCTGTTACACCACACTCTGCACTTCTTCTGGGGTCTCCTGTTTTCCAGTGTGGGGGACGTCACCTGGAAAATGTTGTCCTGGTGCGATACGGGGTCCTTCATATCCAGAAGCGCTGGGTCCGCTCCATGGCTGCTAAATATTAGGGCCCTATTACGGCTTCTGATATGTTCGGATCGTGCCGCAAGCTACAGTAGCTCAGGCAGCGAGGGAGCGGAAAAGGGGGTGCTGGTATAAAAGTTATCCCCGTACAGGTGGTAACCTTTATCCAGCAGTGGGAAGATCAGTTCCCGGAGGATCTTCCCACTTGTTCCGAGGATGGGGGGGGGGCATCTGGGGGCTGCATTCGGGTGTCCCTTCCTTCATACACTCTAAGGGTACGTGCACACTGCGGAATGGCGAAAGATAACCCTTCGTGCATTCCGCAGTTGGCACCCGCCGGCGGACTGATGCGGGCGCGCGTCTCCGTCCGTGTCATAGACTCCATTCTATGCACGGGCGGATTCCGCTCTCTGTCCAACGTATTCATTCTTTGGACGGACGATGGAATCCGCCTGTGCATAACATGGAGTCTATGACACGGGTGGAGACGCGCGCCTGCATCAGTCCGCCGGTGGGTGCCAGCTGCGGAATGCACAAAGGTTTATCTTCGCCATTGCGCAGTGTGCACCTACCCTAAATCTGTAAGAGTACCCTGAGGTACGCTCACAGAGTTAGTAGAATTTTACGCCATACCATGATCTCTTATTGGGACGGTACTGGCGGAAAAGACGTGTCTGAGAGGCAGCATACACTACGCTATCCCCCAGACATGTCATTGGAGGATGAGGATGAATGGAGGAACGAAGGATCCCCCCCATTTATCCTCACTGGCTGTTTCGGTGTCGGAGGCAATAATAACGTATCCCTCTGACGCGGAAAACACCCTGGGGGTCATCTTTATACGGGGACTAGTATATGGGGTATGTAGTGGTGTAGTGTCAAACTTTATTCAATGTAGTGTAGTGTGGTGTAATGTAGCGTTTTTTACGTGTTTTTTTACAGTAAGCATAAAAAAAAAAAACTACGCCAAAAATGGTGTTGCTGATAAATGCCGCACTTATGTGCGGCACTTATAAGCAGACCGTGGCAATAGGATAGAGAAAAAAAACACCCTACGCCAAAAAGGAGGAGTGGCTGATTAGCAGCGCACTTTCGTGCGATGCTGATCAACACTCAGCGGCGATAGGGTGCGGAAAATAGAAAAAAAAAATTTTGAAAAAAAAAAAAAAAAAACTTTATTACATACTGAACATCCCTGTAGCTGCTGATAAGTGTATTACACATATCAGCCGCTAGAGGGCAGCAGAGCGGAAAATCCCGAAAACCCGACGCTGGAGCCGAAAATAGCCGAACGTGACGTCACGGAAGAAGCCGAAGACCCGAACGAGACCACGAGGACGCCGCGAACCCGGAAGACGCCGATCAGGACCCCGGGAAAGGTGAGTAATGTACGAATACCTGCTCTGGACCCCTCAGCTACCTAGCTGAGGGGTCCGGAGCAGGTATTTATAACTTTTGGGGACTTCGATCGCCGTGAACGGCCGGCCGGTAGCGGCCGGCCGTTCACGGCGATCGGGCCGGTGGCACCTGGCCACCATTACTTTTTACAGTAATGGCGGTCGGTGCCGCTATTGGCTGATCTGAACTGATAAGCCAATAGCGGCGATCGTCGGCATGGGGGGGTTAACAACCCCCCATGCCGACAGGGAGAGATGGCCTGCAGTGTATTTCTGCAGGCCATCTCTCCCGATCGCATGCGGCCGGTCCGCGGCGCCCTCTTAAAGGACCCGCGTACCGGTACGTCATGGGTCCTTAAGTGACAGTGATCCATGACGTACCGGTACGACATGGGTCCTTAAGAGGTTAATGCCTTATTATTTACCACAGAAATAATTTAAAAAAAATTAAGAAAAGGAACAGAAGGCAATACAGTACATACATTGGATGGCTTACAAAGCAGGTGAACACAAGTAATACTCAGTGGTATTACTAGGCAGTTCACAATATACTGTATGCGGAGGATTAGGAGTTATTTATATTTACACTGTTTTATTGCCCCTGTTTGGTGTGCACTTGCTGCTATACTTACTATATTTGTTGGGGTGCTTTTTAAGCACTAGTTACATTTTATGTGCTCCTCCTACCTCCCCCGGTTGACTAGTATACCATCAGCATAAATGCATTGCACCTAACAAATATTACTTGTGTTCACCTGCTTTGTAAGCCATCCAATGTATGTACTGTTTTGCCTATTGTTCCTTTTTTTATTATTATTTTTTTTTTATTCTGTGGTAAATAACAATGCATTAATTGATTTAAACAATTCAACGTTATTGTCCAGCATTGTTTTGTTTATAGGACATATATACCATGAAAACACTGCTCAATCTGCCAGCATGATATCATGATATGAAGCGGGAGGAGCTAAATTGATTGATATATAATGTCATTTGGTCACTGATAAAGACTGCCCATTGTTTTTCTAAGCCCAGAATGTGTTGGGATTTCAAACAATAAGTTACAAGGTATCCTGACTTTCCCCTAACACTATAAATCAGCTCTTTAAGGGCCTGTTAACACTAAGCAAAACAGGCGAAAATTCCAAGCGGAATCAGCTCTGTGGAATCTGCTCAGAATCTATCTCAATGGGATATCTTGCAAGCCTCCACTTTCTGCCGCGCTCTGCTCAAAGAATTGACATGTCAATTCTTCGAGCAGAGAGCGAAGGTGCGCGAGACATCACACTGAGACTGATGGACAGGCAGGATTCCGCAGCGCGGGTTCCGCTTGGAATTTCCGCCTGTTTTTCTTAGTGTAAACGGGCCCTAAGGGGTACTCGTCTGTGTAATATGCTTCCTGCAGATCAGACTGAATGTTCTTACACTTGCTTCATATCATCAGTGGACAGTGTGCCCTAGATGGGGCTTCACGGCAGTAAGGCCCTATATTAGAGATGAGTGAACCGGGTTCGGGTTCGAGTCCATCCGAACTCGAACTTTCGGCATTTGATTAGCGGGGGCTTCTGAACTTGTATAAAGCTCTAAGGTTGTCTGGAAAACATGGATACAGCCAATGACTATATCCATGTTTTCCACATAGCCTTAGCGCTTTATCCAAGTTCAGCAGCCACCGCTAATCAAATGCCGAAAGTTCGGGTTCGGATGGACTCGCGCATGCTCGAGGTTTGCTCAACTTTACCCCATATCCCTGCTGGGGAGGGGCCCAACTGCCATGAAGTCACGCCTAGGTGACACTGTCCACCGAGGAAATGAAGCAATTTTAGAGCAGAAAGAAGACACAGGCAGGTTTTTTACAGGTATATATCAAATGTGCAGTATCTAAGCTTGTGGATGGTGTTGAAAACCACACGTCGAGTAAGGGGGGTGACAATATCACTTTAAATGCTGTATGGTGGTATCATTTAGCCCCTATATGGCAGTACTAATTTAGTACTGTATGGCAGTATTATATGAGTACTGTATTAAGCCAGTAATAGGGTCCTATACAAGGACATTATTGGAAAATATGGAAGTGTTTGGTAGTATAGGGCAGTATTACTTAAACATATTATAATAGTGAATGTAATGCAGTGAGGCTATTGGATTTGATGCACTGGCATAAAAAAACAACCTTTTATGTCAAAGGAGAAATCCAGATAAAATTAAAAATCTCTTGCAGGCGGGGGAGGGAACATATACTTACATATACCTACCTGTCCCTGTGCCCCTACAGTGCTGCATCATCGCTTCTCGGGCAGCTCCCTGAGCTTAATTTCCCCAGCTTCCTTCGACGTCACGTTTAGGGGGAAAGTACCCGACTTGGCTAATGTCCAGTGTTCTGCCCAGTCACTGAGTGTCTGAGTGGGCAGTCACTTAACTGGGTCATGACGTTGCAGCAGGAGATGAAGGGCACCATTGGGGGTCTGGGATTGGTAGTATGGGGCACAAGGACGAGTAAGTATACTTTCTATATTATTTTTCCCCCACCCCCTGCCTGTACTGGATCATTTCTTTTCACTGGACTTCTCCTTTAAAGATGCAATTCATACAGGCATCAGGTTATAGAGCAGGAAAGATTGCTATATACTTTTGTGGGAAAATTCCAGGATAACTTTTCACTTACTCATGTAAATGTCTGTTCATTCTGGGCTAGTCATGTCTATATGTACACATACACAGATAGCGTTCATTCACTAATTACGACCGCCCACATGACTCTTATCCTAGAATAAATGACAAGTTACTCTGAAACATTTACCACATAACTATATACTAATCAGCTCCTCCTGCTCTATAACATGCTGCCTGCAGATTGGCTATGGCTGAGGCTGCAGAGACATCATTTTACGATGCAGGATGAAACAGGCGCAGAAACTGCTCTTGTGTCATCCGCAGCGGGTCCCGGCTATCAGTGATAGCTACGAACCCACCACAACTGTCAGCACTGGAGCCGTGCTCCGGTGCTGACAGTGAACCCATATAAATGGCTTCAGACAGAGAATTCTCCCTCTACAGAGGGAGAATTCTCTGTCTGATAACCATCAGAGCTCTGTAATGTAATTTTTGAGTCCCAATGGTAGCCATGGACACTGGAAGCCTCAGGCATCCGGCGTCCTGGCTAAGGAGGCCGGCGGGAAACATGATAGAGGTAAGGCCGGTGCACGGCTGCTGTAGGCGCGGAGTTCTGCCCCCTACCCTCTCTCCTGCCACTGTTACAGGCTTCTTACAGCGGTAGGGGACAGAGGAAAGGGGGGCAAAGCTAGAGACTTCAGCTTATGGGATCATTATGGGACCTGGGCATTGAGCCATCAATGACCCAGGGTCGTGAAATGGTTAACATAGTGGTGTCAATGATACAATTGTATCTATGTTGTATGAACATTGCACTTAAGAGAACAATCAAGGGCCTCTTATTTGGCATTTTTATTTGAGGCATGGAACAATAAAAACGGAGCTTAAAAGTTATCTTTAGCCCATTAGGCATTCAACATCCCTGTATTCTGTGTTAAATGAGACTCTCAAGGCTCACCTGCTTTATTATGTGATTTATTGCAAACCAACTTACTGTTCAATGAAGGGTTCATTATGGAGACTCAGATAGCGTCTGATTGTACGCCCACATATTATTGTGTGTATTGATTGCTGCTATAAGTGCTGGCCATCTGGGTCGGCTGGATATATGTAGACACAGTTCATTTGTTTCTAATTATGGTGTGTCAGGGTTTCGATTAAATGGCAAATCCATATTAGTAAGTGCAGTTTATAAGTGTAAATGGAGATCAGTATTTTGTAGGGAAAACTTCTCTCGCTTTGATTGGACTCTGTTAGTCAAATAAACAGTAAGTATTGAAAATTGATGTCTTTCTCCATAGTCAGACATGCACTTTCAGGAGTGGCTTGAAAACACAGAAAGGTTATGTTGAAATTTAGTGAATGGCTGCCATTTATTGGCAAATAATTGCTGTTATTTTTAAACAATGGCCGTTGTTTTGTAATAACATCAGTTATTTGCCATTAAATGGAAGCCATCCACTAAATCTCAACCGTGTGTGAACATAGCCTTTCTGTGTTTTCAATCCACACCAGGTTTTGGTTGCAAAATACTGACTAAAATACTCACAAGACATGTCACAAGACATGATGACCTGAAAAGTTAAATAGTTGAAATTCTTAGAAACATGTAATAAAATTGAAATATATTGATACAAGACATTTCTTGTATAGAAACTGCATTCACCTTCATTAACTTTATTGTTTCCTATTAGTCACACCTTTATCCCTGTGATAATCTGGGATATGGTAATGAATGTTTTTCCTGGTTTGTACAGTAGACATGGTTCTTGCCTGTGCAGTAGGTGTTATATCCTGTGGTTGCTTCTTAGTGGCAGCTTTTGGAAAAATTAACACTTAAAAAATTATTATTAGAATATTAAAATTAGAGATGAATAACCCTGCCGAGGTTCAGGATCATATGAACCCAAACCATCGGCTTTTGAATCCCACTGTCTGTCTGCTCCGTGGGGAAGGTGGAGACAGCCCAAGTCCTGCCTGAAAAAAAGGGATACAGCCTATGACCTAGACTGTATCCATGTTTTCCAGGCAGAACTCAGGCTGTCTCCACCTTCCCCACGGAGCAGACAGACAGTGGCATTCAAAAGCCGATGGTTCGGGTTCATATGATCCCCACCCTCGGACAACTTGTTCATCTCTATAATTAAATACATCCACCCCAACCATAAGATGTTATAAAAAATTGACATATAATCCTATTTCTTCTTTCAGCTTGGAATTATGTAAGATTCTTAAAAACTTCAAAGAACATGGGGTGATCTCACAGGATTTATATGACGCCTTATGGGTTCAACAACCGAGAATACTTACCCTATATTTTCTTCCGAAAATTCATAAGAAGGCTGATGTACCACCCAGGAGACCAATTGTCTCGGGTGGAGGATCCTTAACAGAAAAAATTTGTAAGTACATAGATGTGAAATTGAAACCAATTGTGGAATGTTTGCCGTCCTACATACAGGACTCGGCTGATTTGCTACGAAAAATTGAGAATATCCAACTTGAGGATAATATGCTACTTGTGACGTGCAATGTTAAGTCACTCTATACGAACATTGTACATGAAGATGGCCTTTGAGCCACAGCATATTTTTTGTCCATGAGTAACATCGACGAGGGAGAGACAGAGCTGGTACTGAAATTGTTGGAGTTTACTCTAAAACATAATTTTTTTTACTTTCAATGGGTCCCTCTACCTGCAGCTCCAGGGAGTGGCGATGGGGGCGCCTTGTGCGCCCGCTTTCGCCAACTTATTCCTGAGGCTGTGGGAGAGGGACCTGTTCCTGTCAGATCGTGTGGCATTGATGGACCGTGTCATTTTCTGGGCACGGTTCATCGATGACATCTTCATGATCTGGCAGGGAACAGAAGAACAGCTCGAAAGTTTTTTGATGGATCTGAATAGCAACGATATGAATATACATCTTACATATAAAAACAGCAAGGAAAGTGTTGACTTCTTGGACATTATCATTAAAAAAGATACATCTGGTTATTTGCAGTCGCAAGTTCAGCACACCCACAACAAGCCATCCAAGCTATCCCTATTGGTCAATACTTAAGAATGAGGAAGATATGCTCCACAGACACTGATTTTAATAAACAAGCACAGGATCTCAAACAGAGATTTGAAGAAAGAGGATATGGGAAAAGATGCCTCAAAAGAGCGTACAAACGAGCCCAGCAAACAAGTCATCAGGAATTAATACATGCAAAAAGGCAGAGACAGAATGATAAAAAGGTGAGATTCATTACCCAATACCACTCTAGATGGAATATGATGAAAGAAAAACTAACCAAATATTGGCCAATCCTATTAACAGATCCCACACTGGAAAAATATCTGACTGAGAAACCGGCCATAACAGCAAGAAAAGGAAAAAACTTGAAATATATGCTGGTCCATAGCCACTACAGACCATCGAAACCAGGTGAGAAATTCGGGACCAAGGGTCCAAGATGGGGGTGCACCCCATGTGGGAGATGCGTGGCCTGTCCAACATAACTAAAGCAGAGAACTTTGTTGACTCCACAGGTGAGAAGGTCTTTAAGTTCACACAAACGATCTCATGCAACACAAAAGGTGTGATATATTACGCAAGTTGCCCATGCCCCATGATCTACATTGGGATGACGACACGGGAACTTAAAGTAAGGGTACGTGAACATGTACGAGACATATTGAGATCCGAAAATGAAAATGATATGGAGGTATTAAAACCAGTGGCAAGACATTTTAAATTACATCATAACTGTGATCCCACTTTATTTTGGGTCAAGGGTATTGACCGAATTGTCTGCGATATACGAGGAGGCGACATTTCCAAAAGATTGGGCCAATGCGAAAGTAAGTGGATTTGGAAACTTAAGACATTACACCCCCAAGGTTTAAATGAAGTAATGAGCTTTGCGCCATTTCTCTGAGCACTTAAAAACCTCTCAGCAGGTTGTTTTTAACAGTTGTTTTTATGCATGATTTTAACAGTTTTTTTATTTTTTCATAGTAATATCAGTGGTCCGTCACGTTGAAAATAGAGGTTGGATGAGAGATCGTTTCCAGTGCTGTAGAATAAGGAGAAAAAAATTACAGGAGGAGAGAATGGGGGAGAGGAGAGTGCTTTTTAAAGTGAAGAAGCGATATTATGAAATGGACACTTTTATCACTTTATGTACTTATTCACTAATATATCTTTTATCACATCTTATTCACAGTTCACTTCCGTTTAATTTGCACAGCAGTAATGCATTTTATCACTAATTGTCATTTACATTTTAGCTAAATAACACTTGAACCATGTTCACATTGATATTCGTTTTTTCTGCATTTGATGCGTTTTTTTGCACATGTATAGCCCTTGATGCACTTTACATTTGCACAATCCTCCGCCGGGCGCGCGCTTGTGACGTCACATCCGGAGGGACCAACCCGAACTACACACGACATGCGGCATGTAATGACCACAGGTGTGTTTACCATCATACTATTGGTGGGGATCCACTATATAATCTTTGTCCTGCTGGGATGACGTCACCCCCTGATGTAGGAGACGTAACGTACGTCGGGGTTTGGCGGCATCCCAGGGGATCAGTGTACTGACTATGGATATGTAGAGCACTTGGCGTTTGTCGATCATATTGTGCACCAGTCACCTTACTTATGATTGTATATTAGGCTGTTTGCCTAGTATATTATGGTTTACATGGTTATTCCTTTCATTGTGAATACTGGTGGATTTGTTTACTAACGGTTTACAACGCACATGCTCACTTTATCATGAGGTCGCCCTATTATGCTCTACCTGGGGTGTCGTTTTCCATGTAAGGATTTTTGGCATTTCCTACTGCTTATTTTAAACAATAAAAAATTGATTTAGACACATGTCAAATTTTGATTTTCTTTATTTATAGCATATTGCACATAAGGTCTTGGTGGTCAAATTGTTTTTGGATTATAGTTTAATTTTGAGACTGTGCTTGGTTTGTTCAGAATTTTAGTATCAGTGAGGTACTTTTTTCTGTGTATTTCCTTTTTGGATATTTATTTTCCCCACGGAGCAGACAGACAGTGGCATTCAAAAGCCGATGGTTCAGGTTCATATGATCCCCACCCTCGGCCAACTTGCTCATCTCTATAATTAAATACATCCACCCCAGCCATAAGATGCAGTAGGCCAGGGTTAGGCCCTTTCACACATCTGTAGTGGGCCTGTAATTGTGGACCCATGAACATGCATCAATAGTGCTTCTCATTTCATGCACCACTACATAGAAGATAAGCTGATAAGTACTGGAAGACTGGAGAATTTGTAATAGAAGTAAATTACAAATCTATATAACTTTCTGGAATCAATTGATTAAAAAGAAAAATTTTTAGTGAGCTTTAATATTGCTGAACTGAATGGCTGGACAATACAGCAGGGACAGAATCCTGTCCTTATCTCAATTATAATCAACCTTATTTTACCTATAAGAGATTGGAAATAAGTGTTAACTAGAGATGAGCGAACCTCGAGCATGCTCAAGTCCATCCGAACCCAAACTTTCGGTATTTGATTAGCGGTGGCTGCTGAAGTTGGATAAAGCCCTAAGACTATGTGGAAAACATGGATATAGTCATTGGCTGTATCCATGTTTTCCAGACAACCTTAGAGCTTTATCCAAGTTCAGCAGCCCCCGCTAATCAAATACTGAACGTTCGGGTTCGGGTCGACTCGAACCCGAACCCGGTTCGCTCATCTCTAGTTTTAACCAATAAATTCCAATGCATCTTCTCACAAAAGAGTTAAATATTTCCTAGGGACTAGGATTATGAGGGACGGTTCAGAGAGTGCTATTCTGCTGGGCAAGTGTCTTTAGGACATCCAGTACATCCATTAATTTAAAGAGGCGTATCCTTCTTCACAGCAAGTCATATGTCCTGAGGTTGCTACTGAGCCTTTTCTGCATGCACAATGATAATATTCAAAGCTTTTAAGTGTTACCGTTTGCAAAGCTGCCACTAAGAAGCAACAGCAGGATATAACACCTGCTGCAAAGCCAAGAACTACAAAGACAATATATATTGTACAAGCCGGGAAAAACATACATTACTGTATCCCAGATGACTACAGCAATAAAGGTGTGACTAATATGAGGCAATAACGTTAAAGAAGGTGACCTGGTGGGCTTATTGTGCATTAAATGTATATTCTGAAGAATGTGGCTGCTTGGGAATTAATACAATATACATAAATGCCTTGTTTCTATATATTTCATTTTTATTACAGGTTCCTAAGAAACTTAATACTTCCAGTAATGTATGCCACCTAAACACCTGATACAGAATAAGATACACTCATGTTTTTTAGACTCTACCTGTTCACACACTTAGGGCCCTATTCCACGGGACGATTATCGTTCGCATAATCGTTAACGATAAACGATCCAAACGACCGCTATTGCGAAAGACCTGAAATTGTTCCCCCATTTACATGGAAAGATAATCGTTACTTTTGATCGTTCTTGCGGTTGTCTTGTCGCCGCTATTGCGTTCCTCACTACTGCGAACGACCAGACAACATCTTATTCAATGTTAACGATTTGCGAACGAGCAACAATAAAAATAGGTCCAGGTCTTATTAAGCGATCAACGATTTCTCGTTCGGTCGTTAATCGTTAACTGCTCTTCAAACGAACGATTATCGTTTAGATTCGAACGATTTAACAATAATCTGAACGATAATCGTCCCGTGGAATAGAAACCTTACTTGTTACATGCCATATCACTAATCCTATAGCCTAAACTATCATTAGTAAAAGACAGTTTGACTGAGACTGAGGGAACTTGTGTGAAGAGTCTGAATAATTCCAATCAATCAACTTATAATCCATTGCCCTGAAGACTGTAGCCCAGCACTAGCCGCTCAGCTTTAAGTAATACAGGTCTAAGGTAGAAGGCAATTCTCTGTAACCCTTGCAGGGATGAGGATCTCTATGGTGGTCGTCACTAAGGACAATGATGTACCGACTGTGGCGGCAGCCTAAACACTGCTATGAGACCATGGTAGTGAGGCCCATCTCAAGTTGGTTACTTCCTACTTTCCATTGTGTATTAAGAACCCAAGATATAGACTTATAAGGGGGAGATTTATCAAACATGGTGTAAAGTGAAACTGGCTCAGTTGCCCCTAGCAACCAATCAGATTTCACCTTTCATTTTCCAAAGAGTCTGTGAGGAAAGAAAGGTGGAATCTGATTGGTTGCTAGGGGCAACTGAGCCAGTTTCACTTTACACCATGTTTGATAAATCTTCCCCTATTAATTCCCAAATTAATAGCAACAGCATACCTCCCAACCGTCCCGGATTTCGCGGGACAGTCCCGTTTTCGGGGTTCTGTCCCGCGGTCCCGGAACGGCCCCCCGTGTCCCGCATTTTAAGTGGCCCCAGCGAAAAAAACAATAAATCAGTTACTCACCTGTCCTCCGGTCCCAGCAGCTCCTCTCCCAGCAGAACGCGCACTCCCGTCATCCTCCGGGGCGGGCAGCGGGGTACAGAGTCACTAACTGTACCGGAAGTGACCTGTTCATGAATCACTTCCGGCACAGTCAGTGTCAGTATACCCCGCTGCCCGCCCCGGAGGATGACGGGAGTGCGCGTTCTGCTGGGAGAGGAGCTGCTGGGACCGGAGGACAGGTGAGTTACTGGTTTATTGTTTTTTTCGCTGGGGCCACACTAATGGGGGGATTGGCTACTCTGTGGGGCGCTATATGGGGTATTGGCTACTATGTGGGGGGATTGGCTACTATGTGGGGCACTATATGGAGGCATTAGCTACTATATGGGGGGCATTGGCTACTATGTGGGGCATATTTGGGGGATTGGCTACTATGTGGGGTATATATGGCGGCATTGGCTACTATGTGGGGCATATATGGGGGATTGGCTACTATGTGGGGCATATATGGGGGATTGGCTACTATGTGGGGCACTATATGGGGGATTGGCTACTATGTGGGGCACTATATGGGGGATTGGCTACTATGTGGGGCATATATGGGGGCATTGGCTACTATGTGGGCACTATATGGGGGATTGGCTACTATCTGGGGCATATATGGGGGCATTGGCTACTATGTGGGCACTCTGGGGGTTTGGCTATTATGTGGGGCACTATATGGGGATTGGCTACTATGTGGGGCACTATATGGGGGGATTGGCTACTATGTGGGGCACTATATGGGGGGATTGGCTACTATGTGGGACACTATATGGGGATTGGCTACTATGTGGGGCACTATATGGGGGCATGGCTACTATGTGGGGCACTATATGGGGCATTGGATACTATGTGGGGCACTATATGGGGCATTGGATACTATGTGGGGCACTATATGGGGCATTGGATACTATGTGGGGCACTATATGGGGCATTGGCTACTATGTGGGCACTATATGGGGGATTGGATTC
Source organism: Dendropsophus ebraccatus (assembly GCF_027789765.1). Lineage (NCBI taxonomy): Eukaryota > Metazoa > Chordata > Amphibia > Anura > Hylidae > Dendropsophus > Dendropsophus ebraccatus. Next base: position 52,442,080 of record NC_091455.1, read on the forward strand.
TATGTGGGGCACTATGTGGGGGATTGGATACTATGGGGCACTATGTGGGGGATTGGATTCTATGTGGGGCACTATATGGGGGATTGGATACCATATAGGGCATTTTTGGCGGGATTGGATACTGTATAGGGCACTATTCAGTCAGCAGCATGTAGTGGCTATGGAGGGTTGATATAGGGGCGTGGCTATGGAGGGTTGCTATGGGGGTGTGGCTATGGAGGGTCAATATGGGGGCGTGGCTATTGGGACCGCGGCGCACATGTCCCTCTTTGCTCTTTGCAAAAGTTGGGAGGTATGGCAACAGTAGAAAACCGAGGCTGATCCTTTCTCCTACAAGGAAGAGGATTGGGCTAAGTGCGGTTATGTGGACAAAGTTCCAGGAGTGGGTTCTTATTACAATGAGCTGGTAGAAGCAAGTGGTTACGCACTTCACCCCCTGGTCCATTGCAATATCTATCCACTTGCAGGAGACTGTTCTCTAAATTTATAATGGAGAGCGTTTCTTGGATGAAGATCGCAGCAAGCTAAGAACTGAAGTGAAGTGCACACTATTTCTGACTCATTCTAATAATAATCAGTGAGGGGTCTATAAACCCAGTCCCGATCAATCAAAAGGGATTACCCAGCTTTTTAAAACTAATGACCTATGTTCAGAATAGGATATCAATATTAGATCATTAGATCACTGAATCATACAACTGTATTAAATTGCTATGTGCACTCAAAGGTTACAAAAAATGTAAAAGAAAAAAATATATAATTAAAACAACTATGAAAGAGGGAAAAGATATCACCACACACATCAATGTCTTTAATATATACAGATATCTGCCACAATTCCAATAAGATAAGATATAGATTCTGATGCAGATGGTGATTTTATACAATGGAAAAAGTTTCCTTTTGTTTCAGTCTCGCTTTTGGTGACACAAACCAGAAGGAAGAATGAATCCTTAGAATAGTAGGAACTGGGACTGAGATAAATGGTCCTGCTAAAACATACATTCCAATAAAATGGAGTATAAAATGTTTAACAAATGTGAAAAAGAAGAACACAATTGCTGAGCTCATCCAATCAATGCTAAGCACATTCACTCTTCGATCCACCATAGAAAGCCATCTGCTGTCCAAAAGATATAAAATAATACTGCTTTATAGTCTCGGTTGCTTATAGTTCTGCTTTCTCTCAGGAAATTAGGCTGTGATCATATTTTCAGAATAATCTGTACAGCATTGTTAGTAAGAGTATGCACTGAATGTTAAACACCGGGACTACATTGATCGGAGAAGAAATCTGAATGCTATTATTCTCAATGAAGAAGAATTTTCTTGCTTATGAGACCTAATTGATAAATTCATCATTTCAGCCTTGTATCAGCCTGAGAATCAATAGTGCTAGACACACAGGACCTCCCGATCATTCTCTCATATAATCAATGGCTCTTTTACCGCTTAAAGGGAATGTGTCGCTCTGTTGTTTCAAATACTAATTAAAGACATTTATTTTTCAGTAACTTTTGTTTCCTGATTATATATTATTTTATATTTATTTTATATCCAGTTCTGTGTACAATGTACAATGGCTGGAGCATTTGCAATGAAAGCACTTACTGCCTCAGCCCTCACTTCTTTTATATTTTTTATTTACTTTAAGGGTGGGTTCACACGTACCATATCCGCAGCGGATTTCACACTGCGAGTTTGCAGCGAAATCCGCAGCGAAAACGATCCCTGTAATTTTTAATGGGAGTACATACTCGCAGCAGGATTGTCATTCCGCTGCGAGTATGTAATTGCCGGCCCCCTTAACCCCCGTCACCAGGAGCATGCTTTACCTGCTCCAGTGATCTGGCTGCATCTGAGGCTCCTGGCTCCCATAGTTCCCACCTAGCCAATCAGTGCACGGCCCCACAGCAGTCACTGATTGACTGGGCGGAACCGCCAGGAGTGGGGAGCCTAACCCAGCCGGAATGGGGTTAAGGGGGTCGGCATTTACATACTCGCAGCGAAATGACAATTCTGCTGCGAGTGTGTACTGGTATGTACTTGTATGAAAATGACAGGAATCGTATCCGCAGTGGATTTCGCTGCGAACTTGCAGTGTGAAATCCGCTGCCGATACGGAATGAGTGAACCCATCCTAAAGGAGAAGAAATGTGACAGCCAGCAGGGGAGGGGAGATAATAACAAGCAAGCAGTGCTTAACTTTATACACTACCTGCACCAGAACTCAATACAGCAATACCTGGACAATTCAGAAGAGTAATTATCCAGGTGATTCTCATTTACTCATGCCTGCTCTGCTGTCCAACCTCTTGCTTTAAAGGGGTACTGCAGCAAAAAATCTTTTTTCTTTCAAATCAGCTGGTTTCAGAAAGTTATATAGATTTGTAAATTACTTTCATTTAAAAATCTCCAGTCTTCCAGTACTTATCAGCTGCTGTATGTCCTGCAGGAAATGTTTTCTTTCCAGTCTTACACAGTGCTCTCTGCTGCCACCTCTTTCCATGTCAGGAACTGTCCAGAGCAGGAGAGGTTTTCTATGGAGATTTGCAACTGCTCTGGGCAGTTCCTGACATGGACAGAGGTGGCAGCAGTGAGCACTGTGTCAGACTGGAAAGAATACACCATTTTATTGTGTCTTCCTGCCTGGTTGTTACATGTTATATTCAGCTATTATAGTAATTCTAGGAAAAGCTAGGTAAGTACATTAAAGGGGTACTCCCTCGAAAATCTTTTACTTTCAAATCAACTGGTTTCAGAAAGTTTAGTAGATTTGTAATTTACTTCTATTTAAAAATCTCCAGTCTTCCAGTACTAATCAGCTGCTGTATGCCCTACAGGAAATAGTTTTTTCTTTCCAGTCTGACATGGTGCTTTCTGCTTTCTGTCTAGGGCAGTAGAGGTTTTCTATGGAGATTTGCTGCTGCTCTGGACAGTTCCTGTTTCAGACAGAGGAGGCAGCAGAGAGCACTGTGACAGAATTAAAAAAAAACTCCATTTCCTGCAGGACATACAGCAGCTGATAACTATTGGAAGACTGGAGATTTTTAAATAGAAGAAATTTACAAATCTATATAAGTTTCTGAAACCAGTTGATATGAAAGAAAAAGAGTTGTAGAGCAGTTGTAGAGCACTGACGTGTTCCTCTGCACACATTTCACATCTAAAGAGCTGGTGCCTTGGGGGCTCACACTTCCTGTTTGATGGTAAAGACGACCCCGCATCAACTGATGATTTGCAGATGTCTGACTCTCTGGAATTCTCGACAACTATTAGAATGAATAAGCCGTGATGTGTGTTGCACATAAACTCATTAGGATGGCGGTATTATCTTCTCATAACATAGAATACTGCGTACTTATATCATTCTCAATGATTTGTACACACTCGTAAATATAGGGCATTATAGTAACAGATACATGTAGTTAACCATTGCTGTCAGCTAAATAGTAGACTCTGGTCTGTAGAAAAGATGCACCGGGTATAATGACGCATATTAAATCAGGAAAAGCAACATGGCACATTTAATGAAAATCATCTGTCTTTGGGTATAAAAAAGCAACAACTCTAATTAAATGAAACAACAAGTCTTAATTAAACATGATGGATCTCGTCCGCACGCACATTATTTTACATGTAGTTACAGCCCACATCTGTGTTTTAAGATTGGACTGCAGTGAAAAGCGGCTGTAATGATTCACATCAGTCCCTGTCTCCAGTGGGGCTCCCAATCTAATCTCAGACATCCGCGGCCATGCACATACACTGCCGCTAATTGTAAAGGAAGAGCTTGTAGCATGAGATGAAACTCGGAGGAATCCCATTTCTAGATTAACCCATTGTCTGCAAGCTGTCAACACCTGATGTTTCTCCACATGTTTGGTCAATGTTTAAAGCACAGAGAACAAACAGAATGCTATCTCTTACATGAAATATTTCATCACTGTAGAGCAGCGGGGGTTGCTGGGTCTATATAGTGGGTCAGATTAGGCCCTATTCATGTCACGTTTGAGCCTTACATCCGAGGTTTACGCCAGAAGCATCTCCCAACATATATCTCCGATAGAAGACTCCAACACATCACCTATGGACTTCTAAGTAAAAAAAATAAAAAATATATATATATATATATATATATATATATATATATATATATATATATATAATCATGTAGGAGGGTTCTTCAAGGAAATTCAACACCTTCATTTTATATACAGAGCCAGATATTGAAACATTGAAACATTTTTTCCCGTCTGTTCTTATTTTTTAAATATTCTCATTTCTAACTTTTGTACATTATTATTAGAGATGAGCAAACCTGCCGGATTTCTGGTTCGTACAAACCAGAAATCTCGGCATCTGACTCCCGCTGTCTGCCAGCTACGTGCAGCGGGTGGATACAGCGTAAGGAACGCCTAGAAAACTGGAATACAGCCTATTTCTGGTTCGTACGAACCAGAAATCCGGCAGGTTCGCTCATCTCTAAATATTATAGAGGCAGCCATCTTACCCGAGTTGAGATGTGCCTTACTGAAAGCCCCATGGCCATAGACGCAATAGACTGAAGCTGACCTTGTTCACAATAGGAGTGTTTTCTAAGTATGTTCTGTGACCTGTGCAGAACATCAGGCTGACAAGCGAATAGCCTGATCCCATCTTATCTACCTGCAGTTGTCACCTTTCACTGTAATCCACTGTAGTCTGTGATGATTAAAAAAAAATGCTGAAAAGTGATCTGTAAGGGTATGTTCACACTGAGCAAAACAGTTGGAATTCTGCCGCAGAGCTCCCCGCCATTGGAATCCCGCCTGCCTCAGTGTCACACTGTATCTCTATGGGATGGTTTGTGCGTCTTCACTCCCATCGCTCTCTACTCAAAGAATTGACATGTCTGTCTATTTTACACAGCGTGAATGGCCACTAAGATTATGAAATTTTAGCTAATTATTAGACTTAGTGGTCAGAATGAAAACTGCAAGATTTCAGGATTACTATATAATATGTGAAGTAAAATAGCTCTCTCCCTAATCTCTTCCAGCCTGTGTCTGACTAAAGCACCACAGGACCGGATTCTTATATGCCCAGGTCATCTGATCTGGCCAGCCAATCGCTGCTATCAACATGTAGGATTCCCATGTGATGCTACGAGCTCCCAAAGACTCTTCTGCATGGTGATTGGTTGAAAAAAGCATGCAGGAAGAGGAAGATGCCATTGTTTGAGTATTTCGAGATGCTCGTCCGAGTAACGAGTACCATCGAGTACCCTAATACTCGAACGAGTACCAAACTCGAACGAGCATGTTCGCTCATCACTAATAGTTAGCTATGGCCATTTTGCAACTCTGTTTCTGCCAGGAAGGAAAAAGCAGAGTAGCCACGTAACAGTGGTAGCCTACTACTGGAATGAGCGAATATATAGTATAAACTAAGCAAATCACTTTGTTAGCCCGGCAGTCGGCTTATCAGCCAGCTGCCTCTGAACTCTGTGCCGCTTTTCCAGTCCTGGGAAACTTCTCAACGCTCATCTCTAATTCTGTGCATTGTTCTGTTCTCGTCACTGTATGCCTATGGATGACAAATAAAGTTGAAATATATCTTGCAGGGTGAGTGCCACTGCTTTGATCTACATTGCTAAAGCAACTTAAACTTATTCCAAGTGAATATAATCAGTTGAGTAATATGTTAACGTTGTGATGTTTGCTCCTACGCTGGATCATTTCTGTATTATGAATTCAGCAGGAGAGAGTCCATTTAGAAGCAGGAAATTAAATCTCTTCTATCTGCAGGTAATAATCTCCTGTCCTCTGTATGTTGTGAATAAGTATGCAGACAAAGTTTTGGTATTCGCTGCTGAAGATCATCTCGACCAAAAATACAATTATACATGAGTACCTTTAGCACAGAGCGGGAAGACTGTGCTCCCTGTCACCACTATACACAGAGAAGAGAAGTAGCAATCACATTCTGGCTCAGAGGCGTGAATGCCACTTCAATAGTTATACAGGTCAGTGGTGGTGGAGAAGGCGTAAGAATACAGGTTTACAGCAAGGCCTGAAATACTGACTGAACATTCATTCTTATCAATAGTATGCACTAAAAAACAGAAAATAGATTTAAAAAATTTTGAAGAACCATTATGCTGTATGTCCTGCAGGAAGTGGTGTATTCTTTCCAGTCTAACACAGTGCTCTTTGCTGCCACCTCTGTCCATGTCAGGAACTGTCCGGAGCAGAAGCAAATCCCCATTGAAAACCTCTCCTGCTCTGGACAGTTCCTGTCTTAGACAGAGGTGGCAGCAGAGAGCACTGTGTCATACTGTAAAGAATACACCACTTCCTGCAGAACATGCAGCAACTGATTTGAAAACATTTATTTTCTCTGGGGTGTCCCTTTGATGATTTGGTTGCTAAGAACTATATTTTGTATAAATATTTATTCAAATACTTATTTTTTATTATTGATATTAAAATAAAAATATTTGTTTATTTATAAATTTTATTTAATTTTATTCTATTTACAAATATGTATAAATTATTAGCAAATATATATGATAATAAATAATCCTATTTATAATTACATTGTATTAATTATATTATACTTACATTATAATATTTATCAATGATAATAATTTATTGGTGATAATCGTTAATTTCATACTTAACATTTAGTTAGTTATAAATATTTATTTATTTTATACAAATAATATTTTGTAGAAATTTGCAATATTTTGTATAAAAGCCTTGCCCTACATTAAAAATAAAACATAGCAGTACTAGTGAGCTACACTTAAATTCTAGGAGTAAAGACATAGCGGTCCCACTCCCAACACCTCCACCTGTCAGTTCTTTATCGAGGCCATAGTGTGAGTGCTATAGTCTCTACATTTCGTACAGTGCACAGTTCTGTACATTTGGTAGTAGATGTACCTAGTGTTGCAGCTTGTCCTATTGAACTATATGAGATAAGCTGTAAAATCAGAAACAGATACTACTGAATGTATTGAGCTGTGCCGAGCAGAATATAAAGAGGCTGGAGGGTAAGCACTGTAGCCCCTTTAATCTCTTATTTGGCAGGGACTCTAGGAGTCAGACCCCCACTGATCACAAGCATAGACAATCAATAAAAAAGTCCTGTTTTCCAAACATGCGATATGTCATAGTGACATGTCCGGTGCTTTGATCAGTGAAGGTCTAGAAGCTAAGACCCCACTGATTGCTGTAAAGAAAGGTAGAAGCTCTCAGCTTAGCCCCTTGGTTGCTGATTTTCTCTTCTTGAAAAGCTGAGCATGCAATGTACGGCTTCACAAAAAGACATTCTATAAATCCTTACATCCTCAGTAATCAAAACTTCTGGCATGTCACTATGACGTAACAGATATTTAGGGTTTTATAGCATTCTTTAATGCATTTTCTAATTTGTTATGATAGGCCTCTAGAGTATTAGAAGTCCCATACAATAGTTTTATTGTCATTCTATATTTTACTGAATATGCAGTGTCCCACTATGTACCCTTCAAACTTTTTAGTTGGGAGTATGGTTTACACTTCCATACTTTGGGTACATATTGTCTTTTGCACTATTTTGTAATGTTTTACAACATTGCTATACTGTTAAACCCTTTTCTGGCTGTAAAACTACACATGCGCCAATACAATTTTATAGGGAACATTCTACAGATAAGAGGAGCACCTGCTAAGCCCAGTTGCCTTCACCTGAGGGGAGAGAAGATAGAGTGAGTCTAAGCTGGCTTCCCAGGCTGAGAGGGATGTGTGTTGTGTAGTGCAGCTGTCAGGAACTGTCCGGCAGGGACAAGACAAGACAGTGAGCCCTGATGCTGAACCCACCAACTGTCCCTACCTACTTGCCTCAAACGGCCCTAGGCAGCTGTGGACAACCACGAAGACGTTCCCTATACTAGTATAGGTGCACACAGAATAAGACAGACAAACAAACACAATAAAGAATAGTAAACAGTCCGGGTCAAAACAATCAGGCAGCAAAAGTACAAAATCAGAATTTAAAAGGCGTAGTCAAAGTACAAGCAATATGGTCAGGGGCAGGCGGCAAACAAGGAGGTCAAAGATACAAGAAAAAGATAAGGAGATTGAAATAAACAGAAGACACAAGCAGGCAGAGATTAAGTCAATAACCAGCAATGAGTGCACAGACTGGGGTTAGTTATATAGGAGGCCAGGGTTCTGATCCAGAACGTAGTTGGACCATCCCCCTGATCTCCAAGCACAGACACCTGACAACAAAACAACTCCACTGGCAGGAAAACCAGTGAGTCACAGCAGAACCAAAACAAGATTAACCATGACATGGCCAGACAGAATTGAGCAGGTGCAGTCCGGTGTGTCCACCAAACCAAGAGAGCAGATAAACCAGTGTTCAGACACTGCAAAACAAAACACAGAAACAGTATATGAAAAAATTCACCACCTTCTCGGCCACAGAACACGAGCCAAGGGGGGTATAACGATCCACTAAGATATCATCCTTACAGTACCCCCCCCCCCTTTTATGAGGGGCCTCAGGACCCTCACAGGACTCAACTTCACTTAATAAAATGCCATCTGACTCCCATTCGTCAGAAGAAAAGTCCATGTCATGGAGAACGAGCTTACTGACAGGACGAGCAGAAGAACATGATAAATTTTCATCAGATACAGGAAAATCAGGTACAGCAGAATTAGAAATATTGATTTCAACGGAGGGTACCTGTGTGCCCAAATGACTTTCCTGGGAGTCACCTGAACGCTGATGATCTGGGTGCAGGTTTTCTGGCCACTTGGGACGCTTGTGGCAGAAGGTGATGAAGTGGCTACTGTCACTACAGTAATAACATAGACAGTTGTGTCTCCAGTGTTTTTTCGCCTGGTCCTGGTATCTAATCTTCCCAGCTGCATGGGCTTTGCTGGAGGCAAAGAAAAGGCCCTTTCCTGCGGAGGTCCTTGTAAGACATAACAATGCCCACTCTTTGGCTTTCATCCCCAGAGGACGTGCAAAAGAGGAGCCCGTGGAGCCTCATCAAAGAGTCTCAAAACACAGGACTAGCCAGATATCCCTCCGGGAAGGACCCAGCCAAGGTTGGCTCCTGTAAGGAAACCACCATATTAAGTGGCCCTATAAGTAAATGTAATGACAAGGGAAAAGCCAAGGCCAGGTAACCATCCACATATAGCTGTTTCTGGGTGTTGCCCCTCATCAGTGTGGAGCAGGATTCTGGCTAGGTGGGAGCAATGCCTAGTAGAGCCATAAGAGAAACACATCGCTGATCTCAGGGAGACCAGCCAAACGACAACACTGTTGGCTGCTAGTGAAAGCGCTCAAAGCAGTGAAGTCCTAGGTGCATTGCCCCCTGGGAAACATGAATATGCAAAAGAAGAGCCCGTGGAGTCTCATCAAAGAGTCTCAAAACACAGGACTAGCCAGATATCCCTTCGGGAAGGACCCAGCCAAGGGGCAGCTCCTGTTAGGAAACCACCATATTAAGTGGCCCTATAAGTCAATGTAATGACAAGGGAATAACCAAAGCCAGGTAACCATCCACATACAGAGGACGGGGATGAAGTCTAAAATAACAACTTTCATCCCTCTCTGAAAATTCGAAAGGCCCTTCTATCACCTTTGAATCTTTCCGGAAGTTGCACTGGAGGTTCTGGGGGAACAGCAGCAGATAGCACAGCATTCTAGCCCAGGAAAGACTCTACCTGCTGCACACGTTGCGCAAGGTCCAGAACAAGCTGGTTGAGACGTTGCATTTGCTCAACCAGAGCTATCATAAGGTCCATAGCCAGGTGAAGAGAGAGAGAAAAAAAGTAAGGCTGGTTATTTTGTCAGGAACTGGCCGGCAGTGACAAGACAAGACAGTGAGCCCTGAATTCAAATTACAAGCAATATGGTCAGGGGCAGGTGGCAAGCAAGGGAGGTCAAAGATACTAAGCAAAGATCAGGAGATGCAAAGAGACAGAACACACAAGCAGGCAGAGGCTAATGGTGCGTTTACACACACAGATTTATCTGACAGATTTTGGATGCCAAAGCCAGGAATGGATTTAAAAACAGGAGAAATCTCAGTCTTTCCTTTATCACCTGTTCCCTGTTTACAGTCTGCTCCTGGATTTGGCTTCCAAAATCTGTCAGATAAATCTGCCTGTGTAAACGCACCATTAGTCAATAACCAGCAATGAGTGGGGTTAGTTATATAGGAGGCCAGGGGTCTGGTCCAGGACATAACTGGACCATCCCCCTGATCTCCAAGCACAGACACCTGAGAACACAACAAATCCACTGGCAGGGAAACCTGTCAGTCACAGCAGAACCAAAACAAGATTAAACATGACATGGCCAGACAGAGTTCAGCAGGTGCAGTCGGGTGTGTCCACTAAACCAAGAGAGCAGATAAACCAGTGTTCAGACACTGCAAAACAAAACACAGAAACAGAATACGAGAAATTCAGCGCCTTCTCGGCTGCACAGCACAAGCCGGGGGGCACATAACGCTCCGCAAAGATACCATCCTGACAGCAGCCTTGTCTTTAAATAGAGCCTGCTTACAAGACCTAAACCCTGAATTTCTTGGGGCTAAACAGCTCCTTCTGAGATTTCATTACATCCTTGTGACCCATTCTAGCCCTATCCTGAGATGAAGAACAAAGAGAAAAGGAGAATAAACCAGAGAGTGGGCCTAGAAATTAAGTGGCTACCCAAGCTATACTTCTTCAGAAGCCTGAAACTCACAGTGGCCACTGCAGCACCACATAAGTAAGTACCTTTTGGGAATTTACTGAGAACCAACTAGCTGCAGCCGGATACCCTTCCGGGGAAGAGAATCCAAGGCTAGGGATGTAATGTGGGCTAGAGCGAAGCTGAGTAGTTCCAACCTTTGCAATACAGCATTTCAGGTTTAAATTCTGTTATTGTACATTTAGCAACCACATCTGGAAGTCATTCCAAGCTTTTACTACTCTTTCAATAAAGTAATATTTTCTCACGTTGCATCTAATCTTTCCCCCCCAACTAACCTCTCACTGTGTCTTCTTGTTCTTGAGTTCAGTTTTTTCTAAAAACACTTCCCTCCTGAACCTTGTTTAGTCCTTTAAAATACTTAATGGTTTCGATGATGTCCCCCCCCCTTTCCCTTCTTTCCTCCAAACTATACAGATTCAAATCCTTAAATCTTTCCTGATAAGTTTTATGTCTGACACCCTCCACTATTTATGTAGCTGTCTTTGGACCTGTTCTATTTTATTATTATCTTTTTCTAGGTGAGGTCTCCAGAACTGGACCCAGTATTCCAGATTTGGTGGTCATTAGAGCTCTACACAGCGGGATCACGATCTCCCTCTTCCTACTGGTTATACCTCTAGCTATACACCCCAACATACAATTTTCTGTCCCCACCGCCTGGCTGTACTGGTGACTCATTTTAAGGCTTTCAGAAATCACTACCCCTAAATCCTTCTCTTCTGAAGTCTTTGCCAACACAGAACTGCCAATATGATACTTGAATAAAGGATTCCTCCTCCCCAAATGCATTGTTTTACATTTGCTTTCATAGCAATTCAGAATCTTGTAATGATTCAATGTGATGTTAGCTAGAATAACTGTGTACTACAAAGAACAATCATCAACAAAGAAACATAGCTGAGTCTTATTAGTATGGAATATCCGCTGCTGGGATACTTTATATATACCAGGTAGAGTCAATAAAGTACAAAGCCGAAACAACATAAAAAGACTGTAGAAAGCTTAAATTAGTAATGCCATAATGAATCAGCATAAATAACATTTACTATTTCATAACAAGCAATAGCCAATGGTTATGAAGAGTGATTCTTCAGTTCTTTTATGACCTTCTCTATGCCTGCAGGCGCTCAATGCACTTTCCTTTTTCTACTGAATAGTGTTTATGGAGTTCAATCCTGATGCCAATGGGTAAGCCCCTGGCAAAACACCATTCACAACCCTGAGTTCACTATAGATGATATGGAAATGACATTGTGTTATAAATAGGTGCAGTTAGTGATGGGTCATTTACAAGCTATATCCTGTAAATGCATTCACATAAAAGTCAAAAAGATTTCTCTCAATATTCGGGAAACTGCACAAACCTCTCGACGGAGGACAAACTCCAATGGAGTAACACGTTTACTGCGATAAAGACTTCCATAAGAGAGCTGTGGTTTATTTCCAGTTACTGTAGATTTCCTGTAGAGATCTGCTGTCAGGAAGCACTGGTAATTTTACTGAAAAATTGCATTGATTCCCTTTCACAGGTTGCACTTACTACTGTTATGATGGGAAACCCTAAGGGGTAAAGACACATCGGACTGATTGACTGCAGAAAACTCTACAGGAAATCTGCTGCACATCTGGATGAAACCCTGTCCAGATCTTCTTGAGGATTTGGTGTGGATTTAAAGGGGTACTCTGGTTAAAAAAAATGTTTTTAAATCAACTGGTATCAGAAAGGTCTACAGATTTGTAAATTGCTTTTCTTTAACAATCTAAAGTATTCCCATACTTAACAGCTACTGTATGTCCAGCAGAAAGCGGTATATTCTTTCCAGTGTGACACAGTGCTCTCTACTGCCACCTCTGTCAGTGACAGAAACTGTTTAGAGGTTTTCTATGGGCATTTGCTTCTGCTCGGTACAGTTCCTGACACAGACAGAGGTGGCAGCAGAGAGCATCCGACTGAAAAGAATATGCCACTTCCTGCAGGACATACAGCAGTACTGAAAGTACTAAATAAAAAATTTACAAATCTGTATATTTTTCCTATTCTAATTGATTTGAAATTTTTTTGCCAGAGTTCCCCTTTAAAGGGGTTATCCAGCAATACAAAAACATGGCCACTTTTCCCCCTACTGTTGTCTCCAGTTCAGGTGCGGTTTGCAATTAAGCTTCATTTACTTCAATGGAACTGAGTTTCAAAACCCCACCCAAACTGGAGACAACAGTAGGGGAAAGTGGCCATGTTTTTGTAGCACTGGATAACCCCTTTAACTTTCCCTATCGATTTTGTTTAGGAAAACAACCACAATGCCACAACATAAATAGACGTGCTGCAAATTTTAATGTCAGCCCTGCAGATCAGGAAAATGTCCATTGTATGTAGATTAAGTTTCAAAAATCCCATTTACTTTACCATTTACTGCACAATACCCTGCAAATTTTTATCTGGAAAATCTGCAGCAAATTCATCTAGTGTGCATTTTTAAGTGGGCTGCCATGTGAATATTTCCACCTGAATGTACGTGTGCCTTCCTCTTCTATACTAATCCAAACATCAAGGAGGAATTCTATGGAAGTAACATACACAAGACTGACAGGCACTGAGAGAATTGTGAGATCCTGTCATCCTGCTGCTGGTTGATCTTATCCTTGTGCACTTTTAACTCTTCCCAGCATAACTTCCAATGAGCTGGGTGTTTTGTGGTCATATATATAATAATAAAAAGTGTGTGTGTGTGGGGGGGGGGGGGCAAGCCAATATACTGAAGAAGTGATGCAGAAAATGGGGCATGCATGTATTCCATACGCTGTATATTTCCATATATTTTTAATAACCATCAATTTCTCAGCTCATGCTTGGCTGACAGTTTACTGTTTGTTTCCACAGCTCACACATGAAGCAAGTGCATTATTTTCTTCAGCTCTCGTCCAGCTAATGGCAGCTCCCAGCTGTCATACATTGTGGAATAGTGTTTTTAAAGGGTAAAATGTCACTGGCCATATAAGATGTGACATTTCATTTATTTTGTGACATTTCATTCATTAGATGCCAAATAAGTATACTAGGTTTATTTTACGTGTGAAGGAAATGTTAGAACACACCTGCCAAACCTGATGGAGCATTTATTTTAAATCTTTGCTGTTACCGTTGCCCTTTATGTCAGCACCTTCGAGGAATATTTGGGGTTTCTGCAAAATATACTTATGTAAAAACAGAAAGAAAAAAACGCACTTTGGGAGCGGTCACGTTCCTATGGTTGGAACAGGACTCTAGGAAATAAAACACTCACAATTGGTGAGTGGTGAAGCTTCACCACTCACTGCAGACCAACGCCCAAGAGATTAATAACACAATTCTGTCGGGATCGCTACACCCTCCGGAGGATCCAAGTCACCGGTCCAACATGGAAAGGCATAAAAAAAAAAAGAAAAATTGGGGAGCGATCTATTCTCTAGCAACCAACATTTAACCTTGATATCCTTGAAGTAAGTGGGTTACTCACGTCTCGGAGGGGAGATTGGTCAAACTCCCCCCCGCCGCCAGGAAATCTCGTAGCCGCAATACAGCCAGTCGATGTTGCACTTCTCAGTGAAGGACAGGATTTCTCCCCAGATCTTCTATGCGCAGCCTACTGAGTCTTCTGTCGTGCTTTACAGCTAGGACCGGAGCAAATTCCTCAATCACAGTGATTTGAAGATAAATTCGGTGATATTAAAACAACAAATTTATTCTTTGTCCAACGCATATCGGAATACCCAATTCCTTCATCAGGGACATAGTAGCAAATAACTGACATACACTTTAAAAATCCCACTAGCTCCTTATTCCTCCTCCCCTTTATATCACTGCCGGGGCAAAATTTGCAATCGAATTCATATAACATACATTTATAAAAACACACATATACATAAATATCTCAACTCTATTAGACAACAAACACATATATATCAATAAAATTTATACCACATATATTGATATATATGTGTTTGTTGTCTAATAGAGTTGAGGCTTGCCTAATGGGAGGGAAGGGAGGCACAGTAAGACAGGGGGGAGGAGATGTGGCCTTCTCCTGTGCCTGATTTATCCTGATGCCCTAAAGTGTCACTGTCATGAAATTTTTTTTGCTGAAATCAATAGTCCAGGCAATTTTAAGAAACTTTGTAATTGGGTTTATTAGCCGAAAAATGATTTTTTTATCATGAAAAAGCAGTTTGAAGCTCTCCCCTCTGTCTTCATTGTTCTCCTATGGAGAGACTAAATAAAACACCAAAACTGGACAACAAAGAGTTAATCTACAAATACCTCACCCTTTATCTCCTCTACAGTCAGCACTGACCTCTCTGAGCTCTGATTACAGCGTTCACCCAGCTCCATGCCTATAATCCTCTTTTATCTGCTTTCTGCTGTCGGCTAACTCCCTTCTCCCTCCTCCCCTCTCCCCTCTCTATAGACTGGGTACGTCTGATGCAACAAGTCACAATTTCCTGATTTTTTGCAGTGGATGGAAAAGAGGGGGGGGGACCTGGGAAAAGGCTTTTTAAATGCAGATAATGGCATATTTGGCTAATAAACTCAATTACAAAGTTTCTTAAAATTGCCTGGACTATTGATTTCTGCAAAAAATAAAAATACAACAGTGACTCTTTAGGTTTACGGCTGCTTCGCAGCACACGTAGATGTCTGTGCCTGCGGTGTGGCAGCCACAGGTCAGCTGTTTTTTCTAAGAGACGTGCACCTCGTATTAAATCTGGCACGGGGCGTGGGAACAGGAATTTTGTAAGATCACATTCCCCCCCATGATATTTGTACTTGTACAAATGGGAATGTAGGGGGGGGGGGAATATTTTGTCATCTAGTCACCTCACAGCTATCACACAAATATACTGTAATTTAAAGAGTCATTTTTTTTTTGCATTTACAAAAATTTAACACGTACCTATCATTTAAATAAATCTCCTACATGTCATAGAGACATTACAGAGGTTTGTATAATTTGGGGTCTGGGTGCTGAGACCCATTCATTAGAATGGAGGGGCAGACGTACACTCTACCTCTTCATATCCATCTCACTGCTAACGGAATTATAATGGAGCCCTATGGAACTTCCGGTACATCAATTACTGGAAGTTCCATAACGCTCCATTCTAATTCTGTCCACTGCTACTTTAGCAGTAAGACGGAGATGGAGAGGCAGAGCACGCACTGCTATGCACATCTGCCCCTTCAATCTAACGATCAGCATCTGGACATGACATTGTTTAAATGATAGGATCCCCTTTAAGTGTTATTTATACAGTATAAACTTCAGACATGCCAAAAGTTTAGATGACACCAAGTCTCGGTCCTATGATTCACTATGATCATGAGCTATAGTCAGGTGAAGCACACAGGTGTGCCCTTCTCTGCCTTGCCAACCACCCCAATCATCGAATTACAGGAAATAGTATCCATTATAAGTCCATGAAGCCTGTCTCTGTTAACCAGTTGGATAACGTGGTCACTACTTCTGGTGCTTTTTATCTTAAAATAGCTTTTTATGCTCTCTCTCTCTCTCTCTCTCTCTCTCTCTAGAATTGGGTAAACCCAAGTAAAGTAAACCCATTTAGAAAAACAGGTTGGATTCACAGGTCTTAATGCTACTAACAATGTACAAACAGAACATAGCTATGGCGGTTTAGGGTTTGGTGGTGGGGGGAGGGCACTGGTCTAAGACTAATTTTTAAACTCAAGGTGACTGATGTGACTAATAAAACTATAGTAAAAGAAAATTAAAATTGCTTAGATTTTGTAAATTGAAGAAAAAAAATACAGCTGTTTCTGGGTCACTACCCCCTTTGACCCACGTCGAAAAGACCTCTCACTAGCCAGCCAACACCCTGCTCTGCACTGATGAGGGGCAAACCCCCCAAAACAGCTGTATGCAGATGGTAAATCTTTCCTTTTGTACAGATTGTTTGGCTTGGCATAAAATCCTCAGTCAATTTTCTAAGGCTCCTTGACTGAGCGAGACTTGACTTGAAGGGACATCTCTTTACTCAAGAGGTGTGAGAGCTATTTTGCATATCCTTTCTTTGCTGTTATTTTAAAATCCATGCTAAATCTCCTTTCTTCTATAAAGGACATACCACCAGGATACATGGTTACAAAGACAAAATGATGCATGACATAACCATTAGCCCCCTGCCTGATGTGCCACTTACACTGGGGGTATCATTGGCAAACCTACAGCACAGACTAGCGTACAAAAGGCCTTGATATTAAAATCTTTATTAGTATAAACAACTAATTAGTTAAAAACAGTGATGAGTCCAACAAGAAGAAACACACAAGATCACGAGGGAAATGAATACATAGTAAATATGATACATAATTCATAACAGGCGCAGGATGAACATGAGCGTAGATTATGAAGTGCAATAGTGCAAACCAGCAATCACAAGACACGTATGCCAAAGCCTCAGCCGACATACATTACTGTGATTGCGGGTTTGCGCTATTGCACTTTCTTTGTTACATACCCTCCCATTTATCCATCACGTTTTATGAATTATGTATGATATTTATTATGATTTCTTTGCTTTTGTGATGTAGTCTATTGTTTATTATTGGACCTATCACTGCTTATAGCTAGATGGTTGCTTACAGTAATACTTATAACACAACACAAACTCTTTATGTGTTTTGTTGTCAATATTGGTATGGCTGGTATATTTGTCGATAAGAGTGTCTGCTCTACTACTTTACATAATGGATAAAATACAATATTCAGCTCTGACATTCTAACTTTACCCTCTATCCTGTGAGCAGATATGGCAGCTAATATCATAACTCCCATACAACTCCCAGACTATTGCTTCTCAACAGTGATTATATGTCGAAATAGTAGTCTTAGGCTCTCCTACACTATACTGATGCATTTAATCTTACTTCAGCGTGGGGTATGTGAATATATAGTGGGAGCAAAATCTCTTCTGATTTTCTGTCTATTTGATTTTGCTAAATAAACCTAGGAAAGAAAAATTTTGATCTAGAACAATAAGGTAACATAAGTCCAAGCCTAACCTAATAGTAATACATAATAATGCAATGATGGACTAGGTGTCCATAATAACCTAGCAATAAGAAGTTATGCTGGAGAGTACCGAGGCACTACATGTTCCAGCATAACCTGGTAATGAATAAATAAAATAAATACACAGTGTAACACTTAGGCACTACATATCTAAGCAAAACCTACTAATAAAGAAATATCCAATGGAGCACTGGAGTCTCTTTGGAGAAGAATTTCCGCAAAGTACCCTGCCTCTGCTGATGGCCCCAGCTACAAAACACGAATGACTGTCTCTCTGCTGTCTATAATATCATGTCCTTTCTCCATCTTTCAAAGTCTGAACTTCTGGTGTTTTTTACCATCTGCTAACCTACAGTACGTTAGCCTGACATTTCCATCTCACTGCGTAATACTTCCATAACTCCTATGTAGCACACCTGCTGTCTTGGGGTTATATTAGACTCACATGTTTACTTCCTATACTCATTCACTTGTACACGCACGTCATCTGCAAAACAAGATTTAACCCTTTTCTTCTTGTTTAAACTGCCAAAACATAGATAGTTTCTCAGATTTATTCTTGTGTTTATTACTATAACTCAAATTGGTCTTTTCTTCAAATTTTCCGCTGTCTGGTCCACCCTGAATGCAGCAGCCAAGTCCATCTTTCTATTCAACCACCACACCCATGCCTACCCCTGTGCCAGTCACTCTAATGTCCGCCCATCCACCATAGAATACAATTAAAGAGTACCTGTCATCAGGCATGTCAAAAGTTATTAATCGCATTACTCACACCTGCTGCGATCAGGAGATATAGCTGGGGAGAGAGAGAGAGCGGCCAGGGAGTGGATGGCATGGCCGCCAGCTCTCTCCCCAGCTACACTTCCTGATCGCAGCAGGTATCAGTAGTGAAACCTATTGCAATCAGTAACTTTTGACATGCCGGATGACATATCAAAGGGTATATTTAGGGTAGCTTCACATGTACCGGATTTGCAGTGGAATTCACGCTGCGAGTATGCAGCAAAACCCGCTGTGAATCCTGGTACTGTGATCTTCAATGTGGTTACATTGCCATTCTGCTGCGAGCATGTAGACGCCGGCCTCTTTAACCCGCCGCCGCCCAGAGCATACATTACCTGCTGCATCTTCATACATCTAAGAAGAGTGGATTCTAAGCAGTTGCAAACATGAGAATTTACCAATGGAGATAGAGCAAAAGTTCTTTAGGTATTGGGAACCTCTTGTGTTCCGGTAAAGGTCTCCTAAATATAGCACAGGTATTTCCTCTTTTTTTCATAGTTGTGCAATTACTTTGGCATTTAATGCAACGCTGCCGCCTTACAATAATTACGACAGTTTCGCTGCCACCCCGGTGCCACCTGCATTAATCATTGTCCTCTGACAACTAATCAAGAAAAAAGAGAAACCTGCTAAGTGAAATAATTAATCCAAAATATCTCTCAACGTAGGATGGAAGTGCCAAGTCTAATCATGCTCAATCTCCTTGATTTCTTATTTTAAGTAATGTCTCCGACAAGCGCTGCACAAAATATCACATCTCCTGAAATACAATTACCGTATTGTAAGCTTTCCCACTAAACTGCCATCAAGTGCAAAATGATTTAATCATAAGCCATTCATTTTCCCAACTCTTTCCTTTTTACTACTGCTAACCTTCTCTTATTGAATTAACTACATGCTTTACAGGGAAATCACACGCTTTCAGACATAAATGGAAATTTCTGCTGATGATTTTGCATGTAGTACACTAGCTTTGGAAGGTTCATTAAGAAAGTAGCGTAGTAATAAACAACTGTCAAAAATTGCTTTTTTTATATATAACTTGAAGTAGTGAAAGTTACTTGAAAAGAATGTGACTCTGAAACTTCCAGACATTTTATCCCAAGTTTTGGAACATAAAATATATATACTTGTGTACAGTACATAGATACATCATCATATTTTTTTTTTCTATGCAAACCCTACCCACGTGAACAGGTCACACCTCCCTGATGACAGCTAAGGTACCATAAATGTTCCCTATAATTACTGCCCTTACCATAGAAAGTGCCAGCAGGTAGCCTATAGTGATCGGCACAGTCCCATCAACATTCCCCATCATAAACAGTATCAGGATGTAAATAATTGTGACTGCTTGCAGCCTCCAGTGGTGGCTGCCAAGACCCTGTATGAGAGACTTGCCAACTCTTCAGAGAGTCAAAGCGACGACCTGGTAACCTTGACAGTAGGTAAGTATGCTTAAAATATTTTATTTTTCTTTATCTGTTCAGGACATTTCTTGCAGTGTCAATTTTATCCATATTTACCAAAATATGGTTATATATAAGATTTTTATTTTGTTCTTTTTTTCTATGATTTAGTGAAGATATGCACTGTACATGCAGACTAGGAAATTCTAAGTTTCTTAAGGGAATGCCAGATTGGGGGAAATTATAGGAGACGTCAAGCGAAAATTTTTATTCCAGTATTGTATTGCCCCCCCCCCCCCCCCCAAAAGTGATACAAATCACCAAGATACACTTATTACGGGAAATGCTTATAAATTGCTTTTTTCCCTGCACTTACTACTGCATCAAGGCTTCACTTCCTGGAAAAATGTCACAACCCGACTCCCAGAGCTGTGCGGGCTGTGGCTGCTGGAGAGGATGATGGCAGGGGGATGCTCAGTGTCCCTCCAGTGCCCTGTGTCCCCCTGCCATTATCCTCTCCAGCAGCCACAGCCCGCACAGCTCTGGGAGTCGGGTCATGACATCACCATTTTATGCAGGAAGTGACATCACCATGTTATCCAGGAAGTGACATCACCATGTTATCCAGGAAGTAAAGCCTTGATGCAGTAGTAAGTGCAGGGAAAAAAGAACTTTATAAGCATCTCCCCTAATAAGTGTATATTGGTGATTTGTATAACTTTTGGGGGGCAATACAATACTTTAATAAAAATGTTCCCCAGACTTTACCTTTCAGTAACAATGCCTGGTGCACAGCCTACTCAGGAACTATTTCCCCAGTAAATTTTCCTCTATATACATTTTTTAACCTGTAGTACCACTCCCTTTCCCCCTAATGCCTTCGCTCTTTGTGCTTCACATGAGCTTTAATAGAAAGTTGTTGTAGTGCAGTGTGTAGGGTTTTTAGCCCTGCATTGTGTATTACACTTCTAAAGTAAGTGTGTGTTACTTATTATACTATTTCACAGCCTCTTTTCTCTAAAAAGCCAGAAACAAAACCAACCAGCAGCATCCTAACAATACCACCATGGCAGGGGCCATTTATTTTGGCCATTGCCAGCCCAATAATACCAGCCTGCTGTCAACCAGTCCTGAGCTGTCATTTGTTGACACTCCGGGCCTGACAGTATCTGCCTCTTCCTAGTGCACCTGGTAGCAGTGTCTACCAGGGTAATAAGGGCGGGCAGGGGATAGGTGCTAAACATTCAAGCTTAGTACTACTAAGTCAAAAATAGGCAGAAAAAAAAAGTTTCAGATGCTTTTTAAAAAAAATAAAAATAAACCCTATATCAAGATGCCTCGCTGGCCCATTTATTAAATAGGGAATAACATTGTTTCCTAAGTAGTCCTGTGTTCTTTCTTTTACCTGTTTTAAAAAATAACAATAGAACTATTACAAATTATAAACTAGACAGAAATGATACTTACCTGTCATCGGTCCAGCATTGCCAGGGCCACGTGCTAAAATCTATTGCCCCTTTTGCATTCAGCAGAAGTACAGAACAGCACACTACATAGAGCTGTGCATTATAGCCAGCACAAAGATAATGCACTGGCAGGCTGCACCACAGGAATGTACCATGGGAGTGCACTATTTCAAATTTTGCCTTAGGCAGCAGAGAAGCTAAAACTGGCCCTGGTGTATAGTCTTAGTCAACAGTACCGGGCAATCCTTTCTTCTTCATCATTTCCTCAACTATATATAAATTCCTATCTTTATCATTACCGTATAAGAGTCAAATTTTTTAATGTTTTGTTACTGAAAGAGTCAATTTAACACACACATCATTTGTTGATTCAGTAAAGATGTCAGTTGTCAGAGGTTTTTTTCACCTTTTCATAAGATCAATGGAATGATATCTATAATTTCACAATCCAACCTTTACGCTTCTTGGTGACTTTAGCTATACAGATCTGTCAGTGAATAAGAAACAGACATGGGTGGCCTTTTCACAGCGTGACTCCAGGGACTGAAAGTTTCTTCCTTATCTGCAAGATACACATGGATGAACTAAGAGGATTTCACCGCTTTGCTGAAGCCTACACAGACTTAAAAATAAACTGGGAGCTTAAAAAAGAATACACGACATTCCCATAGTATATAGACTCTTGCCGGTGGCAGACCATTTCTCAGATAACGCAATAGGTGACTCATTCAGTGCTGCTGCATTAAAAGACTTGTTGATTTATAACAAATGTTATACGAAAAATAAATTTAAAAAAGTATCCATACTAGAATACCAGGAATCAGTGGCGTAGCTACCATGAAGGCAGGGAAGGCGACTGCTATGGGGCCCCTGCAGGAAGGGGGCCCGAGGAAGCCTGCCCTGCCTTCATGGTAGGTACTGACACTGACATCCGAGCACTGTATCCTGCTCCCCCAGGGGTCCAGTGGAAGAGGGACCCGCCACTGTACTGTTCAGCCCCCTCACTGTAGTGCCTGGTGAGTGGGCTGAACAGAGGAGCAGGACCTGCCAGGTCCTGCACAGCACAAGAGAGGAATGAAGGACCTTTGGGTCACATGACCCAAAGGTCCTTAATACTTATGTGAAGATCAGCCCGGACTACAGGAGGAGGAGGGGGAAGCCTGGGAGCTGTAAGTGCTGTGTATGTGTGTCAGTGAGTGTATATATGTATCTGTGTGTGTATGTTTATGTCAGTGTATGTATGTATCTGTGTATATATGTATATGTCAGTATGTGTATGTATCTGTGGCTATGTGTGTGTGTATGTCAGCAATGTCCGTAGCACTGCTGTATATGTGTGTGTTTGTGTATGTCAGTAGTGTCTCAAGTGATTGACAAGTTTGCTCCCAAAGATATTCTGCAGCAGCTTCTATTAATGCTGGGCTCTAATAAAAGAACCCACCACTAATATTTGCTGCATTTTTTTTTATTTCTGGTTGAGTATTTCTTATTACACTGAGATGATTTCCCTGTGTACAGTCTACTCATGGTGTATACATCAGCACTAGTGTAATCACATTACAGCGTATATATGTGTGTATGTCAGTGGCGTATCTGTATATATGTTAATGGTGCCTCTGTGTGTGTATATGTGCGTCATTGTCTGTGTTTGGCAGGGGGGGGGGGCGTACAGGATTCATGGGGCCCCATACAGTTTTTTGCTATGGGGCCCCATGAATCCTAGCTACGCCCCTGCCAGGAATATGCCTGTATGAAATAGTAATGTTTAATGCATCTAGGGGTTGTGACTTTGCCATTGCGCTGTTACTATGACAGTACTAAAGAGGTACCATTTTATTATCTGATCTAAGTTGAAGACCGACCAATGAGAATCATTTTACATATATGCACTGGGCTGAATTGTTACTGTAGTTACTACGTTCAAATAGTTACATACCTAAAAATTAACTCTACAGACAGGTGCACATTAGGGACATTGAGTATACCGGGAAAAGCACCAAGTACGGCATCCAAATAACAAACCTAAATTATTTTTGCATTTCAGGTTGTCAAAAAGTTTTATTAATTTTCAGATCCTATGGATAGGGGATAAGTGATATTTGAAGTTTTTATTTTAAGGCTACAGTATGTTCACACTACGTTCTTTACTGCAGGGGCAGCATTGCATTGAAGTCAAGCTGTGTTCACACATCGTTATTTTAACGTCCGTTCTTTAGAACGGGTGTTAAAATAATGTACCTGCCTATTATTTCCAGACGCTGTTTAGTGATTAGCATCCGGAACCAATAGCCGTTCACACAATGTAATGTGCAGCGGCGGCCGCACTTTACATTGAGGTGAACTGCATATTGATTTGCAACTGACGGTGCCCGTAAGTCAATGTTAAAAAAATGCAGCCCTGTGGCGGACAGTTTAAACGTTGTGTGAACTTAGCCCTAAGGGGTAATCCAGTGTTAGAACAACATGGCCACTTTCTTCTAAAGACAACACGACTTCTGTCTCCAGTTAAGGTGTGATTTGCATTTAACCTCCATTCACTTCAGTGTTTTGAATGCTGGATAACCCCTTTAATTTTTACCCCCTCCTGTCCTATCTGCCAATGTCTTGCAACTAGAAAAGGTTGCAGCCATCAGTTATACAGTCCTAGAAATCTATACAGTACTTTGCAATAAAGCGATCCTCCAGTTCTGCATTAAAATCTCACATTGAATACTAAATATGAATACTAATACTAACAAAAAATACTAAACATTTCAAATCAGTACATAGGGCACCTGATATTTTAACATTACATTCAAAATTTATTGTAAAAATATATGGAAAACCAGAGTGTCACAAATTATATTTCATACACTACTTTTTGTAAAAAAAAAAAAAGAAAAAAAAAAAATTTCTCTATGGTGCACCTGCTTTCTATTTTTCACTCTAGCCAGGATGCTTCTTTTTTTCATCACTGTTTCTGCCATTATGTGTCCCTAAAAGTGGAAGTGCTCAGCTTCATACTGAGACCAGCAAAGTACAGCAGACGCAGAGTAGCAAGCATGCAGTGTTAACCTTCTTATGACTAAATGAATCAGAAAGTTCTTTTCATATAAATGAGGGGCACAGCTTCCCTCACTCCCTGGCTTCTTCCTTCCACTAACTTTTACATGCAAAATGCGATGGACCAAAACAAAATCAATAAAACTCCCTACATGACTTTATTGATTTTTGGAATTTTAAAAGAAAAGTAACATTTTCACCCCTGACAGCCCATTTAGGAGGTTCCGGGAATTTATAGCTTTGCCGCCTTTCCTCTTCATTGATGATGAGATGACGCTGAGATGGAACATAGTGTGAATTCATTGAGCTGTGTGATATGTTCCTCCATGGACATACTGTACATGTAATGTTACTTGCTGGGCATCATATATAGCCTAGATGACTGCACCTTTAAGACTCACAATGCTTAGAAGATCAAAATTTTCAAATATTTATTTTTATCCTTTTTTTTTTTTTTTTTTTTACAATTTTTCTAATGATATATTTTTTATTAAGTTTACAAAAAGAAAAGCAAGAATACAAACGCAACAATATGCTGTTTCTCTGTTATTCCTAGATCTTTCTACAGTAGATCTTCTCTGGGATCAACCCGGACACTCTTTGCTTCCTATGTACATCAATGAGCCTTGGGTGTCCATTACCCTATAACTAGTTCACTCGCAGTCCTTACTTGGAACCCTATTGGTAGGTACTAACCACTACATACTGGGAACACCCCCACAAGTCAGTCATTGAGCCATTACCCTTTCAGCTGCAACCTCACATATCCAGCTGAGTAATTGGGGTGGGACACTGGGACGTGACACTGACTGGCTGAGGAGGCAATCACTCAACCGAGACTGCAGCTGGAAGAGCCGTGTACGTGATGTACCTGGTTTCCAGTAGAAAATCACCTCCGGCGGCGGTCAGCAGGACTCGGGAGTGACGCAACAGAGGCACGGGGATGGGTGAGTGGGTGTATATTATTTTTTTGCCCCCCTGCCTGCCTTTTTTAATTTAGTGGTACTTCCCCTTTATCAGTCCTTATACATGCTCATTTTCCCTCCATCAACTTCAAGAACTGAGTGATCATTCCTGCCTAAAATATTCCACTACCTGACAGGTGTCTTGTCACAAGATCATCATTGCTATTCACTTTCCTTTGTTATAATGCTGTGATTGATGGGTGCATGACGCCATCATATTTTGCAGGAAAATAAAGTAATTGTCATCAATTAGATCAGTACCCTCCCCCCGCTGTTCCTTACAATCTACTATCCCTCTATTATCCATATGTGTTAGGGCCAGTTTCATAGGAAGCCAAATATTTATTGCTTTTTTGTATTTATGATGAAACCTAAAGCATAGACTTGAAGATTATCCCTCTTGTTCAGATTCAAACCCAGGACTACAGCGATGCAATAAAAAACTGACATTCATTGAATAGGCGTTGCAGAGAACCTGTCAGTTCACACAATGGAGAGTGCGGCTACGGCCGCACGCTCCATTGTGTGCACCGGTGGATTCAGATGTGGGCTCACATGGCTATGCCTGCATCTAAATTCACCAGAAATGAAGATTATCCGTCCAGTATCCAGGATGATCTTCAGTAACACCGGCTGTTCTGTGACCCGGCCAGGTCACAGAACAGCCGGTGTTACTGAAGATCATCCTGGATACTGGACGGATAATCTTCATTTCTGGTGAATTTAGATGCAGGCATAGCCATGTGAGCCCACATCTGAATCCACCGGTGCACACAATGGAGCGTGCGGCCGTAGCCGCACTCTCCATTGTGTGAACTGACAGGTTCTCTGCAACGCCTATTCAATGAATGTCAGTTTTTTATTGCATCGCTGTAGTCCTGGGTTTGAATCTGAACAAGAGGGATAATCTTCAAGTCTATGCTTTAGGTTTCATCATAAATACAAAAAAGCCAGTGTCATACATAGTGTGAACTCATGCTAATTATGTATGGCATTGAGATACTAAAATATTTTTCACAGATATATTTGTATATGCATATAGTCACTGCTTCTCCCTGTGATTAGCAGACATGGTATATTACTAAGGCTGGGTTCACACTGCGTTTTTGCAACCTGTTTTTTTTTATCCGTTTTTGCAACAAACAGATGGAAAAACGTATACATCCTTATGCATCCGATTTGATCGGTTTTTCCATTGACTTCAATTATATAACAAAAGGATCAAAACGCCTCTATTTTTTGTTTTTTTTTTTAAAAACATACACAAAATCTGCCCCTAAATCTGAGAAGATGGTAATCAAAGACCCCAGACCAAGCTTTGGAGCAACATATTCTAGAAATGTTACTTTACTATAAATAACTATATAAAGCTAGATTATGCTGATTACGTTGTGTGTGAAGTTAGTGTAACTATTAGTAATGCAATTAATTAGAATGAACGTTGTATGATTAAGGATTTAGGAGGAAATACAATTACATTGATGAAATGAGATAATTATAATTACCGTTGCATGATTGGGATGATTGCATAATAATCGCTATAAAGTTCATATACAATAATCTCAGTTCTTTACTATTGTAGTGACAACGTACTCTGTAGCACTTTACCATTCAGGGGTTAATATACAAAAAGAAGTGTCTATGTGCATGGAGCCTGTACGGGAATACATAGAGTTACTTGGTCTGGATGCTGGAAACCTCAATGTTCTGATGCTCTGCTGCATATATGAGCAATAATTTTGTTTTGGAATTCCTCTTTGCATATGGTCAGTTTTCAGTTTGTTTGTTTTTATTACATTTACAAAAATCAAGGAAATGCAAAATTAAAAAGGGAGAACAGGTAAAAATATGCCAATAGCTAGATAGGATACAAAAAATATAATTTTTTTTGTATTTTCCAGTGCCTTCTTGTTAATATGTAATAAGTAGAGATGAGCGAACCGGGTTCGGGTTTTAGTCGATCCGAACCCGAACGTTCGGTATTTGATTAGCGGGGGCTGCTGAAGTTGGATAAAGCTCTAAGGTTGTCTGGAAAACATGGATACAGCCAATGACTATATCCATGATTTCCACATAGCCTTAGGGCTGTATCCAAGTTCAGCAGCCCCCGCTAATCAAATGCCGAAAGTTCGGGTTCGGATCGACTCGAGCATGCTCGAGGTTCGCTCATCTTTAGTAATAAGGTAAATGACAAGAGCCCAAGGCTTGTCAGCCCATCTGCTCTTATTCATCACCTCTAAGCCCACTTGCATATGCCTATGCTAAATAAATTGACATGGAGAACAGAATGGTTGACTAAGAGTAGATGGCCTGGCTAACCCTGGACTCTTACCATTTGAGCACAGCTTTATTTACACATTAACAGGCTTTGGTGGGTTAAAGGAGAAGTCCCACAAAGACTAAAATCAGCAGGCGGAGGGTGGGGCGAAAATATTAAACATGTAAAATCACCCCTCCTCAACCCTCGTAGCGCCGCTCCAGGGTCCCATTCACCGCAGCCAGGGTCCTGCAGCTCATCACGAACCTGGCTGCCCAGTAGTGATTGCCCACTTAGCCAATCAGTGACTGGGGAAGGACACCGCTCCAGTCACTGACTGTTTGAGCAGCAGTCACTCAGCCTGGCTGTGACATTGCTATTGGAGGAGCCGGGTACGTGATGTACCCAGTTTCCAGCTGCAGGTGTCATCCGGCAGCCAAAGTAGCGCAACGGAGGCCCGAGGAGGGGTAAGTTTACATCCCCACCTGTCTGCTGATTTTAGTCTTTGTGGGACTTCTCCTGTAAGGCAGAGACAGTGCATAGTGGCATACCAGTCACAACTGTCTTTTTTGTCTACCACCCTTCATGTATGAACCTTCCGAAAGTTGACTGTGGGTAAAGTCTTCTTCAGAACTATATCAGAGCCTTTGTCATGTCAAAATTTTTTCCTGAATTGTTGCACAAAGTCAGTAAATAGCTAACGTTTTACAGAATCCTAATGTCTGCAGGTCTCATTCCTGCTGCACTGAAAAAGCAAACTTGACAATTAGTGTGGGTTATACATGGGATATTGGTGTTAGCAATACCCTGTGATGTGACATCACAGAGGAACCCTAACACTCAGCCCCTTGCTTAACACACTCAACTCTGTCAAAGCCTCAAAGTAAATGGAGCTGTGGTCAGGAATGTGCGCTGTTGATCTATTCATTTGGTCGATAACGTTTTTATGATTATTGGGGTTCTCAGAGGTTAGACTCCACCAATTTATTAGTTATCCCCTATCCTAAGCATGAGGGATAACTTTTGATGTATGGGGAGCCTCTTAAATCTAATATGTACCGTTTGTTTTCCAATGACTGCACAGCTACAGTATATTAAAGAAATCATAAAATACAAAAAATAAAAAAAAAAATAAGAAAGTTACAACGCTAATTCAGATATCAAAGCAAATCTCTGTATTACAAGAAAACTTCAAAGCGTGATATTGATGGAAATTTGTCCACCCATCACTGTATCAGCCATTCCCTCTTATTACAGGGATTCTGTAACAGCAACCAGAGATCTTTTACATGTTCTAAAGGGGTATTTCCATGTAATGACAGGTAAATTACAACTCCTCTCATTCTGTCTATCCACATTCCCATTGAAACTTGTAAACGGTATAATTTCCAAGAAATAAAAGTTATTTACCACAAAATAACTAGACATTATATAATGCATCATACTGTATGACAAGTCTCTAAGTATCTCGGGGGAAGAAAGTGAAATGTTAACAAGAAGTTACATACAGCTAAAATTTGGGACACAGGATGGTTTGGTATAAATCTAAAAAGTTTTTAACACGTTTAGAGATTTACTTTTTAGAGATATACTTTACATGAACCCTATGAACAAGAGACTGGAGGGGATCCTATTTACTTCTAGAACATTTTCTAGGCTTGCTCTGTGAACAGGGACCTTCCCTGTAGAAGCGCCTTAGAGCATGAAACAGGCTGTCACCATTCCGTTCACGTAGCGTCTGCTTAGTATATGTCCGCACCATGTCCGTTAAATAGACAATAAAGGTTAGGAAGACATCTTGGGTGAATGCAACTTCTTTTTTCTTTGTTACTGAACAGTTATTGAAGATGTATATACTCTATATGGCTGTTCCAATTGAATCCCTTTTTGGAATGAAGTCACCCTGGTGATCAGTGGGTCTGACTTCTTTAACCCCTGACAATCAGCTGATACAAGTAAGGGAATCCTTATCTACTGGTCGCCCAAAGCATTTTTCTATAGGCTCTCCCCACTCTCTGACAGAGCAACCTCTATGATGCCATAAGAGCAGAAGGTATTAGGATGAACAGTGAAAGATTCCATTACCAACATGTTTAACCTCTCAGGGCAACATTTTTGTCTCTTTTTGCAGAGCTATAAAATACATTGAGCTGATGAATTCTAAATAAAAGACCTTCCCAATATCTTGTTAAACCAATTCTCTGCTATTGGGCATATATGTCATTTAGCCTTCTTTGCATAAAACTCCACTTGATCACAAAATCCAGGTCTGTCTATGGTAACTGCTGTCAATGTTTTACAAGGAATCAAGAGAGGACAAGGCTATCAGTCAGTTCTTTTTCTACTTTGTAGACATACGGAAGAATTAAAAGTTGCTGCTATCAGCATCTCCTGTCACCCAAACTGAAGATTTCATCATGAAGCAGGCAAATGTCTCTAATAAACCACAGGTATAATGCAAATGCGAGCCTATCTGTGTCATCTCTGAATGCTAATGGAAAAACAAGGCCTCGATTCGGCTTATACTGCATTTTACACCTTATCACTTGTCATTGAGGAACACTGAATATCTTCAACAATAATGTGCAATTGACCCGGGGTGCTTGTGAGTTTCTTACAATTTTAGATCTTTGCTGTAAAGTGCAGGAAGGTCTAATTAGCTGCTAAACTTTAAGTCTGTCGAGCATGAAACCAAAAACTTCAATTAGTTTCCTTTATCCATTTAAAAATGAAACACAGATCCCGGATGAGCCAATCGCTCAAATTAATCTGATTTTAAGTGCAATAGTTATTACAGTGGAAAACCGACCAAAGGCAACATTTTCATTTTAGCTTTTATTAACCCTCTGCAGTCACTTAAAGTTTTACTTTACTTTATTTTTATCCCCACACAATTACAGCCACAATTTTTTAATTTAGCCATCAACACCTTTTGGGTGTACATATAATTAGAAATTGGAAAAAATATCAGTTAAAAAAAAAATTTTTACATTTAAAATTTCACAAAGTTCACTGTGCTGCAAAAAGAACATTACCTTCACTCTATAGGTCACCATGATTATAGTTATAGTTGTTACCACTTTTTACTAATGTTGCATGATATAACATAAATTATGCTTTATCTACAGAATAAGGGATAACTAGCTGACCCACGATGGGTCCAACCACTGGGACCCCCTGCCATCTTGAGAATAGGAAGCCTGGGAGCAGTGAGTAATGCAGGCAAACCTCCACTCTATTCCTTTCCTATGGGAACCTTAGAAATGGCTTAAAGCGTAACTGTAATTTAAATGTGATTTTTTAGAAATCAATAAATATCAATAGTACAAGCAATTTTTAAGAAACTCTGTAATAGGTTTTATTTAGCAAAAGTGTTTCCTTCAGTACTGATAAGCTGTTTTCCTAGCTCCCCCCTCACTTCAGAAGAAGCAGGATTTCTGTGTCCATTATGCTCTATGGAAAGGGGAGGGGTGAAGAGGTGTGAGTGAGCACGGAGGAGAGAAATAGCAGTCCTGCACAGCACAACACCCTGCAATCTAAATAAGCACTAACCTTTCTGACCTCTGAATCCAGCATTTTAGATGCCCAGACAGTCTATAAACAGCTGACCTTCATGTCTCTTCTTCCTGCTCACTCATCTCCCTCGGCCCCTCCCCCTCCATAAGATATAATGGACACAGCAGAACCTGTCTTCACTTGCTTCTCTATAATGAAGATGGATTTGCCTGATAATGCAAAGATAAGTAGTGAGGGGGGAGGCTGGGAAACTGCTTTTTGAGTACAGAAAGAGGCTTTTTTTTGCCTAATAAAACCAATTACAGAGTTTTTTAAATCGCTTGTACTATTGATTTGTGCAAAAGAAAATTAAAAAAACATGACAGTTACACTTCGTATCTCTTCATAAAAGTACGTCCGTTGTTGCAATCAGCAACAATGGCCGTACTTTGTACAAAAGGACACGCTGCCTTATCTTCTATGGGATCCTGGCCGGAGCATATACACATAATATATACTCCGGCCGGGATCCCATGCATCAAAACTCTGCGGGCCGAAAGATCATCCGGCCGGTACTGCAGTAGCGGCTGGGATTATCTTTTCATAGACCAGCCGGGTCACGGAACGGCTGGTCTAATACGAGGTCTGAACATAGCTTAATACAATTCAGCCGTTTCTGGTAGTTCCCATAGAGAATAAATGGAGCAGTGACACACCAAGACTCCTAGTAGATCAAGTTGTTCATAAACAGTACAACACTCCATGCACTTTAGCGGCACTGAGATACCGTACCAGACACAACCCATGTACAGGAGTGTCATTACTTCTAGAAAAGAGAAGACAGAAGAAGCACACTCCTTGCGGAAAAAAAGCCCTCACCCCTTCATATGCTGGTGTCCGTCCACAAGCCTGTATGCTATGTCGGAATGTCTGTAACAATAAAGCTTTCTGGCACGGACAAGTGATTACTGGCTGAATTCTCTTTTTTCTTGGATTATATATTGGACTTTATTTCTCAGAGAACACAAGCACCTTTAGACTTCCAAAGCCCGTAGTTCATCAGCTTATCACATCTTAGTCGAAAAGTCCTTATTCATTAGTCGCACATCAATCATGCCACCCTGCCTGCACAATGATCAAGCCATGTAATAGGCTTGTTAAACAATTGCCAATCTACTTGATCAAAACTATCTTCAGAAACAGGTCTGCCCATGTAATACCAACCTTATATTATACTGACCAAACTCAGGGTAACTTTATTGTAATGTTTTTTGTTTCTTTTCAGAGTTGGGATAACCCATTTAAAGCCCTTTTCTTTTTGTTCACTAAAACCCATAGAGGTGTACATTATACTAGTTGACCAATCATGGTAAATTATCTCCGATTCTTTCGGATTTCTTGCGCTTTATAGAAATCACTGCAACAACCATTTATCTGGCGGATTGACATTTGCCGTAGTACTGCACAATTTAGATTAAAGTTGTGCCATGCTGTACAAACATTGAGATGACAATTACTGAGACGTATGAAAAAAGTGTTCTTCTTTTCTTTCTGACAGTTCGGTAAATCTTGAGAAAGCAATCATACCTGTTTGTTAGACTCAAAGCACAATACAAAAACACTGTGACAGAATAAAATCCGTTTGTTCTCATGTTGCACAAATATCAAGTTTTTTTTCCGGTGACAAGTGACAGGCTTTACAGCCTCCATGTAATATGGCATTCTTTTCTTTTTAGAGTCAACTGTCTTTGACTTTGATTTTGATATTGTGCAGTGTTCATGAAAAAGTAAAAGCTAAGATCGGTTTGTATACTCCAACATCATAGGCAAGGGCTCCTAATAAATAATACTTACTTGCTATTTATTTTCTTTGACTTTTTAATGTTCTCCTATCAATAATGATCAAGTACTTTATCTTAGTTGTATTGTCTATTGAAGTTTGTGGTTGTGCTATGTCATAAGAGGCTCATGCTTTACACTACCGCACAGCTCACTTATTTTGGCTGTTATGTATCAGTACATGCTAGAGATGAGCGTATCTCGAGCACGCTCAGGTTTGGATAAACCCAAGCGTGCGGCATTAAGAGGAAATCTGTCAGCACCCAGGCCCTACCCGAGGTGCTGACAGTGTGCTGTAGTGGTAATTTTTCCATGCAGTAGATTATGCACAATCTCAGGGCTCCTACTGTAATGAAGAGTTCCTCTTTTTCATGAATAATCAATGCTGCTCAGCCTCCTGCTCACTCAGCTGTCAGCCATTGTCTAATTTCAGATTTAGGCAGTTTATGTCTGAAAGCAACACTCAGTTCTGAGCCCAAATGTGTTGGAGCTGTGGTCTAGGAGTAAATCATCTGTCTAGAGAACACCAGCAGGTCTTTCTTTGGTTCAACTCTCCTGATGTTAATGAAAAATAGTTATATTTTTAAAAGTGTAATTTAGACCTGATTGGGAATTCTTTGCACTGTTAAAAATGATACAATAATGAGAAGAAGAAAAAAAGACCTTTATTTCATTTCCATCAGGGGATCTAAACCAAAGAAAAACCTGCTGGTGGTCTCCAACACAGGCTAAAGAATTCAAGTTTATCTGATTGCAGATCAGTCCTTTGTTGGCAGATGCCGACTGACAGCTGAGTGAACAGGAGGCTGGGCAGCATTGATTATTCGTGAAGTAGAGGGAGGAGGAAGGATTAGTGAGGAGTGCCTGAGTGCTGCTCAAACACTGAGCCTCCTCTTTGACACTTCATTACAGTAGGATATAAAAGATTATGAATAATCCACTCCACCAACACATTACCAAAAAGGTACCATGCTCACTAGGGGACTGCCAGCTACAGCATGCTGCCAGCACAAGTGGTTGGGCCTGGGTACAGACAGATTTCCTTTAATTACTGTTGGTGCAGAAGTTGGATGCAGCCCTAAGGCTGCCTGAAAAACATGGATACACCCATAGGTTGTATCCATGTCTTCAAGGACTCCCTAGAGCTGCATCTAACTTCTTCATCCACTGGCATCCAAACCCGAGCTGCTTGAGATTTGCTCATTTCTAGTGCACACCCATCATAAACTCATCTAGAGGTTATGAGGCAGTGGGCAGTCTTGACCATATAAATAGTCTTCTAATACAGTATTTCCCAACTCCAGTCTTAATGAACCACCAGTAGGTCATGTGTTAAGGATTTCCTTAGTGTTTCACAGGTGATATAATTATACTCAGTGTATCTAGTATTATCACAGGTGTTCTTTGTATGGCATATCCTCAAATCCTGACCTGTTGGTGGTCCTTGAGGATTGGAGTTAGGGAACCCTGTTCTAGTATATTGGGCAGCCCAAACCACACAGTCAGACTGCACAGCCTCAACCAGTTCAGCCCCCTGCACTGCAGATTCACAACCAGTCTGCTATTCTATTACAGAACACTTTTGACCATGAGTCTATGATTCTGCTGTGTGGCCTTGTCATTGCTACATACTCACCTGGTGGCTTTCATCATAATGTAACAATAGTTAGTGGAGAAAGTAAATGGTTTTTTTATTATATCTGTCAGGACTGGCAGGCGTAGACAAGACAAGAGACAGTGACCCTAGATCTGAACCCACCCACTGTCACCTGCCTACTTGCCTCGGTCGACCCTAAACGGTCGCGGACAACCACGGAGTCGGTCCCTACACTGCGTAAGTGAATACACAAAACGTAGACAGACAAACAAAACACAATGGAGGATAGTCAACTAGCAGGGTCAAAACCAAACAGACAACGCAGTACAAAATCAGAAGGAGAGCGGATAGTCAAATGTCAAGCAAGAGGTCAGAACACGGGCAGAGCAATAGCAAGGGGATTAGGACAGGGAACGCTGGGAAAGAAGTAGGGGAGCTGGGACTAGTGACAACTAATAACCAGCCTGGAACAGAGGATCTGACTGCTTTTTATCCAGGGTAAGAGCTTAGGTCCAGCAGCTGATTGGAGCAGCCCTGATCCCAGCACCAAGCTCAGCTGAACAGACCTAGCAGTGCAGTAACCCCTGCACTGCCAGAAGTCTCACAGGCAAGGCAGGTGTGGCTGAAGTAAAACACAGTTCAGACACAATTCATATGCAAACACAGACAAAAATTCAGCGCTTCCTCGGCCGCCTGGCACAGACCGAGGAGCGCAAAGTCACATTCCTAACAATATCACTTAAATATGCAGCCACTCTTATATGTAGAAATAGCTGCATGACTACAATTACTTTGCTGCACAAGACAGAGACCAGCAGAGTAGAGTAATTGTGCTAGATTAGAGAAGAGAGAAAACAAATAATGGAGGTATATATAGAGGAAACACCTTTACACTATAAGGCCATGTTCACAACATATGTTTTACATAAATCACGGCCGTTGTTGCAATTTGCAACAATTACACATAGTATATGCTCAGGCCGTAATTCCAACTGGCCGCACGAAAAAATGACATGTCAGTTTTCTGCAGCCACTATTCGATGAATTGCGGCTGCACAGAACATGTCAGTTCACACAATGGAGTTGGGGCTCCGGCCACACGCTCCATTGTGTGCAGCAGTCAATTGGGATGTGGGCGCACGCGAATCCCAAATCATTAGAAATGAAGATCATCTGGCCAGTACTGCAGTACCAGCCAGGATGATCTTCTCTGACACCTGCCGTTCTCACAGAATGGCCGGTGTCTTACACCATGTGAACATGGCCTAAGGGTGCGTTCACACGTACAGAATCCGCAGCAAGTCCGCAGCAGATTTGATGGCCCAGATTAGATTCAAGGCAAATCTGCAACTTCAAATCTGCTGCAGATCTGCTGCAGATCCTGTACGTGTGAATGCACCCTTACTGTACTTTCCATACAGTCCGGCTTCAGCAAGCGAGGAGACACAGCAATCAGTTTGGGGCTTCTGCCTCTTTATTTCAGATTGGAAGGATCCCGGTATCTTAAAGGGGTTGTCCAGGGCTACAAAAACACGGCCACTTTCTTCCAAAGACAGCCCCACTCTTGTCTCCAGCTTGGGCAGGGTTTTGTTGCTCAGTTCCATTGAAATGAATGGAGCTTTATTGCAAAGCGCACCTGAACTGGAGACAAGAGTCGTGTTGTCTCTGAAAGAAAGTGGCCATGTTTTTGTAGCACTGGATAACCCCTTTAACCCCCATTGGTCAACATGACATGTAAATCTGCTAAAAGTTCAGCTTCACTTTAAATAGGCAGGGAATGCATTGTGGCCATCCCTGTTATGTACAAGCACTGCCACAGACATATACCCCTGTTATTTTATTTGTATCTCTCTGTGATCCTGCTGCTTCCTTTAAATGACAGAAAGAAATCAAAGCCTTTTGTAAGGAAATGAAAAAACGTATGACATGTTCTAGATACAGGAAGAATAGCAGAATCCAACAGCATCTCTAGGTGAAAGTCAAATCCCATAAACTGGTACAAAGGTTCAATGTGTCGACCTTTGTACCAGGTTATGTGAATAAAGATTAGACTTACTTTTACCTACAGATTCTGTTGGATTCTCCTATTCTTCAAGTCTGTTCATTGCCGACTTCAGCTTGGAAGTGTCTACGTCCTCTTCTCCTTCTAATAACACCCAACTAGAGACATTTAGAGCAGTTTAGGTGATATCTCTTTTTTGGGTCTTTAGATTCATGGTCAGGTTGAGACTTGTGTCTAGTATTGTAATAGCCAATTGGCTAACCATCAGGCCCATTATTCTTCCATTAATGCGACTCTGTACCCACAATCTGTCTCCCCCCCCCCCCCCCAAACCACTTGTACCTTCGGATAGCTGCTTTTAATCCAAGATCTGTCCTGGGGTCCGTTTGGCAGGGGATGCAGTTATTGTTCTAAAAACAACTTTTAATCCTGCAGCGCTGTGTCTAACGGCCGGGGCTTACATTTGTATATGCATTAGGCTGGCACAACCTCTCCGTCCTTCCTCCCCACCCTCCTCATCATTAGGAATGCTCCAGGAACATTTACTGCTGTTTGAGCTTTGCACAAGTGTATTAACGATCCAGCCAATGTTCATTATACACACAGGTGGTGAATAGGAAGCAATCTGCCTGGAGCATTCCTAATGGTGAGGAGGGTGGGGAGGAAGGACAGAGAGGGTGTGCCAGCCTAATGCATATACAAATGTAAGCGCCGGCCGTTAGACACAGCGCTGCCGGATTAAAATTTGTTTTTATGACAATAACTGCATCCCCTGCCGAAAGGACCCCAGGACAGATCTTGGATTAAAAGCAGCTATCCGAAGGTACAAGTGGTTTGGGGGGGTCAGATTGTGGGTACAGAGTCACTTTAATCCCTGGTCTCCTAGAACAGAGCTGACTGTACAGTTTGGATTGTCTTCACCATGGCACTTCAGTCTCACTTCAGTCTTTTTAAGTTGCAACTGAGATGGCCCTGTAATCTTCTTAGATTTAGTACCTTGTGTATAAGCTTCTTAGCTTTTTGCTGAAAATGTTATTTTGTCAAGAAAATTAAATGTAATCATCTTCTGTATTAAAATAATTTGCTTTATTTGCATGTTGAAGACCTGTCTGATGAATTCATCACATCCTATTACAGTATATTAGGCATATTATCACAAATTACTTTTTATAGTTTCAATGCCTTAGGCTTTATTGTAGTCTATCAGTCTCCTACCTTCTGCATTACACGCTATATATAGCCCTGTGCTCAAACCCCTTGCAATTTTATATTTTGGTCATATAGAAAATATAATAAATTTTTAGGTCACACAAAAGCAATACCAGTCTTGGTATTCTAGCAATTTATAAAGAATAAAATGGTGCTGGGGTGAGAAAAGAATAGAAAAAAATGTTTACTTACCTACCACCTATCCCCACAGCCTCCTGTTCAGCTGCTTCCCATCCCACAATCTTCTTCCTGCTTTAAATCAGAAGCTGCAGCGATTCCCCAATCAGAATCAGCGAGACTGAGAGGCTGGTCGTCCCCCTAGCACTCGAAAGAATAAAGCAGAAGATTGGGGGACTGGAAGATCACAAACAGGAACACAGGAGGAGCAGCAGGGGTTAAGGGTAGAGATGAGTGAATTTACAGTACAAACAAATCAAATCACTTTGTTAGCTCGGAAAATGCTTATCAGCCTGCTGCCTTTGAAGTCCATGCCACTCCGCCCCGGGTGCCTGGAAAAGCTGAATCCTGTCCTGGCAGAAGTTTTCTTAGGACTGGATCCAGCTTTTCCAGGCACCCGGGGTGAAGTAGCAAGGAGCAGCATGGACTTCAAAAGCGGCAGGCTGATAAGCCAATTGCCGAGTTAACAAAGAGATTTGCTTCGTTTCTAGTGTAAATTCGCTCATCTCTAGTTAAAGGGGTAGTGCGGCGCTAAGAAATTATTCACAGAATAACACACATTACAAAGTTATACAACTTTGTAATGTATGTTATGTCTGTAATTTGCCCCCCCTCCTGTGTCCCCCCACCCCCGCACGTGTACCCGGAAGTGTGGCGCATAATACATACCTGTCACATGCCGAACCCCGTCCCCGATCTTCTGTGCCACGATGTCATCTTCGGCCGGCCGGCCGAAGCTCTCCGTTCGTCCCGAGTGCCGGCCGCCCTATGCCGCGTCATCAGATGCTCAGCAGCGATTGGCTGAGCATAACTGTGCTCAGCCAATTGTGGCTGAGCGGCTGATGACGCGGCAGAGGGCGGCACGGAGGGTCGGCACGTGACAGGTATGTATAATGTGTGTGGGGGTGGGGGGACACAGGGAAGGGGGCGATTCACAGATATAACATACATTATAAAGTTGTATAACTTTGTAATGTGTGTTATTCTGTGAATAATTTCTTAGCGCCGCACTACCCCTTTAAGGGCTAAGTAAATATGTTGGGTTTTTTTCTATTTCTTTCCTCATCCCAACTGTATGTTATTTTTTATTAAAATATTGGGATTCCCCTTTAAAAAAATATTGCAGCCAGAACCATTATTACAAGTGATACTAAATTGGTGGAAGTCCGAACGCAGGGTCCAAGACTAATCGACATAACAAAACTGAAATTGTGCTAATGTATGTTTACTGTACTGACTCCCAGAATAAAGGTACTAGGGTAAAGGAGAGGGTGGTTTCACATGTCCTTGGTAAAAAAAATTATATATATATATATATATATATAATTTCTTTTTTTTGTTAGCTGGGAGTAAATTAATTAATAAGAGGTGGTTATAGTATAGTGATTATATTTTTAACCCCTTAAGCAGCACCAATTATCTTTATGGTGTTTTTCTCCCATATACCTCCATAGACTTATAAACACTTAAATATAAGTTGTAAATGTGTGTTTGTTGGGGTTAGAGTTAGGCTATGTTCGAACTACGTATGAGTCCAGCCATAGTGCGAACCGTGAATATTCGCATGTAGTTTTGAGGTTGATGCGTTTGCTTGAAAGTATATGATAAAGTATACGCACAATGCACACTATGTATGAGCTTACCGCCGGATCGTATACGGCGCCGTGAAAAATGAACAAGACCATTGTTTGAGGACGGAAATGTTGAAACTCACGGCCGTAGATTTCCTTGCGGTCCCGTACAAAGTACTTATTTCAGCTAAAATGGAACGTGATTTTTAGATCCAAAAGGTTCTGTGAGTTTTATTGGGCTGGGCGAAGATTTCCAAGTAAATGACCTGCCTCAGATCGCTTCGAAACAAGCTAGGGAAGCATAACTGTACTACGGGCGTATGTTCGCAATCCGGCCGCATGTCTATTTTTCCCACGGCCGTACTTTCAGCCGCACATGTACTACTGCGTACGAACTACGGCCAGACTCATACGTAGTGTGAACATAGCCTTAGGAGGCGCGCGCTGCTGCTCTGTACGCGCTGAATAATGAACATGTTCATTCTTCAGCGCGGACAGGGCAGGAGCGCGCGCCTCCCATAGAGTCCCATTATGAGCGGGAGGCTAACGGCATTCCGCGGCGGACAATTCCGTCGCGGAATTCCGCTACCTTTGCTCAGTGGGAACGGAGCCTTATGGTACGTTTACACAGGCAGATTTATCTGACAGATTTTGAAAGCCAAAACCAGGAATGGATTTGAAAAAGAGGAGAAATCTCAGTCTTTCCTTTATGACCTGTTCCCTGGTTTTGGCTTCAAAGATCTGTCAGATGAATTTTCCTGTGTAAACGCACCATTAGGGTCCATTTACACAGAAAGATTATCTGACAGATTATCTGCCAAAGATTTGAAGCTAAAGCCAGGAATGGATTTGAAAAGAGGAAAAATCTCAGGCTATCCTTTATGACCTGATCTCTGTTTATAGGCTGTTTCTGGCTTTGGCTTCAAATCTTTGGCAGATAATCTGTCAGATAATCTTTCTGTGTAAATGGACCCTTAGTTGGTTAGAGTCTAGAGGCCGTATTACACGGTGCGCTTATCATTCGAAAAATAGTCATATCGGTCGGATTTAAACGATAATCGTTTTGTGTAATAACAGGCAACGATTAAACGACCAATGAGAATCGTTTGAAAGAATCTGGACCTATTTTTATCTCTGATCATTCACAAATCGTTAGGTGTAATAACGCGTCGTTCACTCGTCTACCAGCCAGGAAAGGACGAGCGCAAGAAGATCGTAAGTACCGATCATCGTCCTGTGTAATAGGGGAAACGATTTAAGATTGTTCGTCATAGCAGTCGTGTGAGATCATTTATCGTCCAGTATAATACCACCCTTACTTATCACCTTCCGCAGGATTATGTGCCCATTAAACACCACATAAGCTGGAGCATGTGGCCAGCTGCATTGTGTGGCCTCATCCTCACAGGCACTCGCCAGCACTGACACAGCACATAATGGGTCCCTATTATCTCAGTAATGATTTTATTGTCTAGTCTGCTTTATAAGTACAACAATTTTTAAACCATTAATATTCCGTAGTATCAAATGGCCCGTGGGAGAACGTAGTAACAATTTATATCTGTGTATGAACACGCCAGAATGAAAAATGTATGGATCAATGATTTATGCATTCTCTAATGAGCAATTAATTTGTAAAACATGAAACAAATATGAAACCCCAGATTCAGCCTAATTCTGCTCACTTTGTATCCCGGCTGAAAAATTACTCTTTGGTGCAGGAACTAATTAAACATAAAACGAGCGCAACCTCCGAGGAGAATTAATGGTGTGTGCAGATTCGTATCTTCATTTATAGAAAAGTAATAAAACTATATCCTTTATCTTCCTAACTTCTAATGTATTGGTATGGAGTTGATTTTACAGGATGCGCTTACATTACCTCTGGTGATAATATTTTTAGAGTGGTAACATATGTAAGGAAGGTGAAACTCAAACTTTACCTTGACAATGAGTCGTGTTTGCTGTGGGGGTGTGAGGGCTAGCAGAGGAAGCCCCAAGTTAGACTGTGTGGTGTATGATGGGTTTCCGAAACCGCATGAGACAGCTGTACTCTGAGCACCATGGGAAGAATGCAGTAAAGAGTGCTGGGTGAGATGGCTAGGTCTGAAGATGTGCTGAGTGCTACATGGCTGTGACCTGTTTTTAATACTAGCATCTATACCCACTATTGTTCTTTACACACTGGTTATGGAATTATTACACAATAATTATATAATCCGAAGCAAAACCATCTGATTTGCTCAACTATACTTCCTATCTTTGGAAAGGATTATACTGTACATGGTCTATCTTTTGGAGCTAATTGTGGTTCTGGGCATTTATTGAAACTTGCATCTGGTCCTACATTAGAATGCTGTGTAAGGCCACTTTTACACTGAATATTTTTACATTAAACAACGGCCATTGTTGCAGGTTGCAGCAGTTACACTTACATTACACTGTATGGAATCACGGCCATAATGTGTTTTTCGTGGCCGCACAAAATAATTGACAGGTCTATTTTGCACGACCGCTATTCAGTGAAAAGCGGCCACACAAGATAGCCTGTTCTCACAATGTAAAGTATAGCTCCCGGCTGTACTTTACATTAATCTCTATGGCTAATTGGAGTGCGGGCACACCCGAATGTGTATGCATTCTAATTGAAGTAAAGTGATGTTCACCCGGCCCATACGGCAGTATCGGCCAGGTGAACATTTGAGACTTCAGACGTCAAACACCGGACCTATCAAACAACGACCAGTGTTCATACAGAATGTGAATATGGCCTATGACAGAGAGGGTTTCCTGGTCCATCACAGCTCCAGTGGTCATTGCTACAGAACACATGGATGTAACAGATATGTCAACTGCAAATGAAGTTGAGGGGAAGCCTGTGGAGTGCACTTATTGAGGGGGCAGGTATCCCTGTTTGCAAGGGACAGTGACTGTGGAGAGTACACCCTTGGTGCAGGGAATAGAGAATGAGTATTAGCAGCCTGCAATTAGTTAATGACAACTGTGCACCTTTGTATATGAGCTATAATCCTAAAGTTCCTCCAAGGCAAGGAGAACTGGTAGGAACCATGCCCTTGTATATGTATTAATGCAACCTGCAAGCTTGAAGTGCCTCTATTGAGTAAAATCAGCTTGCAAATTAGAGAAGGAGGAAAGAGACAGCTGACAAGTGTGGATATGTGTGTGATTGTATTGCTGCACCTGTGTAGTGCATGCCAGCGGTCTGTTATTGTCAAGACACATGCAGTTGGCCCTTTCTATATATGTACTAGCCATAGTTTTATATTCATTCTTTACATGTTTGTGTTTTGTTCTTCTTGTGCCACCTTTTGCCTTTTATATTTTTATTGTTTTATTAGATGCATAGGGGTTATCTACTATACCTGCACTTGGCCCCTCTAACACATACATCCAGCACAGAGTAAGCTGTCCTATTCTCTTGTGTACCGTGGGTAGTAGACATATACAGTGCAGTATTTTCTCATTTCATTTGGTGAGATGTCAAGCTGTCCATTTCCCTGTTCCGGGCCCGGCATGGGCTTTGCTGCTTGACCGACTTGCAGCTAATTAACACATGGAAAACAAGTCTATTTCACATTACATTCTCATTCACATAAATGAAAAAGGCAAGAAGTAGATAAATAAAAGGTCCCAGTGACACCTACATTAATGGGCATCCAGCATTTGCAGGTATGGGAGGAAGATATGAACCCCTTCACTGCCAAACAGTTTGCTGCATATCTACAATGCAATCCTTAGACTTCCCCCACTCACTGGGCCATACTTTATATATAATGGCCCACAAAAGCACAGGTATGGGTATTGCAGTTTATTAATTGACCTAATTTTTTTTTTAAGTGTACAGACTTCTCAATGGAATTTAGGATCAGAAATGGGTATCCATTTTATTTTAGAAACAGTGCCACTATTGCCCATTGACTAATATACAAGATATGTATATGGTTAAATGCTTACTGTCATTTCAAACATTTGATAGCCCATTTGATTTCTGATATATTTGTAAATCACTTCTTTAATGGCCCCTTATCCCGGAAAAACAGTGTGACCACTAGGTGCCCCCTATTCCTGCACTCTGCAGTTTACTGCTTGTTGTCAGGGAAAATCTGTCTGTAGATCAGGACAGAACACAGGAAGTGGGGTCTGAGCTTTGAATATGCAGGATGGAGCAAGAGAGAAACAGAGAGAGAGACAGAGAAAGCCTGGGCTATGTACCCGCAAGCTAAAACTACCTGTTAAAGATGATCCACCCTGTTTAACCCATTTTCTCCCTCATCTTTCACCACCACAAATCGTAGGGCAGCTTTCTATTCTGTAAATGCCAGGGCACCTAGTGTTGCATATCCACAGTGCTGCAGTTTAGTTTCCCTCTCGCTTTGCTTCTCAGCAGAAGCAACAGTAACAGCTCTGTGCTTAGTATAACCCTTACTTTCCTATGATCCTGCTGCTTCTGTTTCTTTCATTTCTTCTTACTTTGCAACTTGTAAAGTCATTGAATCAGTGATCCCTAAACATGTTGTCTAGCACTGTACAGTGTAAACCATCTGCTCAGAACTGTGTCAGCCTATTCAGTCCAATGCACTGTGCTGTAATTGGCCAGAGAGGACAGGGAAAGGAAGTCCTATGTGTGTACTACTGGAAAAAAGCCCAGCTCTGGTCTCGCCCCCTGAGAGGTTACAGCAGTAAGAGTAATAAAATGTCATTGCCGCTACTCTGAAGGGTTAATCTAACAAAACCTTGCAGGGAAGTTATGCTGTTTCCAATATAAAAGTGGATTTTTATAATCCCTTACAATCGATTTTAATGCATCTTTTTTTCCGTACAAGTAGAACACTTTTTGTTTCTTTTTCTTTTTTTTTTTTTTTTAAGCTTAACATTAACCCTTTGAACTTTTGTGTACCTAGTCTAGTGTTTTTTTTTTTTTGTTTTTTTTTAATTAAACTCAAGAGCAAGAGGATACAGTAAGAGGTTAGTTGGGGGAAAGATCAGAAGCAACGTGAGAAAGAGTAGTAGATGCTTGGAACAAACGTCCAGTAGATATGGTAGGTAAATCTACAATAACTTAATGTAAACCTGCCTGTGATAAACAGATATCTATCTTAAGATAATAGGGAAGGGAAATAC
This sequence comes from Dendropsophus ebraccatus, assembly GCF_027789765.1. NCBI lineage: Eukaryota > Metazoa > Chordata > Amphibia > Anura > Hylidae > Dendropsophus > Dendropsophus ebraccatus. The sequence continues at coordinate 52,486,856 of NC_091455.1, forward strand.
TAAAAGGGCGGACTAGATGGACCCAGTAGTCTTTTTCTGCCGACAATCTTCTTAGTTTCTATGTATTTGCCCACTGTCATGCATTGGTGCCTCCTTACATGAACAGCATGACTACTACCTCTGAAGCACAATGTAGCAATGGCCCTGCTGTTATCACAGATTGTCTAATTCTTCCATTCTTCCAGGTTTTCCATCTCCAGTTTTGAATATTTTATTATATTCTATACTCTATTATTCTGTACTAAAAATCTGTTTTGGGACTGGTATTCAGTCATGGGAATCTATCAGGATAATGAAGTTGTCACAGAGTGCTGCAGCTGCTTCACAGATTTTTCCCGGCACAATGACATTCCCATCCACCCCCCGTGCAGCAAAATGCAGCAAAGCTGAATTCACTTGGTGTTGCATTTACCTGCTCAGCAGGTGGACTGATGCCCCACTGTGCGGAGAAAAAAACAAAGGAACTTCTGCTCCTTTATTCTTAGTATCAGCGGGAGTCCCAAACGTCAGACCCCCCACTGATCATAATGTGCTGGCATATCCCAGTGAATTCACACTTTTATTACCAGTTAAGTTTTACAATTTATATATTTTATAAGAACGGAATATGTGAATTACCAAAATGCAGTTGAAAGTATATTAACAGGTATGTGAGTATTATAATTTTCTAATATTCCTCTAACTGGACATAACATTCCCTGGCCACCTAATGGAGCTGTCTGGTGGAGGCATAGGCAGAAGGTCTGGCTACTATCACATGTTGCCTCATCTTTTTTCATGTTTAAAATACATTCTGGCATTGGGATTCACCCATAATATTTTATCATGGTTACCAATAATGTACCCATGACTGTTTGACTGGCTGGTTGTATTTTGTATCTCTCAAGAAGTAGGTTCAGCCACAAGGGGTTCTTTAATACAAATGTCTATATTGCATAAAAGCACAATCCATATGTCACAACCAACGCTTACGCTTTCCGGTACAAGGTTTAAACCTTGAACATGATTTGTAGTGGCATATGGATCGTGTTTTTATGCAGTAGAAACATTTGGATTGGAGAGCACCTTGTTGCTGAACCTACTTCTTGAATTCTTACTTCTGTGTGGAGTTTGAGCACAGGTGGATCCCATCTGGAGTGGTGAGCTGCTTCTTCTACTTCGGCATATTTTGTATCTCTATGCCAAGTTAATATGATATGTTAAAATATATGTAGGTGTTAGATTAAATTCACTGCAAATACAAATTATTTCAATGGCCACTGTTATTTCATACAACTTGCCTCCTTTTTGTAAATCCCATCATTTATCAAAAATGACTCCATTCCCCAGAAAAGGCTCAAAAGTCTTGCCCAAGTTCTCTACATTGTGCCGTCCCCTGCCTATTGTTAGGCTCAGTCTGTCACTAGTTACAGGAAAAAAACTGTTTTTTAGGCGGCACGTCTGTGTCAAGGGTGGTGCTCGTTGTACGAAAAAAATTCTCATAACATTTCAGAAGGCAATTCTCGGCACTCACCATATCATGCTTCCAAAAAGTTTTATTGTAGAAAAATCCTCAGAATACATATGACGGGACGTATCATCATCAAGCCTTCCTCAACAGTTGAGGAAGGCTTGATGCCGAAACAGTAGTATACTGTAAATCATACTCTGCGCTCTTTGCACTCTTACCAGCACTATGGCATGGGTTAGCAATGAAGAATAGAAGTTGTGCTGTGATCAGTAAAATGAAGGGGTACTCCTGCAAAAAATTAATTTCTTTTAAATCAACTGGTGCCAAGAAGTTATTTTTATTTAAAAATCTCATATCTCCAGTACTTATCAGCTGCTGTATGTCCTCCAGGAAGTGATGTATTCTTTCCAGTATGAAAGTTGCCATGACAGCAACTGTCTAAAGCTGTAGCAAATCTCTGTTGAAAACTATTGGGCAGTTCCTGTCATGGACAGGGGGGTCAGACTAGAAAAAAATATACTACTTCCTGCAGGATATACAGCAGCTGATAAGTACTGGAAGGCTTGAAATTTTTAAATAGAAGTAAATTACAAATCTGTATAGTTTTCTGACACCAGTGGGTTTAAAAGAAAAAAAAAATACTAGAGTAGCCCTTTAAGGGAAAGAAAGTACCTTAGTTTACTAAGGCAAATGGCTCATGTTTAGTTCCACCTCTTGAAATGGAGAGAATAAGAAATATCTGTATACCATGGGACTCAACAACAACACTGAAGAATTAATCTAACAAAACCAGACATGTTTTAAAAATTTTAAACGAAAGGTGTGGTAAAAAGAAAAAAAAAGTCTGTCTATTCTCTTATTTCTTTATTATATAACCAACTATGAACCGGCAGTAGAAGCAGGGAAGGCGGATAGAGCTGCTTCTGTAAATGAAAACTTTTTATATTGTAAAACCTTATGAAAAATACAGAAGCAGCAATCCACCTGACACAAGCAATCCACAATGCAGCGGCCATAATGAAAAACCTTATTCATTTCATCATTTTTGGTCGGAGGCAAAGGGCTGCACATGCATTATGTACTTCAAGACATAAGCTGAAGACACTTTACCTTCTACCAGCAAAAATATATGAAGTCATTTCAGCCGAGAAATATTTCCCACTGAATGTATCTCCATCATTAAGTCATTTTCAATCCCAGGTAACATTCAGCCTCATTAACAAATTCATGAGGTTGAGAGTAAGTGAGGGTTAATGTGCAGAAAATATCATATATTATAGCTAAGGCTTTGTCCAAGTATATAATTGATGTGTCTGAGACTCATTTCAAGTGATGGAATCGAGGCAGTGTGGTTGAAACAGAGTGCTCTGCTCTCCGCTTTCTTCTGCGCTCTCATTCATTGCTGTATTTTATAAATGCATTTTCCACGGTTATTTCCTCACTAAAGTATGACACTCAGATCTGCGTCATTCAAACACTGAATGTCCGTCTCTAAATAACAAAGGAAAAAGCAAAAATAGAAAGTCCTTAAAGATGAGCAGGTTTAAATATCACTGTATGAAAACAACATCATAATAATAATAATAATAATAATAATAATATACACCCTTCAAGATATTCTGGGATAATAGACCTTTTGTAAAGAAACATTGAGACCTGAGCGAATGAAAACTGTATTGGATGAAAGTGTTCTCTAATTTTAGATATCTTTCCTCTAAGCTGATTATATCACCAACACAGGATCTGCAGAACAAAGGTTTAGCACAAGACAATCTAATGTGCCATTAACTTCGGAGACAATCATTTGCTACTAGGGTCGCTTGGTGTCATCCACTATCAGAAAAATATGACTGCTTGTTCCTTAAGTTGTGTGGGGTAGAACTTGGTTCCATGTTCAGGTTCAAAGGAACCGAGCTGTTTCTGAAAGAAAGCAAATATGTTTCCCTATTGCTGGAAAACCCCTCTTAGGGTCTGTTTTGCACATAACTTTACAAATGTGACCAGCGTCGGCATTGCTGTGTTACATCCGGTATAAAATGCATGAAGCTATTAGTATAACGCATTTTACATGGGGAAGGGACATCGGCATTTGTCAGATTCTTTCTGCAATTTCCATGGCGCCCTACGTTATTAGCATAGAGCACAATGGTAACTTAATTCAGGACAGTAAACTAGGGATGCTTTATTCTTTCCTATTTTACTGTCAGTAGATTTCCTGCTCCCAGCCCTAGGAATCAACCCCCACCCAAACTACAGCCAATGCTGCTGTACACACGAGGCAGAAGCGGAATGTTTTTTAAGTATGGGTATAGTTTTCCTTTTTTTCTCTCTCTCTCTCTCTTTATTCTTATTAACGTTTTAGACAAAGAAGGAAGATTTAGTTTTAAATTTAATAAAAGGGTTAACAAGGGGTCTCAAGCGGTTTTATTTCAACAAAGGTTGTGCGTGTTTTTTGTATGTGTTTCTTTTTTTCTTTTATAACTCGTATATTGGTTTAGTAGTGGGTGCTGTTAGGTAGACAGCATCTATTAGTAAGCTGGGCTTAGTGTCAGCTCATAAAATAGGCAACGCTTACCACCCTTTTTTAAACACAGTACCCACCAAGGGGTACTGGAAAGAGTCAGATCAGCAGACAAGGACTATCAAAAATGGTGTCTGTGCCTAGGCTGGCGATTCATCCTCACACGGCCAAACCTTATAACATCAAAGGGTTGTTGTGGTACAAAAAATATAATAAATTGTATCCAGTGCCCGTGTGGTATGTTATATATGCAGGCATCTCTTGATTGTATAAGTAAATATAAATCAACTATTCGAGCAATATTTTACTCTTACCTATTCCCCGTATTTTCAACTCTAAACAACATTCCATTTTACAACTCCAGTTCCAGATATTAGAGCAGGTGGTGAAGCCAAAGAGAGGAGGAGATATTAAAAAGTTGTTACGTGAAGTGATTTGGATACATACCCTCCTTATGCTCCATCCAAGAGGCTTGAATTGAGAATATGAGCTGATAAGCTCAATGTAATGTCTGAATATTGAACCTTACCTTTGTCTTTATCTAGTTAGTTGACACAAGTGTCGTTGGGAAAGTTGGGACTCCAGATAGGGCCCTCAAAAGCTTAAAACTGAGGTAGGTCATCTGTCTCTTTTCTCTTATATATATACTGTATACTGTAAACTTATCTGACCACTTACCTAGACTGTTGCCATTATGTTCTATATTAGAATTATGTATTAGGTTAGGTTAACACTATGTTAGACACTGGCCGTTCAGTGACCCGGCCATGTCACAGAATGGTCGGTGTCAGTGAAGTTCATCCCGGCCGGTACTGCAGTACCAGCTGGATGAACTTGATTTGTGCTGATTTGGGATGCGGGCGCATGCGTGTGCGTCTGCATCACAATTCACCATAGCACACAATGGAGTAAACTGACATGTCTATGCGGCCGCTATTGTCAGTTTTTGCTGCGGCCGATAGGGATCCTGGCAGGAGTGTATACTATGTTTATATACTCCGTTTGGGATCCCATTGACTGCAGTGCAACATAAGTTTTTGTATTAATCACAGCCATTGTTGCAAATCGTCAACAGCGGCCGTGATTAATATAAAACTTACGTTGTGTAAACAGTCTCAAGTTGGAACCATGATATAAAGTCAGACGTATGCTTTTTTAATGTATAGTTTGTATTTGTAAAGAAGTTGGCAATGAGCTTACAATTCTGTGAAGTTTGTATATAGTGTGCATAGTTGTTTGTATACAATTTATGTTAGTTGTCTCTTTTGTATTAGTGTACTTGCTCACATTTAATTGATTTTTTTTTTTTTATTTCAGTTTCTGTTTGTAGCAAAGATAAGTGATTGTACCCGTATTCAACAAGTGATGGGATTGAAATAGTAAACATGCTGTGATGATGCCGGTGTGAGTGTCACAAGGACTTTTTGATATATAAGATATATAATAAGCATGTTTTATTAGGCAGTTGAAAAAGGTAGTTGCCGAAACATGTCCTGTGTTCCTGTGTATACATTGTCAATGAATAGAGTAGCTGAATAAAAATTTAAGCAGAATCTTGGTGAGTTTTAGGACTTGCATACCATGTGATTGGGATTTTGTTCCTCTTTATGTGCACCACAATAATTATTACAGAGTGGCATCCAGTCTTCCTTTTCCAAGGCTGGCATTATTAGCCTTGGGAGGGCACATATATATGGCTGTTCCCACCATGGTAAGGCCAGGCTGTTACTGCTTACTTTGTATCTGGCTGGTTACGGAAATTGGGAGGGGGGCTCTCTCTCTCTATGTTTTTTTTTTTTTTTAAATAATTAGAAAAATGGATTCCCCCTATTTTATTTTATAACTAGCCAATTAGTAACTAAGCAGTAACAGCCTGATCTTACCACAGTGAGAAGAGTTATTTTAATTCGGCCAGCCTAATAATTTCAGCCTATTACCACCCCAGGCAAAAGACTGCCATTGTTGATGATTTGTGTCTGCCGATACAGACTCTTCCTAGTTACCCTTCTGCTGTGGGTAATGCTTGGGCATTAACTCTAAGTTCCTACCTTGCAATGGATGCCATCTACCATATGGCGTCTACTACAATGCTACACATATGTAAGAAAACAAAACTTGAAATAGGTAGGAAATAAAACTTTTTTTTGTCTTCTTGTAAAAAGAAGGAATAAAAAGGGTAATAATGTAGTGCATCCATGTCCTCTTTATCTAGTGGCTATCAGTCAAATAAGGGGGAAAAATAGAAGGCAATGGGCTGGTTTTTATTGTGATGGGGAACACCCCCTGCTCTTTAGAGACTTATCTACATATTAACAAAAAGGCTCATATCTTGGCACTGGAAAGGACTATGGAGATAAAAAATGATGGATGACTAGGATCCTAATAACTAGCCCTGTATAACCAGGTGCTTCTTTACACCCCTGTTTAGATGCTGACAGGTTTGCTTTAAACACTGATCTACTAGACTGGTGCTTATTTAGTGCACATGTTGGCCCATCTAAAAGGTGGGTACTTCAATGGATACTTAAATACCAGATGCATAAGACACAATAATAGACATCCAAAATGCCTCTCTTTATTGTTGCTATAGTTATAGAAATAAAGTGTTATTTCAGACTCACTTAAGAAAGGTACTGTGAGGCCAAATCATTGCTTCTTATTCCTGTAAGTACTTTGATAGAACAATAAAGAATGACATGTTAGATAAATGGCACTGCGGATCTCTCTTTTTTTTAAATTGAAACAAAGGCACTGGCCAAACGGGAAAAACAACCCAGACCACCGATGCTTTGGGATGGGTAGTGGTGTTCTGACATCTGTCAAAGCCAATTACATCTGTCAGGCTGCCAGATGGCAGACCATGATTCATCACTCCAGAGAATGCATTTTTACTGTTCTGGACCCGAATGTCTTCAGGTGCTGTTTGTCTTTGTGAGCCACTAGGCCACTACTTGTGGGGAATGTTTTGCTCTTTATGGCTATGTTTGCACAACGTCTTTTTTTTTCACGTGAAAAACGCCCATCTTTTGATAAACACGGACGTCATTAATGTTCATGATCATAATGACGTCCGTCTTTATCAAAATACAGATATTTTTCACATAAAAAGACGTTGTGTTTTATGTGTTTTAATATATTATATCATACACAGAGTCATTAATGTTTTCATGTGGGTATGGCTATGGGTAGAGCGGGTTTGTCATTACCAAAACAAAGCACCTTATGGGGGGCAGGCAGGCAGGCAGGCAAGGTCTAACATCAGCCTGCCCTAGCAGTTGGCCAGTGTCTGAGCTGAGTTTAGTCTGTGTAGAGAGGTGAAGCCTGTAAAGGGAGATATAAGGAACTCACAGCCTTTGACTAAGCCCCTCAAGCCTCTGGTCGAGACTAACAGCTTTGTGCAGTTCCAGTTGCTGAAAGATCTACACCCCACAGTTGGGAACTGCAGTGCTGAAGTTGTGCACCCCACAGCTGGGCATAGCAGTGCTGAAGTTGTATACCCCACAGCTGGGAATTGCAGTGCTGAAGTTGTACACCCCACAGCTGGGTATTGCAGTGCTGAAGTTGTACACCCCACAGCTGGGTATTGCAGTGCTGAAGTTGTGCATCCCACAGCTGGGCATAGCAGTGCTGAAGTTGTATACCCATCAGCTGGGAATTGCAGTGCTGAAGTTGTGCACCCCACAGCTGGGAATTGCAGTGCTGAAGTTGTATACCCCACAGCTGGGAATTGCAGTGCTGAAGTTGTACACCCCACAGCTGGGTATTGCAGTGCTGAAGTTGTGCACCCCACAGCTGGGTATTGCAGTGCTGAAGTTGTGCATCCCACAGCTGGGCATAGCAGTGCTGAAGTTGTATACCCCACAGCTGGGAATTGCAGTGCTGAAGTTGTACACCCCACAGCTGGGTATTGCAGTGCTGAAGTTGTACACCCCACAGCTGGGTATTGCAGTGCTGAAGTTGTACACCCCACAGCTGGGTATTGCAGTGCTGAAGTTGTACACCCTACAGCTGGGTATTGCAGTGCTGAAGTTGTACACCCCACAGCTGGGTATTGCATTGCTTAAGTTCCGTATCCCACAGATGGGAAGTACAGTGCTGAAGTTGTACTGGGAACTGCGCCAAAGCAATCGTGAGAGTAACAGTGTTACTAAAGGCTTTGTGCCTTCATCTTAAATGTGTACTGTCATTTTGCTAAGTAAAGATTTAGTTATCAGTTCCATATTAACCAAGTCTCCTAACTAGCATGTGCACCTCAACATCAAGGGCATCCTACAACACAACAGCTGGAGACTCTACAAAGGGAGCTCCCCAGTATAAATACTACGTGCAATGCTCTTATTACTGTGCCAGCCCAAGGAATCAGATGAACAGATGAACATCAAGACCAGACCATGACTGGGGACTAATATACACATTATCACACCCTGACAGCCTTAATTTCAGCAGACATCACACTACTAATACATTAATGCTATGTAATTCTGTCTATGAGTTATAGGGACAATATCCAAATGATTTATCAAAGCGGCTAAGCCAAAATCCTGGCGCACCTGCCTTAGTACATCTGGGTCAATAAGAGTTAAAGTGTAAGTGAAATAAAATAAGTGTAGTGTATGATATACTGAGCCCAGTCAGATACCCTCTAACTGAAACAATGTACAGCAGATTATACTTTCATATTCTAACTGATACTCCACAAGGTGAAATAAAAAGCCACTGTGAAAGTTATCGGTCACGCTTGGTTATTGGTCGGCTACATCCTGGAAAATGGATTTTGTTTGCTGACAATAATGGAGTTGTAATAAAAATGAATCAAGTAAAATTCTAGTTGTAAAAAAAAAATCTGGGCCTGCATGAATGAGGTTGTTATATTGTAGACCTTGTGAGTCAGAAATGAGTGGGTGAGGCAGAAACTTGGAAAGATGGAATATTTGAAGTGGAACATTAAATACTATGTTGGCTGGCTAGGGGCTGGCTCGGGATAGACATGCTGAAAATAGCAGAGGTGTACACCGGATTTTATTAGTGATGTTTTACACAAAGACATATGTATGGAGGCAGAGAGATACACACAGAGATGCAAGAAAACCAATGCTAGCCATAATCAATGCATCTATAGGAAACCATCGAAATGACTCCAACAATGCCTCTATATCAGTACCAGTCTTAAAGTAGCAGTCCGTTTTTTTTTTTTTTTTTTTATTCTTCCCCCCACTGCGGACTAACACATTTACAGTTATTTCCAATGACGATCCGTGTCTCGCGGTTTGGCTTCATTCTGGTCCTACAGCACAACTCTGATCCCACCGCAGGTGACGGCCGAGCTCTTCTGACCCTCTTCTTTCTACAGGTCTATTGAAGGCCGCAAGTCAGGGTTTCCAATGTGCTCTCATGCATTGGAGACCCTGACTTCCGGCCTCCTGAGCTGCAGAGTTGAAGCTGAAGATGTCACATGGGCGTCAGCGGGATCCAAGCAGTGCCATAGGACTAGAATGAAGGTGGGGAGCGGGGGGAAGAAGCGGGGGGGGGAAGAAAAAAATAAGAAAAAACAGACCTGCTTCTTTAAAGAGACTTTGTCAGTAGGTTTATACTGTCCTAAGGGTAGCATAAACTAGTGACAGAGAAGCTGAACAGAATGATGTATCACTTACATTGTTCTGTGCAGCTGATTCAGCGATATCCTCCTGAATAACATGGACAATAAGTAGTCCTCTCTATTATGTGCATGAGCCCAGTAGTTCTGGATATTCATGAGAAGCAGAAAACTCCACCCACTAGCTGCTGATTAGCAGTTATCTATCCATGCTGTGTATAGGCAGTCATCTGTCAATCAGCAGCTGGAGGGAGGGGGGAGGGGTGTGGCAAAAATTCTATTCTCCTGCATATTAGGAGAACAGCTAAACAGAATGATGTAAGACCGATCTGTTCAGCATTTCTGTCACTGCCTTCATTTAAGGCATCATAAACCTTGTGACAGACTCCCTTTAAAGAAGAAAGTAACATGCTTGTTTACCCTTGGATATTCTGAAGTAATCCTCATGAGTTAAGATTCTATTACAAGGGGTTGCAAACACTCATTTGTTGGCTCATCACATCTTCTAAGTAGGTGTAAAAATCTGTGATCTCCAGCCAAAAATATCCCTATTTAATAGACGATCTGGAGCCGAAAATGATAGAACTAAAGGACCAGTTATATTTTGTGAGGCCTTGCCGCACCAAAAAATGAGCCATGTACTACTGTAGGTTCCATTGGGCCAGGGTCTGCCCATTTAATACCATCCACAGTGTATAGTGATGTTTTGTATATTAAAAAGGTTTTCTTTCAAATCAACTAGTGCCAGAAAGTGCCAGAGATTTGTAAATTTACTTAAAAAAAAAATAAAAAAAATAAATTCCAGTACTTATCAGCTGATTTATGTACTGCAGAAGGTCTTGTATTCTCTCCAGACTGACACAGTGCTCACTGCTGCCACTTATGTCCATGTCAGGAACTGTCGAGAGCAGTAGCAAATCCCTATTGGAATCCTCTCCTGTTCTCAGGACTGGGAAGAATACACCACGTTCTGCAGGACAAACAGCAGCTGATAAGTTCTGGAAGATGAGATCTTTAATAGAAGGAAATGACACCATCTGGCACCAGTTGATTTGAAAGAAAAACATATTTGGTGAACAACCCCTCTAAATGAGGTCTGACGCCAAAATCAAACAGAGAATTCTCATTCAAACTAACCTATACCAGCTTTATTTGTTTTTCATACAGACAAAGCATGTCTGACAGCATGGCCTGTTCACAAACCCAATTCAGCTTTAGGTGACTACATTATGTCCTACAACACACTATGGGTGTAATATGGGTGCATGACTGCTGGGCTACACACCTGAACTGATATAATCATAGATCACTGTGATGCCGCCTGTTCGGGTCATTAGACCCCCAGCCATGCGAGGACTTGCGGTTGTTATATGGATATAAACATGCACCTATATTACGCTTATTAACCCTTTAAACTCTTTTTGAATATAGTAAAAGTGTCCATTTTACTGGCCCCTGGTTCCATATCTACACGTAAAGAGCCCTTCAGTACAAAAGAATAATGGTTTTGACAATTACTGAGCCAGGATTGTGAGATTATACAGATACAAATCATCTGGGCGCTTCTTTCACATCTTCAATCTTTTCCGAAATCTTTTTGGTTTATTATTTCACTCAGCCATGACAAGTCATTTGTTATTATGGCATTAGTTTTATTCTAAAATACATCCCCAGCAGAGAACACAGATGAGAAAAATGTGTTTAATAGCTCTGGCTTCCCGGTGTCAACTGCGACCAAATTACCTTTAGTGTTGTTTATGGGAATGACATTTTCACTACAAGCTTTTTAGTATTAATATATCTGAGGTTTATTTCAGGATTTGGCTATGTTCACACATCGTCAAAAATAAAGAAAAGGTGTCCAATTATGATATTTAAAGAAACGTCCGTTTTTGCCGTGATTTAACTGACTGCAATGGCAATGCATTGAAGTCAATGGGAAGACGGACATCCAATGCACACAATGCATTGAATAACGGAAGTTTTTACAATGGAAGTTTTTTATTAGTTGTTCACACACAGTTTTTCTTTTGTCCGTTCTTTCTCAGTTTTTACTATTAAATTCAATGGACTTTTCAATTAAGCCACACCCAAATGCCAATTAGTAACCCCAACTAGAATAATGTACAAACGCCAGTCATTGCACTAAGGGGAGGCCAGACAGCTAAATGACGTCCGTTATTTCAGACTCAAAATGACGGACGTCATTTTAAACAGAGCTGAAAGAACGTTGTGTGAACATAGCCTTTGTTGTACTCTTTACAATTAGCTTCTCGTGTTCTACCTCACACGGGGCTGGAATAAAAGGTTGGTGTGGATATGTAACTGCCCTGGGGGCCACCACCTATGCTGGCTGGGAGGGCGAAACGGCTGACATCTGCTAGCTCTAGGAAATCCAGGACACGTTCTCAAGATAAGCCACCTCTGCTTTCAACTCTAAAGGCCCTTTTACACGGACTGATGATTGGCAAGTAGGGTTGCTATTAAGGCTCCCTCAGCCGATAAACGGCCCATGTAAAAGTGTAAGCGATCAGCCGAGGAGCAGGAAAACACCCGCTTCTCTGGTGATCACATCTTTTGAGCAGGCCTATAAATCATTCTTTATGGGCCACACATTTTTTTCCTGTGTGAACAGGGAATGTGCAGCAGATAGCAATATATGTGAATGGCCGCACGAACGATACAGTGATACAGTTGTTTGTGTGGCCCAGTCACATGATAATTCACTGCAAACGAGTGCTGATCTCGATGATTGGTTCTTGTATGCCCTGGTGCTGGTACATGATGACGTCACTACATTGTGTGAAAAAGAGCAGAGGAGGGAAAAATAACTGCTGCTTTGTGCCACAAAGGGGTGTGTGTGTGTTTTTTTAATTGGCATGGGGGGACCTGTCTACCTGGTGGGAAACATACTACTATGGGAAACTACTTCCTGAGGGACCAACCTAGTGTGAGAAACAACCAACTACTGGGGTGCCTATTTACCTATTGGGGGAGCCTACCTATCTGATAGGTTAAACTATCTACTTTCTTGGGACCCCTATCTAAATACTAGGGAAGCCTACCTCTTCCTGGGGGAACTACCTGTTAGGGAGACTTGTGTAACCTAATGATTGAAGATCCTTGGCTAAGGAAATAAAGCAGTACTGTTTCTCAAGGAAAACAGTAATATGTGTATAAGGCTATGTTCACACTTTGTAAGAGACCGACCGTTCCGTGACCCGGCTGGTTCAAGGAACGGCCGGTCTCTGCTAAGATCATCCCGGCTGGTACTTAAGTATCGGCCAAATGATCTTTATGGCTGTAGTGTTCTGATGCATCAGAACTCCCCATAGGACACAATGAAGCAAGTGGCCGGAGCCGCTCGCTTCATTGTGTGAACTGACAGGGTTTCCTACGGCCGCAATTCACTGAATTGCAGCCGCAGAAAACTGACGTGTCCGTTCTTTGCGGCCCGGCATGGGATCCCGGCTGGAGCATATACGATGTGTATACACTCCGGCTGGGATCCCATAGGGAAATAGGCAATGTTCCACACTGTATAAAGTACGATGGCAACAACGGCCGTACTTTTACGTAGTGTGAACATAGCCTAATTCTGGATAAACCCTTCACTACAATTTCTGAAATACAGTATATGTAACCATACACAATGTTATTTTTTTCCTACTTTATTAGGGTGCCGCCTGCAGAACCACCTCTTATGCTACTAACTATTATGACATGGCTTATTTCCTAGATTGCACAACTTTTTAAGGTGAAGGAAAGTTCACACATAGTATTTTATGAGTTTTCCTTTTTTTTTAATTTTTTGCACAAAAGCTAGAAGTGAATTGAAAAATTCATTCCTACAGAATCCACTTTTGGCTTTGTCTCAAAAAACTGATGAAAAACGGCCACAAAGCGACTAACCTTAGTACAAAGTCCTAAGAAGAATCTATCCCATCGCATTTAGAGTCTATTTGAACGGGTGATGAGAAAACAGCAACAAGTAAACAAGAGTATCAATGAGGAAAAAAGACTGGAAGCACTGTCAGAATGGAACCATGAGTAAATGCTAAAAACCTTTATAATGTTTAAAAACCTAGCACAGGAGATGTCTGCAGCCCAGTGAGGCATAGCGTCTCTCAGACAGACATTTAATCAGAACCGCTCACATCATAGCGCTCGCCCCATCCCTGCTCTGCCTATCAACACACCAGAGAAATTAAAGGACCAAAGAACATGACTAATCCATGATTCATCTTCTCCCACCACGCTCACAGCATAGACACAGCTTACACAGTATAGACTGAACGTCACCGTCCCTAGGGCATTAAAATATACATGTAATCTGCCAAATATGTATGCACAAAACTACTAATAATGGAGGAAGATATAAAGTATTTATACACCTAGTAATGAAGTAGCAAGACACAAAATAATAGGGGTAATATAATGAGATATGTATAGGATTCATACAACTAGGAATAACATAATAAGGTACTGTACATAGTATTTATACAATAATAATGATAGAATAATACAGAACTCATAATAAAGTAGTAAGATACATAATATACAGAATAATTAGGATGATATAACAAGATGTACACAATGTATATAACTAGGAATAACATAATAAGGTACTGTATATTGTAATTGTACAAAATTAAATATGAAGTGAGGCTGCATTCACACTGTTTTTGCTGTCTTAACATAATGGGTATTTTTATTGTACATAAAAATATAGGCAGCCTTGTTTATTTGTGTACGCTAAAAAAAAAAAAGAAAAACATCCACTTTGATATTATTATTATTATTATTATTATTTATTTATTTTTTAATAATGGAAGTTAATGGAAAAATGGATCCAAAAGGATGCACACAAATACATCCATTTTTGCATGTATTTCCCCCCGTTTTTTCATAAATGCATATGTTAAACATACTGCAAAAACACGATGTGAACATAGCCTAAGACGCATAATATGTGTGAAGGCATTGATAAATTCCCTCACTGTCAAAAGATGGGCCAAATGTATCAAACGGAATGAACCACTGCAACAGTAGCTCTAGTGTTAGACTTTTTTAGTAACTCTACCTCCTAGTATTCATACAACTAGTAATAGCATAGGAGGGATTTATCATCACTGCACCTGGTGTACATCGGCAGATAGTCATACATTTTTGTGCAACCCGACTAGTTTATTGAAAAAATTGTGACTTTTTGTTGATCTACACCTGATGAGTGAGTGGATGTGGCAAGGTGCAAATGGGGCGTAAAGGTGCCTGCAAGGTGTAAACCATGGTGACAATGTACATCAGCTCAGAGCTGGTATACACTTCTGAGAGCACAGACGACTTTCCGCACACTATTAAATTCAAAATACGACTGTGGTTTTTTTACATATTTTACTTTCGTATTTTGCTTTTATTTCACTGTGTGTGAACATAGCCTAAAGCTAAATTTACACATGGCAAATTTCTACAAAAAATCAATTGCATGGATCTAATGGGGTTATTTATGCAGCATGTGCTGAGGGCTGTAATGTTGTCCTGGGGGGTCTTTGACTCGGGGACCATAATTATAAATACATGTCCGCTACCTTAGAAATAGGTATAATCTCTTTTTTAAAGGAGAAGTCCGGACAAAATTAATTTTGTTGTTACATATCAAACGTACGTATATGTACATTAATTATGGGAAATGCACATATAGGGCTATTTGCCTTAATTTAGTAGATCAGGATGTGTTAGAATTAATTCTCTTAGATCCAGTGACGTCACGACGAAAGGTGTAATTCCTATGGAGTGTCCAGCAGGGGGCGCTCTCTATATAGAAGTCTATGGGACTTTATTGTTTCTATGGATTTCTATGTAATGTAATGTAATGTACAGTGCTTTATTGAATGAATACATCTATGAAATACTTTGGGGAGCAAGTAATGTATTCATTCAATACATTAGGATATCACAGTAAGCCCGCCGATCCGCCGCACTCCCGCCGATCCGCCGCATATACACTGAACTACAGCTCCCATCATCTGCTTATAGTATGAGCAGGTGATGGGAGCTGTAGCTGGGTAATGGATATCACTTGCCGCTGATGCCACTGCTTATGCCGCCGGGCACAGGGGAGGCCGCTCAGTACACAGGAGCGCTCCCCCCTCCTCCTCCTCCTTCCGGGAACCTTCCCCCTATACCACTGCTGACTCCCTGCCTGGCCGCCGCTCTCATATACCGGCTCCCGATGCATCAGTGCGGACACCAGGATGCATCGGGAGCCGGTACGGCCAGGCAGCGAGTCAGCAGTGGTATAGGGGGAAGGTTCCCGAAAGGAGGAGGAGGGGGGGGGCGCTCCTGTGTACTGAGCGGCTCCCCTCTGCGCTCGGCGGCATAAGCAGTGGCATCAGCGGCGGCAGGCAAGTCATATCCATAACCCAGCTACAGCTCCCATCACCTGTTCATACTATAAGCAGATAATGGGAGCAGTAGTTCAGTGTATATGCGGCGGATCTGCGGGAGTGCGGCGGGAATGCAGCGGATCGGCGTGCGGCGGGAATGCGGCGTATCGGCGGGCTTACTGTGATATCCTAATGCATTGAATGAATACATTTATGCAATACTTTAGGGAGCAGGGACACTTGCTCCCCAAAGTATTTCATAGATGTATTTATTCAATAAAGCACTGTACACTACACTACATAACATTACATTACATAGAAATCCATAGAAACAATAAAGTCCCATAGACTTCTATATAGAGAGCGCCCCCTCCTGGACACTCCATAGGAATTACACCTTTCGTCGTGACGTCACTGGATCTGAGAGAATTCTAACACTTCCTGATCTACTAAATTAAGGGAAATAGCCCTATATGTGCATTTCCCATAATTAATGTACATTAGAAATTTGTATAACTTTTCATAAGTAACAACATATCAAAAATTAATTTTGGCCGGACTTCTCCTTTAACCCTTTAAGGACGGGGCCAATTTTCGTTTTTGCGTTTTCGTTTTTTCCTCCTTGTGTTTAAAAGGCCATAGCAGTTTCATTTTTCCACCTAGAAACCCACATGAGCCCTTATTTTTTGCGTCACTAATTGTACTTTGCAATGACAGGCTGAATTTTTGCATAAAGTACACTGCGAAACCAGAAAAAAATGTGTGGTGAAATTGTGAAAAAAAAAACGCATTTCTTTTATTTGGGGGGAATGTGTTTTTACGCCATTCGCCCTGGGGTAAAACTGACTTGTTATATACGTTCCTCAAGTCGTTACAATTAAAACGATATATAACATGTATAACTTTTCTTGTATCTGATGGCCTGTAAAAAATGCAAACCATTGCTAACAAATATACGTTCCTTAAAATCGCTCTATTCCCAGGCTTATAGCGCTTTTTTTCTTTGGTCTATGGGGCTGTGTCAGGTGTCATTTTTTGCGCCATGATGTGTTCTTTCTATCGGTACCTTGATTGCGCATATACGACTTTTTGATCGCTTTTTATTACATTTTTTCTGGATTTGATGCGACAAAAAATGCGCAATTTTGCACTTTGGGATTTTTTTGCGCTGACGCCATTTACTGTGCGAGATCAGGAATGTGATTAATTAATAGTTCGGCGATTACGCACGCGGCGATAGCAAACATGTTTGTTTATTTATTTACTTTTATTTATAACATGGGAAAAGGGGGTGATTCAAACTTTTATTAGGGGAGGGGGCTTTTTACTAATAACAATACCTTTTTTTTTTTTTTACACATATACTAGAAGCCCCCCTGGGGGACTTCTAGTGTATACACTTTGATCTCTCATTGAGATCTTTGCTGTATAGTTATACAGCAAAGATCAATGAGATCGGCACTCGTTTGCTTTCGACTGCTGCAGCCGGGGTCGGCGCCATCTTGGAGCGGCAGCAGGTACAGAGATCGCTCCTCCGGGACAACGTCACGGAGGAGCGATATCCCCCACTAGACACCAGGGAAGTGCTGCAGCCGGTAATCGGAGGCAGCTGTCAACTTTGACAGCTGCCTCCGATTACCTGATTAGCAGGCACGGCGATCAGACCGTGCCCGCTAATAGCCGCGATCCCGGGTTACACGCAGCACCCGGGATCGTGGCGGTTCAGAGCGGGATCGGCGCGCGGCCCCGCTCTGAACACCTCCTGGGGACATATGACATACCGGTACGTCATATGTCCTTAAGAGGTTAAATGACAACTAATTCAAATAAACTGTATTGCTTGGAAGCAACACCAATGTGGAGATTTAAAGGACCCCCCCACCACCAAATGTAGCTGCTTCTTAGCAACAGCTTGGAATCTGGAGTTCTTTGTTAGTAACAGGGGAAATTATTTATTCATGTGAAAGATTTTGTTGATATAAAAAAAAAAATTTGAACAATGTCTCTAATACCAACAAAAGGTATCAACGTTAAGCAGACAAATAGTTCTACATTTATTGTAATGCATGTACTATACTGTTGTACAGCAGAATACATTGATAACTTTTTTTAACATTGATCATGCTGTGAATAGTTCAAAGGAAAAAAGTGCGCCTTTAACTTAAAATGCATGAACAGAAAATGTATCAATAAAGCTGCTCTGTATTTTATTTTACACTTTATTACAGTATGTTTTTTTTTTTGGTGGTTAAGACATTAGATACAACACTATCAATAGGAATAGTCATCTCCTACAGCACAAGTTACAATGAATCATTGTTAACATACAATCTATTAGGGCCCTATTAAACGGCCGATTATTGGGTGGAAAATCGTCAAATCGTTCAAATTTAAACGATAATCGTTCCATGTAAATGCTGGAAACGATCGAAAAATCGTTTGTGTTGTTGATCGTTGATCAATGGTGCAATTACACAGAGAGATTTATCTGACAAATTTTTGAAGCCAAAGCCAGGAACAGACTATAAACAAGGAACAGGTCATAAAGGAAAGACTGAGATTTCTCCTCTTTTCAAATCCATTCCTGGCTTTGGCTTAAAAAATCTGTCTGTGCAACCGCACCATTAGATCTGACCCTAAAATCATTGTTAATCGTTCACTAATCGTTCATTGTAACTTTATATTGTTCATACTGTTGCTGGGATCAAAGGGGAAAAAAATCACAGTAACAATCGATGTAGCCATCACAACTAACGACTATTGTTCTGTGTAATATGGTGAACGATTTCAGGTTAATGATAATCAATCTAGTTTGCGATCATTTATTGTTTATCGCTACAAATCGCTTAGTCAAATAGGACCCTTAGTTGTATGGATGCAATCTGTGTTGATATCATTTTTATTGAGATGAATGAAGTATAAAAGACTTACGTAGAGCATTTCCACTGTTTAAGTGGGTGGGCTGATGGCCTGCCCTGCTGTTCCCCCTCTTATTTAAAGCATACATGGCTTTTAAAATATAAAAAAAGCACAGCTATTTGTTATTGTCTCTATTTCTGGTGGTAGAACCAGGGCTGGGCTGTTTACTCACATAGGTACTTAA
Source organism: Dendropsophus ebraccatus (assembly GCF_027789765.1). NCBI lineage: Eukaryota > Metazoa > Chordata > Amphibia > Anura > Hylidae > Dendropsophus > Dendropsophus ebraccatus. Next base: position 52,505,909 of record NC_091455.1, read on the forward strand.
TCTCCCTTACTTGTCTGACCAATCACAGAACAGCACTTACTCATTTCTGTCATAACATGACAGTGTTGATGAACATGCACTGGACTAAATAGGCTGAAATGGTGCTGAAATATAATATGCAGTACACTATTATAGATGGCATGTGGGGGGAAGAGGGTTATTGATACACTGAGTTTGCAAGATGCTGTGTGAGCATAAAAGAAAAACAGCAGAATCACTGCAAGGAAGGGGTTACACTTATGACGGAACTGTTTCTGAAGATGATGATGGTGATTATGATGATGATGAGTATGATGATGGAATAACAGTACAGGTACAGCTGCCCAGACATTTATGGAGAACTAGAAATGAGAAGAAGATAGGCCTTGATTTAACGTTAATTCTCAGTGTGCATCCTCTGGAGAGGGCAGGCTTATACGTTGCATCTAACCAAACCTGGATCTCTTCCTCTTTCCTATGCATGGCACTATCTAAGCCCTGCCCTGGCTTCCTGTGTTCTGTCTTGGTCACACTATTACCAGAAAGAGATTTAGCCTAACAAGAAGATGGGGACATGTAGCGGACAAGACTTTATGTTTTTTTTTATCTGAAGTAAAGCTTCATTTTGGTAAATAAAGTAATTGACAAATAGGAAAGGAATCACCTATAGATATGGAAATAAATTACGTTAAACAACAGTGAGCGATCACTAAAATCAAAGAGAGCAGTACATCAATGCCTCTCTATTCAGGTTATTGATGTGTATTTAAAAGAATATTTGATATCCCAGTGATTTCTTACTTAAAGGGATTGTCCAGCGAGGACATCTTCTATGTTCTCCCAATCCTTTGGTCACCTAACCAAGGATTTTAGATAAAAGAAGAATTGGGCATGTTTTATTTTAACATACCCAAACTGAGTCAGGAGCAGTGGCCATCCAGCTGACAGCTATCTCATGCTTACGGCCAGCTACAGACATCATATGTATAGTCAGCTATAGCTATTAATCAGGGCCACCCACTAAGATCATAAATTCAATGTGAGCAGAATTACAAATGATAAATAATATTACATATATCTGTCCAGTTCTTCCGACTCTATAGCATGCTGTCTGCAGATCAGACTACTTTATGACAGATGGATGCCCTTTGAGTCTAATATTTTGTAAGCATACATTTAAATATTGTATTCTAGATAAAGAAGAACAAAAACGAATCCATAATTGTAAACCTTTGCTTTCTACAAGTCTTAAATATTGCAAATTGCCATAAGAGCTTATTGTAACATTTACGTTCCGTTATGAGTTAATGGCTTCAGGTCTGGTGAGTCTCAAAGTAAATGAAGCCAAGTAAATGTATCCCTGTAATATCAAGAAACAAATTAAATGTGTGACCTTTAAAGTGTTTTTCACAACAACCAAATATAACAGCATGAGGAGCTGTCTGCTGTCTGCATGAGTGGAAAAGTCTATTCACTGTGTATCCACATCTGAAAAGATTGAGTGCAGGGCTTGTACAGCAGGAAATTGCCTACCAGACAAAATCTGCCAATGGCAAATGCAGCTCTGACCACTGCTGCACATGAGAGAAAGCTACGGAAATGGAACAAAAGCTGCCAATGTAACACTCCCATCTGGAAAAAAAATACCCGCTGCTCCTTAATGTTTGGTTACAGTCGCTTCTAACCTTCCAATTTCTCTACAGGTTTTGAAACACATTTCATTTACACTGTATAGAATTAAATTTACTGAAAAATTATATTTCTTAAAAGGATAACACAGAAATATGACAGTTGTGTGACAGGTGGTCTCCCCTGTAACCGAGAACTGACCTATCTTTTGGGTGCTGTTTAAAGGGGTTATCTCTTAGGAGATAGAATTGGATGTGTTTTCTGTTGCTCAATGGTGGATCCAAGAGGCCACTAGTATTATAGATGGGACATGATGTGTGGAATCAAAGAGGACACAAGTATTATAGATGGTACACGGTGCGTGAGGGTCCTGTAATAGATTTTGCATTGGTTCCCTGGAGCTTCAGGTTACCCCTTCATACCTGTACAACTTGTCTTTAGGGATGGTCCGAACCTGCCGAGGTTCGGGTTTGTACAAACCTGAACTCTCGGCAATGATTCCCACTGTCTGCCCACTCTGTGGAGATGGCGGATACAGCCGGAGGACCGCCTGGAAAACTAGGATACAGCCATAGCCATAGGACCATCCCTACGTGTCATGTTCTGGAATAGCATCCAGTGACATGAGATCCTAATTACCCTTACCACCCCACCCTCCCAACCCTTCTGGAAGCATTAAAAGGTATAATTATGTGATCACTGTCGACCACAGAATCTTCAGCTGCCTCCATCTTGTGTCAACGACGTCATCTATAGAGGGAGGCTGGCCTAAGTAGCGTCACCAGATGACTGACAGCTTGTTCAGCTCCGGTTGGCTGAGCAAGCTGTCAGCCATTTGACACACTTCAGCCCCCTCTGCAGCATCAGCAGATGACTCACAGCTTGCTCAGATTCGATTGGCTAAGCAAGCTGTAAACCATCCGAGCCGCTGAACAGAGGGGTGGGAGTTTTGAACTACCGAACAAAGAAGTGGTAAAGAACAGATGACGGTAATCAGCCAGCGGTGGGGTCCCGGGACGGACGAATTTCAAGTGGCGACAGACTCTACGGTGAGGGTAAGTATGTTTTTTTCCCCAGCCACAGTTGTTCTTTAACCTCTTCCTGCAAAATCATGTACTGACACGTCCAATTAAAATCCCTGTTCCTGTAAATGGATGTGCTGGTATGTGATTAGGATGACACGGACACAGAAGCTGTGCCTATGTCCTCCGCAGTGGGTCAACAACAGCCGCTCTAAAGCTGACAGCTAACCCCATACATGCTGCGGACAGCACGACCGCAGCATCTATAGAGAGAACAGAGGGAGAATAATTGCATGCACCCCAAAATGGTACCACTAAAAACTTCTACTCCTCCTGCGAAAAATTGGACCCTGCAGTGAAAAATCACCTATAAAAGTTACGTACGGTAATAAGTAAATAATAATGCCACTCTCCATTAACATATGCATGACAGCTTGTTCTGAAAAGTTATCTAAAAAGAAACGTACGCTTTAAACATTACAATTGTTTTTGTTCTTTGAAACTTCTGCCATTTGTCATCATATACACGTCCACAGACGGTGATTAATAAGATCCACCAAGGATACTGCCAATATTTAAATCACCTTGTATAGAATAATGTTGAAACTTCAGCACAAAGATATTCTAGTATAAGCAACTATGTATTGTGCTGATGCAAATGTATGTCAGCAATTTCACACATTTCATTTTAATTGTGGTATAATTAGTCACTAAGTCTTTTCCAGACCTTGCAAGTCAGTATTAAATCTGTTCATATAGAGTATTATGAGGATATCCACTGCTTGTACATGATGAAGCCAAGCTGTGGTAATTTCATAGTGCAGTGTACCACCATTTACCATTGTGCCATGTGTTTGGTCATGTATAATGCCAAGTATTATCTATATATCAATTGTTTAAAGGGGTACTCTGGACATTCCTTTAGTACTGTTTAATTTTTTGTTACATAACGTCATAAAAAATTATATATATTGTGGACATGTCACGGGAGAAGTGTTCGAGGGGGTGTACATCTCACCTAGGTTACTGCTTAGTGTGAGATGGTGAGTCCAGGAGGGATCTGTTACTCAGCAGTGTTATGCTGCTGAGCTATTATTTACTGTTGCCAGGCCTGGATGTACATGGAATGGCAGGTAGGTTTTGGTAGTGGGACTTGCCATTCCCTCCCCCGATCCAGTTCAGGTGTTGGGATCAGGTGAGCGCTGACCCTAATCAGCCTGAGAAGGTAAAAGCTCACACAGTGTGCAGGTGGTTGCTCTCAGCCAGGAGTGATCAGCCTGTGTGTTTGGTGGGAGCTGTGAATGCAGCCACTGCTGGAGCTTATACATACCCTGCGGTATCAAGGTGAAAGACGCACTGTTTGTCTAGTGTCATATAGGTGAAGAAACCTGTTAGTAAGCGCCCAGACGGGCAAGACCTTTTTGTTTGTTTTGTTCTTAAAAGCACGGTGTTGCTGTATTTCTGTTTACTGGACTGTTTATGCTGCAAATAAACGCCAAGTTGATCTTTTATAAGTCCAAGCCTGATGTGAACTGTGTCCCAACACACCATCCTCCGGGAAGATCCCTACAATATATATACATACATACATATTTTTTATTTTTATTTTTTATTTTATTTATTTACTTTTTGTTCTTTACCACTCAACTTCCCTCCTGCACCCCCAAGTCTATAAGTAGGGGTGGAGACGGCTATGTAATCAGACTCAGATCCAGTTTAGCCCCGTGTAAAGTGTGATCCAGTTCCTGCCAACTGACCAGCTATGGCTGGCTAAAACACCTCTGGTGCGACTACCGCTCATAGGAGACTAAGACCCATCCACACTGAGAGGGTTATCCAAGTTCTCCAAGCCTTACAATTCAAGCAAGTGAACCTTAGTCACAACACAGCGGTTGGAGAAGAGCTATTCGCCAACGTGCCCCGCTGCAACTCACCAGGATCTAAGGATAAAATCAACGGCTAGCTTCCAAATGCTTCTCCTTGTGCCACTTGTGTCCTTCCCCAGCATTGACAGATCATGCAGAGTACCTTGAGGAGGCATGTCACTACAGCCTGTCAACATAGCAGGGCATGTCAGCATCCTCTGCACAGCAAGCAGTTATTGCTATCACGGCTTTCACTGCTATGGCCACTAACAGAGAAAGCAGTGACAGCAATAACCATTAGTTGTGCAGAGGCTGCCGTGCTCACTGATAGTGACAGACAGCCGTACTGTGTATTCTAATAATGGTACGGGGGGGGGGCTTTTAGCAGAGGGGTCCGGCGAAGATTTTTATTAAGGTATTATATTCCCCCCCCAAAAAAAGTTATACAAATCATCAAGATACACTTATTACCCGAAATGCACATAAAGTGCTTTTTTCCCTGCACTACTACTACTGCATCAAGGCTTCACTTCCTGGATAAAATAGTGATGTCACGACTCAACTCCCAGAGCTGTGCGGGCTGTGGCTGCTGGAGAGGATGATGGCAGGGGGACACTGAGGGACACAGGGCACTGGAGGGACACTGAGTATCCCTCTGCCATCATCCTCTCCAGCAGCCACAGCCCGCACAGCTCTGGGAGTTGAGTCGTGACATCACCATTTCATCCAGGAAGTGAAGCCTTGATGCAGTATGTGCAGGGAAAAAAGCACTTTATAAGCGTTTCCCGTAACGAGTGTATATTGGTGATTTGTATAACTTTTGGGGGGCAATACAAAACTTTAATAAAAATGTTCACCAGACTTCTCCTTTAATGTACAGAGATGTAAAAGCTAATTTGCCATCACAAGCAAATCCCCTTGTTAACTGAAAAGTATTTATGCCCCACTGGATCTGCCTCATAGGTGTAAGTCCTTGTCACTAGTACTGCCCTGCCATAAAGTCAGTAAAGGAAAGCGAACAAAAAGCTGTACTGCTGCACCAACAAAACACCTTGGTGTTGTCTTATGCTTTTATAAACAATTTTGCGGTTTGCACTGTCTGCATCTCTCACAGCAGGTATAGACAAGATAAGTAGAACAGTTTCAGCAGACTGCCAATGCTGATTTATCCACAAGAACATTTTCTACATAGACTGTTTGCATTTGCATTATAATACACATATGCAAAGTCTCTTGACAGTAGATTGGAATAAATGGCTAAGAGCATCTAAAAGTTTAGCTATGGTTGGAAAACAGTAGTAACCTGCTATGAGTTGTGCACTTAAAAGAGCGCTGCAAAATCTGTTGAAAGCGCTGCGGAATGCGGAATCTGTTGGCGCTATACAAATCAATATATTATTATATTATACATGTCATTTCTCTGAGAGGAGAGCGGCGGCTGCGGACGAGCGTGCACCCTCTCACTCACTCAAAGCAGCAAACTGAGAACGGCAGGGTTCCGTGGCTGAGACGGCGGAATTCCGATGTTCTTCCTCAGTGTGAACGGGGCCATAAGTAGTATTAACTGCCTCTGTATAGAAGTAATCTCCAACCTCTTCCAATCTTAGCTATCATAAAAAGATGGCATACTAATATCCCCTGATAAACTTTTTTTTTAATTGTAGCAATTGCTCAAATGGGTGGTGCCGACTGGTTTCTAACATTAGGTCGAAAAATTTCCAGATCCATTTATTTTAGGGCACCCATACACATTTAGGGACCCCAGTTATCTGCTGTATGTAATTCACAGTTTCTGAGCCCTAGTGAGTGAGTGTAAAAGGACAAGAAATATATCTCCGCATTACATAGACAGAGATCACCTCTTTACAACAACATTTGGACCAGGCATGACAAGTTCTTGTAAACCTATATAAATATTAGGAATGACAGCATCAGGACAGGGAACGATACGGTGAGCAGAGATTATGTGAAGAGCCAGCGAGACAGAGAGGCACCATGAGCCATAACATCACATCACTAGTGACAGGATGTGGAGGTCTGGGAATTAATTGTGGGGTCAGTGATCAGCCATCATATTCAATAAACCACTGAATTCAATATGCCGACCTTCTAAATTTGTATAGGCCATGCACATTAAAAAGGTTACCTAGCCATTTAAAACTTGTGGTTTATCCTTAGAACAAGCCATCAATATTATATAGGAGGGGGTACAACACTTAACATCCCTGCCAATCAGCTGTATGAAGGGACCACAGTGCTTGTAGGAGTCCTGCAGCCTCTTCAGGGTGTACATCAGCTGCAAACCAGTGCAAACATAATGCATGCTGCGGTTTATTTAACAATGGTGTAAGGTATTGCTGCATTGTCTTTATCACTAGAGGGTGGCTTCAAACACAGGCTTTAAGTGGCATTTTTCTGGCCTTCAAAAAAAAAAATCCAGAAAAACTTCTGAAGATTATCTTTTAGGCAATTGCAGGGTTTTTTTTGGCCTTTTTTCTCGCGTTTTTGACTTTAGGTGTGATTGTTTTGGTTTTTTTTTTCCTCTTTGGCGTTTTTAAGCCAAACAGAAGGAATTCCATTGAAATTTTATGGGAGAAAAACACCACAGTTTGCAGAAAAAGTCATACTCTCAGCATGCTGCATTTTGAAAAAAATGACCAGAGAGCCAGGGAAAAAAAGCTAGAGGATTTTGGGGTACATAAGGATTGTTTAGTGTATTTTCAACACGCTAGAAATCCTAGCATTCTTATGACATCTATCTATAATTCCAATTCCCAAAAAAAATTTAAAATGTAAATAACTGTAACTAAAAACACCATACAATGATTGTAAATCTCATAAACTTGTATTGTATTCACAATGGAACATAGAACACACATCAGTTATTGAAAGGGAGACATTTTACTATGTCAGGAAAGCAATTAGTACGTTTAGAACTTGATGGCAGCAGTAGATCACAAAAAAGTTGGGACAGGGAAAAAAATGTCTGGATAACTTACACCGCGCAACAATGATTTTGCTACTGAGAGACAATCATGTGATTTATACTAAAATGAGCTATGGAGTGTTGGAAAGAGACAAGTATGTCGGAAGAGTGCTGTACCAACCCGGGGCTCTATTCATAACAGAGCCGGGTGAGGTCCGATACAGAGATCACCCGGGGGTTCAGGGGTCGGACCCCCCAAGATCTCCTACTTTTCCCCTATTCTGTGGATAGGGGAAAAGTTAATTTTCCTCAGAATAATCCTTTAAGTTATACATGCAAAGCCTATTCAGTTATAATATTAAACCAGTACCAATGTGCCTGCCCCTCCCACAGCAGTAACGGCAATAGAAATAGACGGTTCTGATAATGATAAAGGAGAAGATGTTGATTGTCAAAATGTTTTTTTCCTGATCCAAAACAACTGGAAGGTCAGCCGCACTAGCTAATCCAATCCGATTTAGATGATCCGGTAAGAGATCTGTCATTATAAAGAAAAGTCAAAGATACTAGCTTCTAGACTTAGGAATGGAATTTGCTACAACGAGGCACCACAACTTCACACTTTCATCATTGACACACCAAGTTAGCTGCATACTATGCAATAAAATGCCAAGTTTTGTTTTTTTTTACTGCAATAATGGTACAGATGTTTCCAGTGAATCGAGGCTATTCATAGACTTTAGCAAAACAAGTTTGAAAGCTGTCTTGTTGTACAATGGTTACGAAAAACCATCTGTTCTATTGGCCCATGTGGTTGGAATAAAAGAGACCCATACTTCTATGGAGTTAATTTCGAAAATGATCAAATACTCAGTACATAAATGGAAAATTTGTGCTGACCTAAAAGTGGTAGCACTGCTGCTTGGCCTAAATTTAGGGTACACAAAGCATATGTGTTTCTTGTGCCAATGGAACAGTCGTGATGACACAATCATTACAAAAGGAGACAGTGGCCTCTAAGAATCAAGGCCACAATTGGTCAATACAATGTACAACACAAATCACTGGTCGATTCATTTCTAATTTATTTTGCACCACTTCACATTAAACTTGGTTGCACATGATCGTGATGGAAATGGTTTCCAGTGTCTGAAAGAGATGTTTAACACACTGAAAACTAAAGCTAAAAAGAAGGCTGGAATTTTTATTGGCCCTGAAGCAAACTAATGCGTGATGAAACATTCGGAACAAAACTCAACCCTCTGGAACTTACAGATGCATTTGTTCAAAATAGGGCAAAACTTTTTGAAATGTTGTCATTCCATTACATTTTCATACACTGTTTATTATGAATACTTTGATGTATATCAGGTAATTGTTGGAGTAAAACTCATTCTGTTCACAATTATTTAATGCTTTCCAATTTCCTATCATTTAGGCACATCTATGCATAGGAAAATATCTTGATGTGTGACAACAATTCTGACTTTAGATTTGGAATCCACACACTCCATTTAGAATAGGACAAACGGTTTTTGACCAGTTGCAGACAAAGGGGGAGATTTATCAAAGGGTGTAAAATTTAGACTGGTGCAAACTACCCACTGCAACCAATCACAGCTCAGCTTCCAGCTCTGGTGAAAGAAAAGAGGAGCTGTGATTGGTCTAAGTCTAAATTTTACACCCTTTGATAAATCTCCCCTCAAAAGTTTTCGTGTGTGTGTGTGTGTGTGTGGTTTTATTTGTACCAAAAAACAGCTGGAGGAACAGTTTGCAATTAAATTACATGATTGGGTATAAAAAGAGCAAGTTAAAGTAGCTGAGTCTCTCAGAAGCACAGATGGGTAGAGGTTGACCAACCTGCGAAAAGGTTGTGCAGCTATTTTAGAAAAATTTTCCTCAACGTAAAATTACGAAGACTTTAAATTTTTTACCATCTACAGTACCTAATACAATCAAAAGATTTAGATAATATGGAGAAATCCATGTATACAAGGGACTAAGCTGATCGTCAATATTGGATGCACCTGTCTACAGGACCTCAGGCAGCACTCCCTGCAACAGACATGATTTCAGACATGACCTCACCTACAAAAGGACATTGATAAAAAAGAACGGGTCCAAAGACAGCTACAAAAATGGTGGGGGGTGTAAAGCATAAACCATATCAGGAAAGACTTAAGGATTTGAATCTGTATAGTCTGGAGGAAAGAAGGAAAAGGGGGACATGATTGAAACCTTTAAAGAGGACCTGTCACCCCCCATGCCGGGGTGACAGGCTCCCGATCCCCTGTTAGATCCCCCTATACTCACGTGATCTCGCCGGGTCCCGCTTCCTGAGCCGGTCGGGTCACGGAGATATCAGCGCCCGAAGATGAGTCCGATGCCCATAGAGAATGACGGAGCATCGGACTCCCCATTCATTCTCTATGGGCATCTGACTCTGCTGTCGTTGCGCGCGCCGGGCTTCGGGCGCTGATATCTCCGTGACCCGACCGGCTCAGGAAGCGGGACCCGGCAAGATCACGTGAGTATAGGGGGATCTAACAGGGGGCCGGGAGCCTGTCACCTCGGCACTGGGGGTGACAGGTGTCCTTTAAGTATGTTACCGGACTAAATAAGGTTCAGGAGGGAAGTGTTTTTTTGTTTTTTTTTTAAACTGAACTCAAGAACAAGAGGACACAGTGAGAGGTTAGTTGGGAGGAAGATCAGAAGCAACGTGAGAAAATATTACTTTACTGAAAGAGTAGTAGATGCTTGGAACAAACTTTCATCAGATATGGTAGGTAAATCAACAATTACAGAATTTAAACACGCCTGGGATAAACATATATCTATCCTAAGATAATATGAGTGGAAATACTAACTAAGGGCAGACTAGAGGGACCCAGTGGTCTTTTTCTGCTAACAATCTTCTATGTTTCTATGTAAACAGGGGTTGCATTAGTGCATATGGTGTGGGCAATGTACACATCTGGAAAGACATTATCAATGCTCAGCAGTATATTGGAGTTCTAAAACAACATATGCTCCCCTCCAGGCATTTCTTTTAGGAAAGGCCTTGTGTATTTCAGGTAATGCTAAACCATATACTGCATCCATCACAACATGGTGGCTTTGTGGAAGAAGAGCCCAACAGCTGAAAAGGTCTACGTGCAGTTCAAACCTTTCACCAAATGAAAAATCTATGAATGAAGCCTCAGGTCTGTTGAGCAGCTACATCAGACTGTTGTTAGAAGAAGAGGGGATGCTCCTCAATGGTAGATATAGACCTGTCTCAACTATTTTGAGACACATTGTTGTGATCAAGTTCCTTTTTAATGAAAATATTTCACTTTAAACATCTGATATGAGTTCTATGTTCTACACTGTTGCCTTGCAACACCAGGGTCTTGGGTTCAAATCCAACCAATAATATTTGCATAGAGTTTATATGGATATCCTTTAAAAACGTTAGTTTCTTCCCCAAATCTTATGTTATTTTGGAATTTGTAAGAGGTCAGGGAACAATGTGATGACAATCTGTATACAACATTGCAGAATATGTTCATGCTACATAAGAGAACAAAATAAAGTGATAAGAGTGATATCAGCAATACAACATGGAATAGAGGAAACCTATCTGATAAAATAATGATGTGGCGCTAATAACTTGTATAGTGACTCAACAGAAAAGAACATGTTTAGAAAATCTTATCAGTTTGTCAGGCTGTTCATGAATCCATATAATATAATAGATACATAATGACAAGCTTTAGGGGTTAATGTTATTGTGTAGCCACTGGTAAACAGGAAGGACTGTATATGATTTTCTCTTATCAGTACAGATACATGACTGTGACCTTTTATATTATAGAATGACATTCTATCTACATTGGCAGCTTTTGTCATCTTAGAAGTCGCTAAGCTTAAGGCGATATCTAATCTTCAGCATCATTAGCTTGTGTACTGTTAAGGGAATCGATGTGGACTCCAGAAGGAAAAAATGTATAAGAAATTTCAGGAGACTTCCTGGAACATTACCAATGAAAAAGGAAAAAGACTCAAACTCATTAGTCCTACTGACTGGGAATATCATTGGGTGTGACATACCCACCGTGGTCTCAAGATATACATGCAAGTGCTAAGGATAGTGACTGGTTGAAGTGGTTGTCAATATAAATTACATCATGTCTACAATAAATATTTAGGGGAGACCAACAGAATGTTGGTGCTCAGGAGATGGAGCTTTAACAGGGGAGTCCTGGTTTGTGTCCTTTTACATTTCCTACTGTTAGGCTAATATTTTAACATCTACACATCCCCTAAAAGTGATACTATCAGCCCCCTTTACTCTATGTGCGGTTCTCTGCATCATCCTCAGGCTTAGATGCTGCACATTTGATTTATACCTGTATAAAACTTATCTGTGTCTTCTGCTCTAAAATCACTTAATTTCATAAGTAGACTGTGTTACTTACAGTAAGTGGGGATTCATAAAAGTTGGGCCCTCCAACCAGCAGGAAGATGTAGCCCAACTACTGTGAAGCCCCACCTAGGTGACAATGTCCACAGATGAATTAAAGTGAGAGTAGGGGGAAGGGGAGTGACAGTATTACTTCAAAGGGAACCTGTCACTAGGTTTATGCTGCCTTAAATATAGACAGCATAGTGACTAGTGGCAGAATTGCTGAACAGTGTATTACTTACATAATTTTGTTTAGGCATTCTTGTAATATGCAGGAGAATAGAATTCTTGCCACACCCCTCCCCCGCCCTCCAGCTGCTGATTGACAGTTGACTACCTATACACAGAATGAATACATAACTGCCAATCAGCAGCTGGTGGGCGGAGAGTTTTCTGCTTCTCATGAATATCCAGGACTACTGTGCTCATGCTTATAATGGAGAGGACTACTTATTGTCCATGTTATTCAGGAGGATATCTCTGAATCAGCTGCAGAGAAAAATGTAAGTAATACATCATTCCGTTCAGCTTCCCTGTCACTATTTTATGCTACCCTGGGATAGAGCAGCATAAACCTGCTGACATAGTCTCTTTAAGTAATTTTTCTATCTGAACACAATATTCCTTTGACTTTCTTAGCTTCATTGGTTCTATTTAGTCTTGATTTCTATTCACTGCTTGTATTCTGTCTTGCTGAGGCTGTTACTAGAGACAGGTTTTCCCTAACAACAGGCAGTGGGCAGCAGTCTTCAGAGAAGAGAGATACATAGTGACCAAGGCCTTAGAGCTGTTTTGTTCTGAGGTAAAAAGTCCTTTTTGGTAAAATAAGTGATTTGCAAATTAAGGTAAATTGTTTGAAACAACAGTGTAATGTGGTTACAAATGTGGATGTGGTTGCTTCTCCTGTGCTGCACCCGCAGGCTGGAATGCCTTTCTCCAGACTTATAAAAACATCATTTTAGTTTTTCTTAAAACTAAAAGACTAAACACCAGTTTGCATTTCTTATTTTTCACACTTCTTACAGCTATATCTTCAATGCTAAAAGCCTCTGTTTTTCGGATCCTCTTGCCCTTTCCTCTGCCATGCTCTTCATCTTTAGTCATACAGCATAATTTATTAATCCTTTGGGACTTCTTTACTAAACTAAACTAAAAGAGATTCTGTTCTGTAACAGCATCTTCATTTTGCTTTAGATTGTGTTCTCTAGAGAGCGGGCCCCATATTCTTGTGTTCTAACACTTGTAGAACTCTTAAATATATTCAATGTCTCCAGTGTTTATTTGCAGATTTTACATTCTCACATATGTATTTTGGTGCTGGATGAAAAAAAAATCTGAATGAATAATGATATGAATAAAACTACATGAATTTCATAATAAAGCTACACATGGGCTTGGTCATATATAGATGTCTTTAGTTATAGCATCACAAACAGGTAGTAAAGGTTTATAGAGAAGCTATGGCTATTCCTCACTCCAATGTATTGGCCACATTGATCATTGCGGCTGAAGAGTAATCTGTATGCGGTGGAGATTCCTTTAAAGTGGGGGTGCACATTTTTCATTTGAGGGCCACTTTGTCATATTGTACCACTCCCAAGGGGTGCAATAAAACTGAGATATATTAGGAATATGAAAAGATTATGACATTTTCCGTTTGGGTTGTGCACACAGGCTTTACAGTAATGTGTGGTTTATAATGTAGAATGATATATATTGTTGCATTGCTGACTACAATTGACCTTCAAGATATATTTTAATTCAATATATTTATCCAGAATTAAGTAGAATTAAGTGCACCCCCTCCCATTGTCCTGAAAGCTATACATAACACTATACATGATATACAACTATTCATGTGCACATAGGATTGCAATTCAGAAAGTACAGTCTATTTCATCTACTGATGTAATGATACTTTCTAAATGCATTACGCTAAAAGCAATGGTTCTGGGAGTAGCATTATATCACGTACTATATCATGCCAGAAGTTTTTTCCACCATTAAGTTCTTGATCTTAATTAGATTTTTCTCACAATAAGACAATTATAAGACTGAAGTAAGTCCATAATCTGCACAGAATAGACTAATGCTTACACCCAGTAAGAGGAAGAAGAAGGAAGGACAATAAGGATGAAAGAATGACAATGTCGGAATCTTATTAAAATGAAAACTGCAGCAGAAGAAAAAAGAAAACATATCAAATGAATAATGTGCAAAACTGTGATTATGCCAAAATGTTGCAAAATTATTTACAGAAATAAACCTGGTACCAGCAGCAAACTTTAAGGGGTTATCCGGTGATAGCTCATTTTTAACATGTTGCTGCCATATTAGAAAACATACCAAACAGGGTATGCTTACCTCTCCGTGCTCCCCCGATGTCCTGTGCTGTGTCATTGGTGTCCACCGCTGTCTATAGCTGCCATTACTTCTGAGATGAATGTCGGGAATGACAGTCCGCTCGGCCAATCACAGGCCACGGGGGCTGTCCTTTCTCAGGCGGCACTGCACAGGACACCGAGGGAACAGGGAGAGGTAAGCATAACGTGTTTGTTATGTTTTCTCATATGGCAGCAACATTTAAAAAAATAAGCTATCACCGGATAACCCCTTTAATTTGCTCATATCATGTTGAATACAATACAATGGGAAATTATTGGTATGCCATATATAATCAGTCAATAAAGAGACTAAGAAAGGAGGGAGATACTTAAACTGTGATGGCATCTTATTACAGGTGTCAGCATGGTGTAGAGAGTCTGATAGGCTACGGCTACCTCTATACCTATGACAACTGCTAAAATTACTATTACAATCCTTTTAAGGTTTACCTGTTACTTAGCAAAACTTTTTACATGTCACAGAGGGATGTTAAGAGTAGAGATGAACGAACCTTGAGCATTCTCAGGTTCATCCAAGCCCTAACTCTGCATTTCATTACCGGTGGTTCAAGAAGTTGGATGCAGCCCTAAGGCTGCCTCGAAGACATGAATACAGCCTATGGCCTATGGCTATATCCAGGTTTTCCAGGACTTCCTAGGGCTGGATCTAACTTCTTCAGCCACTGGTAATCAAACGCTGAGAGTTTGAGTTTGGGTGAACCTGAGCGTGCTTGAGGTTCGCTCATTACTAGTTAAAAGTTTTGCTTTAGAGTGTTTAGATTTTGACTAATCATTAGAACAAGCTAGGAGAAGCGTGCAGCAGTGCACTTCACTTCCCGTCTTGCTTTAATCTCACCCAGTTGCTCTATATAGGCTTCCTAGACTGACGTCAAAAGTTTTAGGTGACAGGCACATTAATGTAGAGGAAGCATATAGCTATACACTGCTGAGATCAAATGAAAAGTGACGTCACATACAGTAAAATGCTTGGTATTTGAGGTTTGGCTTACATTGTGAATAGGGTTATTATGAAACTGTATGTGCAGCAGACAGAATCAATTCCGATATTAGGGTGGGTTCACACTACGGAATTCTCGTGGGTAAACTCCGCGGAATTCCTCCGTCTGTACTCGCTCATGGACGCTCGCCTTTTCGCCAGCTCCATACACCATTCTATGGGTCGGCTGATTCCGCATTCCGCTGAAAGAAGTGACATGTCAATTCTTTCGGCGGAATGCGGAATCAGCCGGCCCATAGAATGGTGTCTATGGAGCCGGCGGAAAGGCGCGCGTCCGTGTGCACGTACAGCCGGTGGAATTCCGCTGAGTTTATCCATAAGAATTCTATAGTGTGAACCCACCCTTGACCTTCTAGAAATAAAGAACACCAATGTCACCCTTTGAAATGTGAAAAGTTTGTGGAAACTTTGCAGCAAAACCAGCAGGTAAAGTCTTAGTAAAGCCTATCTATCTATCTATCTATCAATTTAAACACGGAAACCACTGTGAATTTCCATATAAAACCATGCCGTTTTTATGTGACACACCCGCTTGATTCTTAGCTTCCTGTAATGCAAGAGTTACACTGAGCTCTGCTAGACTTGATTGCTGCAGCTGAGCAAGTCTTTTGAGTGACATATTCCTATATACCTTGAGGATCAGAGTGCCGGTCCAATGGGGATCCAGACCGGGCTCTTGATCCTCAAAAAAGAAAGCTGAGCCAGTCTTTCTCTGCTGGCTATTAAGGTTCATACCCTGATCCCAGCTCCCCCTGTCTATTCCTGCAATCCCCATTCCTAATTTCTCTGCTTGCTCGACCTGTTACCTGAGCTCCTGCCTCTCCTTTGACTATCCGATTGTTACCTGATTTTGTACTGCGTTGCTTGTTTGGTTCTGACTTGGCTTGTTGACTTTCCTTCATTGTGTTTGTCTGTTTCGTTCTGTGTTGCACTTATTTAGTATAGGGAACGTCTTTGTGGTTGTCCGCTGCTACCTAGGGCAGATTGAGGCAAGTAGGTAGGGACAGTGGGTGGGTTCAGTCTCAGGGCCCACTGTAGCGTCTTGTCCCAACTTCCCCTGTTCTGACAGGTGCCCAACAGATGCCCTAAGAATCAGCTTTTCAGATTTTTCGATTCATATATAAAAACTGAGTGGGTATTGTTGTTAAATTTCAGTGGTAGATCCTACATCAACATTATAGTTATTATACAAAACATCTAGGGCCATTTATAGGGTTGCAAACTGTGAATTGCCCAGTTTCCCCCATTTCTGAGGACACCCCTAAGGATGAGAACCTCATCAGAAAACTAAAATCAGAGCTGCAAAGGATTCTGCATCACTGTCAGCTCCAGCAGCCAGACTAAACACTCATTTACAGCAAGGAACATGGTGGACTACAAAGAGAACTCCACGGCTATTAGGTCTCCTTCACTGTTCTGTACAATCGCCAGCAGCGGGGAGAGAGACTTTGCTTGATTCTTATGCTCATTTCCTGTATAACCAGCCCCATGAATACCAACAACATACTGTATGTCAAAGAAAGGATACAGTGGATTTATTACAGGTTACATTTCAAATTTAGACTTTAAAAAAAAGTTGATCAACCATATTGTGCTTTTCAATGGATTTCCTGCAGCTTCTAATATTGTTAAAAATTACAGTGGGGCGCACTATACCAATGACCGCTCGGAATATTCTGATAAAATGTAGTTGTAGAATGGGAAAGAAGCGGGAATTACTTTCTATTACCAGGCAAAATTAACATTTATAGTCAAGGAATATGTATGCAGCTGAGCTAACAGCAGGTATTAATTGGATGGCTGAAAGTGAAATGCAAGATATTATTTAAGCAGATCTCCAAATTACAGGAAATTGGGATAATATAACCAGACATACCAAGGAGCAGATGGAGCAGACCTAGCTACTTCAGTGACGATAGTGATGAATCACAGATATTTACATGTTATCAGTTTATAATAACAAAATTTAAAAAATTAGACAAAAAAGGAACAATTCTGCGTGGTCTTAACGTGTACAAAATGTCTTGGTCCTAAAGGGGTTAATATATCCCTAATGAAGCAAAACATGAAGACAGTTGCATCAGGATAATCCCTAAATTGTTAAAGAAGAAGTGTTTGGGAATCAATAATCCTAATGCATTTGAGATATCAAGTACTTGTGTGAAAAGGCTCTTAAGAATCTGACTCTGCTGCTTTGTTTTCTCCTTCAGGAAGCCGTCCTAACCTGCAATCTTTATGTGACATGTTTTTATATGCTTTAGAATTTCTATGCAAATTAGGAGATAAAGCTCATGGGGTGTTCTACTGGGCTGCAGAAGTCCAGCAACATTCAGTTTTTGCAGGCCAGGGGAAAACCCCATTAACTTTATCTCCTAATTTCCATAAAACTTCTAATACTTCCTGCTCAGCACTGGAGAGACAGATTGAAATAAAGCCCTTGTTACATAGGGCGATGTAGAGGAGCAAGCGAGCGCTGTCAGCGCTCACTTGCTCCTCGTTCCCCACTTGCTGCTGGAGCTATTACACGCATTGGCAGCGAGCAGGTAACAGCTGGGGAGGGGCAGTGTGCTGCCCGGGTGATCACTAGATTAATCAGGCAGCCAATAGAAGGTATTAGCGGTCTGCTGCCGCCGCTCCTATTCCACAGAGCGACGGCAGCAGATCTTTGCTATCGTTGAAAGACAACAGACAACAATCTGCCAGCATCATTCGTGTCGGCTGATCATTGTCTTCTATTATACGAGATGATTATCGACCATAACTGCCAATACTGGCCAATTATCGTTTCGTTTAATAGGGCCTTAAAGGGGTACTCCAGCGGGTGGGGCACTTTTTTGCTAGGACCGGGGAGGAGGTGGCCGAGGAAAAAGACGTCCACTCACCTCCCCTGTTGCAGCGGCGAATCCCGCATCACTGCGCTCCGGTGCCCGGTTCCTAGCCGCTTCCGGGTGTCTGACACGGGCCCGAGACGTGACGTCTCAGGTCCGCTCAGCAACTCAGTGAAGGAGGTGGGATCTGATCGGACTTGAACTGGTTCTCGTCTCCTTCACTGAGTGGCTGAGCGGACCTGAGACGTCACGTCTCGGGCCCGCGTCAGACACCCGGAAGCAGCCAGGAACCGGGCACCGGAGCGCCGCGATGCGGGACCCGCCGCTGGAACCGGGGAGGTGGGTGGACGTCTTTTCCCTAGGCCACCTCCTCCCCGGTCCCAGCGAAAAAGTGCAGCAAAGATAATAATTAGATAATAATAACTATTATTATTATTATTATTATTATTATAAATCCTATAGAAGACTCGTAAATGACTTTCTGCTGGGCACCTGATAAGAAAATGAAAAAAGTGTGAAAGGATGGTAGAGACAGTTAATATTACTATGAGAAAACAGCTTTTACAGAATTGTATGATTTTCTTGCTGCTGGCCGTCCGCCGGTCACTTAGAGCTTTTATAGAAATAACTAATCAAGTTAAAGGTTTTACTTAAAAAGGAAAATACCCCTCATACATTATATCCAATCAATGGCTATAAATAAATCCGCTATCTCTCATCTCATAGACTTGGCAGTCTTGTACTACATTTTACTAAGAGAGACCCAAAGGGTTTATATATATATGATAATAAAACTGTAAATTATTATATATTAAACTGCTACTATAAAAATGATTGGACCATACCTAATAAAGCTAATTCCAGGACCATTGGATACATTTATTTAAAGAATAGTGGTAATAGCTTTAATACAATGTGGCAAAAGGCTATCAATAAATTTAAAGGGGCAATCCAACCTGTTTACGTTGTCCACAGGATAGGATAAACTTAACTCTGCTGCCCGACTAATCCCCCTTTCCCCTCGCTTTGCCTCTGCCTCTCCCCTCTGCCAATCCCTTCACTGGCTCCCCATTGCTCAACGTATTCTTTTTAAATTGTTGACCATGACATACAAGGCCATCCACAACCTGTTCTCTCCGTATGTCTTTAACCTGATACCCCGCTACCGTCCCTTATGCAACCTTCGATCCTCCTAAGGACCTTCTTTTGTGCTCCCCCTTCTTTGTACCTCACACAACCACCTCCAAGGTTTTATCTGAGCCTGCCCCATACTTTAGAACTCACTACCGTGACACATCCAGCTTTTATCCACCATCAAGACCTTCAAAAGTAATATGAAAACCCAACTCTTTAAACTAAGCTACAACCTATAATAATTCTACACTTTGACTGGCTGCACTTTACCTCCTGTTTCTCTCCCCGTACCTTATAGATTGTAAGCTCTTGTGGGCAGGGTCCTCTTTCCCCATGTATCAGTCTGCCATTTACCTTCATGTAATGTGTTTAGATCTTGTAATGTTCCTGTTCATTAACTCGCCAATGACTGATGGTCCATAAGGAAGGAATGGCATAGTGGGCAAACGTACACAGTGTGCATCTTTTACTCTCAGGATTGGTGGGGGTCCCAGTGGTCAGACCCACACCAGTCAGCTTGTTACTTTTTCAGATGGGAATTCCGCTTAAGGCTATGTTCACACTGCGTATGAGTCCTTCCGTAGTGCGAACCACGAATATACGCACGTAGTTTTGAGGTTGATGCGTTCGCTTGAAAGTATACGATATACGCCCGCACAGTGCACACTACGTATGAGCTTACGGCCGGTTCGTATGCGGGCCATGAAAAATGAACAAGACCATTGTTTGAGGAAGGAAATGTTCCAACTCACGGCCGTGGATTTCCTTGCGGTCCCGTACGGAGTACTTATTTCAGCCAAATTGAACTTGATTTTTTGATCCAAAAGTTTCTGTGAGTTTTATTGGGTTGGCCGAAGATTTCCAAGTAAATGACCTGTTTCAGATCGCTTCGAATCAAGCTAGGGAAGCATAACTGTACTACGGGTGTATGTTCGCGGTTTGTACGCATCTGGCCGCATGTCGATTTTTCCCACGCTCGTAGTTTCAGCCGCACATGTACGGCGGCGTACGAACTACGGACGGACTTGTACGCAGTGTGAACATAGCCTAAAGCATTAAGTGCTGCTGTGACCTCGCCACATGTTCAGAGTTCCCCAAAAGCTATTACTGATTACAAATGTTCACACTATGTATGTGTGCAGCTGTATTTTTTATGCGGCTGGAAATGTGCGGCTGAAACTACGGCCGTGGGAAAAAATAGACATGCGGCTGAAAACATACTGTCATTTACTTGGAAATCTGGTTCAACTAGAAATAACAAATAAAATCTTTAGAAAGTGATGCAAACACCTCTGGATGCATCTGGGAAAGCAGGGAAACAGTTTACATGAATTGCTATTACCGGGGTTTGCGATCCTCTGCAGTAATGCCGATGCCTCTTATGGTTAATATATTTAATTAATAAAACACATTTTCGTTGTAATAAAGTCCCTTTCGTTGTTCAATAATTCAATTTAAATGAATCCATCATTTTGCAATTAAATATACTGTTAAAATAAACATATCTATATAAATAAATGTATATTTATATATATATTTCTTTTTTGACAGTATATTTAATTGCACAATAATGGATTAGTTTAAATTAAATTATTGAACAACGAAACTGATTTTATTACAACGAAAATGTGTTTTATTAATTAAATATTAATTAGTACAGGAAGCTCCATAAGCCGTTAATTCATATTCCCGGTAAATAGAGCATTCTGTACTAATCATCACTTTACTTTAATTAAAACATCAAATGTTTCTTCTAATTATGTTATCACAATAGCATTATTAGAAGAAACATTTAGAATTATATGTGCGCTCAGCTGATTGGCTGATCGGCTGAGCGCACATATAATGAGCAGGTCCGCAGTACAGTGACTTCATTGTGCTGCGGACCAGCGAAGAGGACACATCGGGGTGAGTATAGAGCTCTCCCCACCCCCTCCCCTGCATTGCACCCCTCCCAGCAAGGAAGGGGGGGTCACTTAACCCCTTCCTTGCTGGGATGGGTGCATTCTGACATCAGTCTGGCCCCCAAGGGGTTAAGGGGGATGCAATACATCCTCCCTTAACCCCTTGGGGGCCAGACTGTAAGCAGCGATCTGAAAAGATGCTGCATACTGTAAGGAGCACAACACCGCTCACAATGATGGGTGTTGTGCTCCTGTTTGTGTGTTTCTCCCTTTATGTTTTTCAGATATCGGTATCCTGGGGATTACGTCGGATTCCGTGGACTACGTCGATGACCAGCGGTTGTTTGGTGTTTTTTTTTTATAAAATGGTCAATGAGGGGTGTGGGGGTGTTTTTATTTGAATAAAAAAAAAAATTCACTTGTGTGTTGTCTTTATTTCTTTACTTTATAGACTTAGTAGTGGAAGCCGTCTAATAGAAGGAATCCATTACTAAGTCGGGGCCTAGTGTTAGCCGGTATAAAATGGCTAACACTAACCCCCCATTATTACCCCAGTACCCAATGCCACCAGGGGTACTGGGAAGAGATGGGTGCCAGTGGTCCCGGAGCGTCAAAATTGGCGCTCCTGGACTGGGCGGCAGCAGGCGGGTAAGATTTAGGCTGGGGAGGGCCTAAACCAATGGCTCTTCCCCCCCTGGTGTTACCAGGCTGCTGTGGCTTGTTTTTTAACCCGGCTGGTTATAAAAATAGGGGCGACCCTATGCGTTTTTTTTTTAAATAAATAAATAATAAAAAAAAAACACATAGGGTCCCCCCTATTTTTATAACCAGAGCTATGCACCAGGACACAACAAGCGTCCCAGAGCTCCAAAATTAAAGAAGCAGCAAGGCCCCTGATGAGAGGCTGCGGAAACGCGTTGGACCGGACCATGAGAATACTGAAGTGAACCCCATGAATAAGGGAAGTAATATATCTTCAGCAAAAAAAATATTTTCTTGTTTGAATTTTTGTATATAGAAAATTGGGACACTAAGTAGTGACTATAACCGTGACACTAAAGTGCAATAGAAAAGAGACTGTGACCATCATATAAGTGCAATATGAAATAAAATGTGCAATATGGGAACACAGCTGGAAAGTACATACGGATAATAATCACTACTAATGGTTATATATACTGTATAATATGCAATAGGAGGAAGAGTTGGGTGCAAAAAACGCATGGACAGACAAAAAACGCATCAAAAACGCAACTAGGTCTGAACAGTACCCAAACAGACTTTTATGTGCTGAAATAATATATACTGTCTAACATACAAGAAGAGGACATTTTGGGTGCCAAAAACACGCTACAAGGTCTGAATAGCGCCCAAATAGACTCTCCTGTGGGAAAAGAAGTGGTGGCACAAAGTGCAAAGATGATGGCTGTGCAATAATGTGTTTGGTGTTTTAAGTGATATAATAAAAGGTATTTTTTAATTGACTATTGGAACACTCAGTGATATGAAATAAACATAGTCCTTTATATTAATTTACATTCAGAGACTGTAAATATACATTTATTTATATATATATATATATATATATATATATATTTTAACAGTATATTTAATTGCACAATGATGGATTCGTTAGAATTAAATTATTGAACAACGAAAGGGACTTTATTACAAAGAAAATGTGTTTTATTAATTTAATATATTAACTATTAGAGGCATCGGCATTCGGCATCATTGCCGGCTATTTTTGAAGTACTCCGTACGGACCGCCTGTCAATCCACGGCCGCATTTCCAGCCGCAAACAATGGTCTTTTTCATTTTTTACGGGTCCGTTTACGATAGGGTCGTAGATTCATACATAGTGTGCACTGTGCAGCCGTATATCGTATACTTTCCAGAGTACGCATGAACCGGAAAAATCCGGCCGATGATTTACTGCCCGCAATACAGCCGCACAGATACATAGTGTGAACCTAGCCTTACTGTTGGAATGGTACAGTATAGAACATACATGTCTTCCTTTACTTCCTTGTGGTGCTGGCTCCTGTTCCTCAAAACAGGCACTATGGCTGACCTTCAGTGTCTAGAGCTTGCTTAGGGAATATTTGCTGTACTTGTGGAGGCAGGGGTCTGGAGGGGGGACCTCTGTTCACTTTTGTGTATGTGTGTTTGGGGGGGGGGGGGGGTGTTAGTCCTACCTTATTACTATTAAATAAGGGAGGATAGAGAGGGGTCAGTATGGTGCAGCAGTCAGTTATGTATGATGGTAATGTGTGTAACCTGTATTATTTGATCCTTGTAGAATAGGATTATTGGTAGTATTTGCCTGTGTCAATTGTTTTTATTTAGTAGGAGTATGGGGGTATTTGGAGGTATCTGGAGGTTATATGTGGTCATAGTACAGTAGTATTACTTGTCCCCAGTATAATGGTTTTATTGGTAATATTGGTCTTGGGTAGTAAAGCTGGGTTCACACTGCATTTTTGCAGTCTGTTTCTTTTCATCGGTGTTATGAAAAGCAGATGTATTTGTCAGCATCCATTTTTCCATTGACTTCCATTATTTGAAAAAAGGATGAAAAACTTATTAAAACAAATTCATTTCTTTTTGGTTTACGCAAAAATGTAGTCGACTACGGTAGGGCCGCTTCTGCCATGAGGCGGAATGAGTATTCCGCCGCAGGCGGCAGATTCTGCGCCCCCGCAGCGCAGCGTTGGCGGCAGGACGGGACAGCTACGGCAGGACAGGTGAGAGGCTGCAGGGCCGGGGAGACAGCGGTCAGCGTTGGCGGCGGGACAGCGGCAATGACAGCTGCTGACTGACGGCGCGGGAACGCGGCGGGGGACAGCGGTGAGCGTTGGCGACGGGACGCTGCTGCAGGATAGGTGAGTGGCTGCAGGGCCGGAGCGCGCACGGGGGGGTTTGGTTCTGGGGGGTTCCGGGTACGCGTTGTGGTCCGGATGGGGTGGGGGGCTTGATAGTGAGGGGGCGGCCGCCTGACGTTTTCCTCAGGCGGCAGAGACCCCAAAATCGGTCCTGACTACGGTCAACCATGTTTTTGTGTATGCTAAAAATGGATTTTTTTTTAATCCATTTTTTTAACAGCTTTTTTTTTTTACATAAAATGGACTGCATAACCACAGTGAGAATCCAGCCAAACAATAACTGGATTTAGACAGTAACAGAATGATGGTAGGTAAAATGAATGGTAATAATATTTATCATTGTAAAAGGGTAACATGATACATATAAATGCACAACTGAATATTTTGTCATTTCTTTAACCCTAATTCTACACCAGCATGATCTACAAATCATTATGGCATACCTGTCACTTGGACAATGCAGCAGAATAAGATGTAACACCCCTGTCGGTACACTGTCCTATGTGAGCGGGAGACGGAACTCCTGGAAACAGCATAGACAGCATAGTAATACACTTACAATGCAGTCTACGGAGCTTCTGGGAATTTCATCTACTACCCACATGAGAAGAGGGCGGTGTAGCGGGAGGACTTTATCCTGCTGCATTGTCCATGTGATAGGTTCGCTTCAACCATGGTTATGTAGCTAACACAAACTTTACTAAGCGCAATCCCAATTTGAATGATTTTTATATGTAATTTAATTTAAACTAAAGCATACGCTCCATAGACATGGTCCAAAAACTGGCTCACAATAAAAAATATTCACATTATACACATACAAATACACTTGACACACTTTCCTACTTGTTTCCTTGCATGGCTCTAGGCTATACACTCTCACTGCTTTTGAGGGCCCACACGCTGCACGCTCGCATGATGGTTATTATATGATGTAACTGTGCGGTGTGTGTCTGTCGGCCTCTCGTCGCAGGGATTTGTGAAGCGCAGCCCTAGTAAGTGCGGGGGGCTGATCCCTACAGTTGCGGTTCATTCTTACTAGTAAGAATGACATTGACAGAGGAGCAAATTGAGTCAGTGTTTTACAGACAGTTCAGAGAGCAGAGGGGCCCCTATGTGTCATTGGCCCCCAGGAAGCCGCATATCCTGCCCAATAAAGACAGCTCAGGCGGTGAGGGAAACTATAGCCCTGGGCCCATGGAGCCATTAATCTGCCCCTGTGTCCCCTAATAATGGTTCAATAAAGAACGAATATGAATGTATCTTTATGAAAATCCCATTCCGAGTACCTATCATTAAGTTGTCTAGGCAGTAATGTAATGTGTCAGAGCAAAAAATGTGCTGTCTGTTCTCACTTTATTTAACTTGACCCACTACCTAAGAGATGCTAAAAGGTAATAGACAGTGCTGACAGCTTTATGGCATGAAATGACTAGCTATGCCATATACTGAAGAATATACGGAAACTTGTCAACAACCAGCAATTTGAATTATGATTAATCTTTCATCTTATTTGCAATGTATTGCACACAATGATCCAAATCAGCATTGCCTTTGATCAGGTTATATTGCTTTGTGGCTGACTGTCACATCATCATAGATTAGCACCTTAAAAAAAAAAAGACTGCCATCTATATCAACTGGTTATAATATTTATCAAAGAGAAATTCTTGTAATGGTAATTATTTAGTTGGGAGTCCTTCAGATTCCCTCAAGAAGAACTTTTACAATTGTTTTTCATGCTAGATAGCAGTCGCATTCTGGCAGTTGCCTAGCAACCGGGGTTGGTGCGGATAATTATGTTCGCCATATCTTCATGCTACGGCTGCTATCTTGGGTGTGAAGAGGAGTCTAGTAAAACACCTTACATTAAATTACTACTCTTCTCATCCCTCTTACACTGCAGACTGCCTGCTAGAATCAGTGCAGATGCTGCTGTGATCACAAGACCTTATTAACATACACATAGACAGCTTGTTTTGGCAACATATTTAAAGGTGCTTTCCCATAATGGCTATGGGATAGGGGATAAATATCTGATTGGTGTAGGTCTGACTGCTGGGACCCTCACAAAACAGGAGAATATGAGGTCCTCTGTACTCCAGTTTAAATGGAGCAGTGGTTGAGTATGCTTACTGCCCCTCTGTTT
Source organism: Dendropsophus ebraccatus (assembly GCF_027789765.1). Lineage (NCBI taxonomy): Eukaryota > Metazoa > Chordata > Amphibia > Anura > Hylidae > Dendropsophus > Dendropsophus ebraccatus. The sequence goes on from NC_091455.1 coordinate 52,532,080, forward strand.
AATCTCTAGTAGAGTCCTCCGCTATCTTCAGCTGCCGCATACAGTTTAATAGACTGGCAGTAATTATAAGCAAAACGTCTTATGAACAGGGTGGGTCCAGGTACTCCCTCTCGGTCCGGCGGAGGCAGGAGCCTGGGGGGCGAGGGGGTTACCCGAGTGTGTGGGGGTGTGTTCTCTCTCCTGCGGTCCCCTGCACGATGGAGGAGACCGTCTGGGATACGAAGGTGTAAGGTAGTTAAAAGAGAGGTAATGAATTGATGGCGTCCATGGACACGCACCCTTCGGAAGGAGAAATGTTATGTTAACCTTTTTTGAATTGTTATGGGGTGAAATGCCTAAGAAGATATTTGGTTTAAGATGTGGAAAAATAGCGGCGGTATCCAGACATGGAAGGAGTGGTTTTTAATGTTTGTCTGGTTAATTCTGTAATAAAGGAAATTTAAAAAAAAAAAAAAAAAGAACAGGGTGGGTCCAGACACTTATTGCCTTTCGTGTCAATACGTGATAAGTGTTCATAGATGCGAGAAGTGTCCATAGATGCCACAAGAACATAAGAAGTTGCAGCACTCACCACTGTAGTATAAAAAAACATGCTTTTATTCACAAGTATCCATGTTGCTACCGCGATTGAGCTGCGGGGACAGACGCCAGGATCACAGCAAACAAACAGGCTACAGCTATTTCACCCTTTCCGGACTTCTTCTAGACCTTTTAGATGGAGGTCTAGAAGAAGCCCGGTAAGGGTGAAACAGCTGTAACCTGTTTGTTTGCTGTGATCCTGGCGTCTGTCCCCGCAGCTCAATCGCGGTAGCAACATGGATACTTGTGAATAAAAACACTATTTTTCACACTACTTTGGTGAGTGCCGCAACTTCTTATTTTCTTAAGCTACTACGGACTGTTGATTATTTCTAAGGCTGAGCACACTGGTAGAGGTTAATAGCCCTCAATAACCTGCACTAGTGGATCTCTCACATGCAGTTGAAAGCAAATCTCTGGAACTAGAGGTATACTGCTGTGTCGGTTACTGTGTCTTATTTGACACAACACTGTCCGTAGATTGTTCGATGTATTACAATTTTCATCCATTGACTTTAATGGAACTGAGCTGAAAAGGCACACTCACACTGAGGACAGGTGAGGTGCTTCTTCTAGAAGAATGAGGAAAAACACCACCAAACTCCAAAAACGAGGATCAAGGCGCAGGTCCGACTAATGGTGACTAGATGAATAATGTAAAACTATAAAAAGTTTATCAAAAAGACTGAACGCGTTTCGGAACCGTACCGATTCCTTTTTCAAGAGTCATATAACGATGGTCCATTTGTCGGACCTGCGCCTGGATCCCCGTTGTTGGAGTTTGGTGGTGTTTTTCCTCATTATTCCCTTGGTGGAGTTCGGGAGTGGCTGCGGGTCGCAGGTTTATACTTTTCATGCTATTCCGAGAGTTGTGCCTCCTGTTGAGCACAACTCTATCAGGTGAGGGTTACCATATTCTATCCCTTCACCCCTTTTAGTCCAGTTGATCCGTGCCATGGAGCGCTGTCCCTTGTTTTTCTTTTAGGTTTCTAGAAGAAGGCAGTAAGGTTTTTCTCACACCTTTAAGTTATTCTATTTTATATCTTTCTATTATTTTTTACTGTAGATAAGGCAACCAATCAGCACAATTGTGCTGATATGGTTCCCAGCAGTATAGAGCTACTGGGCAGTTCATGGAGCATTTTAGCCACAGCTGCAGCCCTAGCTTTACAAAGAGGAAAAATATGTTTTATTATGCTGGCGCGAGGCCAGAAGAGAGAAGAAGCTAGTCATTTGGGCTGGGAGCCGCCTGTGACTAGTCACACTCTCTGCCTGTCAGCGCCCAGTGTGGGGATGATTGACAGGCAGAAAGGCCACTAATGAGTCTCTCTGCCTGTCAATCATCCCTGCACTGCATGCTGACAGGCAGAGAGCGTGACTAGTAACAGGCAGCTCCCCATCAAAATGACTAGTTGCCTCCCCTCTCCTGGCCTTGCGCTGTGTAATGAAAAATCTTTTTCCCCTTTGTAAAGCTACTGCTGCAGTTGGTAAGGTCCGCAAGCTGCACAGTACATCTATACTGTGCTGCTGGGAACCGCGCTGGAAGTGGTAATGATTGGTTCCCTTTAAGTTGTTTGTAGGATGTTAGGATCCTAAAACATGAAAATTAAAGCCTGCATAATCTCTGTACTATATTGCTATATCAACCAAAATAAGGCTCTATTCATATCTGCATTACTAGCTTTTTGCCACCTAGAAGAGAGTAGCAGTGCTGCGGGGCTCTGTCCAGAAACCCAAAAACCTGTGTGCTTCTCCCAGCTCTAACAATTAGCGGGGGACTAAACATCTAGACCCTACCAAACTTTTGATATGTCAGTATGTTAAAACTTTTTCTTAGAAGTGACAGGGAGACATTAAGTTGACATTTTGAGTGACATTGGCATAAATCCCACCCCTTTTTTACAGGATTGTTCCTCTAATTAGCAAGTATATAAAAGGTGCCTAACTGGGAAAACCTTTTTATGATTATCATTAATCATGTGTGTATTAGTTATGCTACTTCCAAAACACTAGGTGTCAATGTTGGTTATGCAATATGTAACATAGCTAAAGGAAAAGCTATTAAAGGGTTTACTGTGAACGTGTATTTTCTTGTGTATTCTATTGTGTATGCCACTTGTTGCTCAGCTGTCTGAGAACCAGTCCCTATCACAGATCACATTTAGTGTTTCCAGATGGTTTCAAATAGCTTTCTATGGATATATAATGTAAGGTAGATCTAGTTTAGAGCGTGTTTAGTTAGAGTGTTTCCAGAAAGAGAGTGTACAAAAGATTTCCTACTGAGAAACATTTTCCAGGGCCTGGAGGCCAGGAGCCATGTGTGAAGACTATATTTGTACAGATTATTCCTAAAAATAAAGCACTTTTTTCCTAGCCATGTTGAACTAGTGTCTCCTGTGGTGAGGCTATTGAATTCTATCTACACTGGGAGGCTATTGTCTTTTCTTCTGAAACACTGCAAAAGTTTGAAGGAGGTATGGCAAGAGTCACCAATGAAGTAAGCGAAATGCGCTAGGTTCCCTTTAGGGTCCCCCCAACAGCTAGTCTTACACAATGGGTGGGGCATGCGTTGCTGGATTTGTGTCACTCGGTGCCTACGAACAGCATTAGGAAGAAGTTCATACCCAATGGATGCAGGTACTTCTATCAAGCCCCTACAGCTGAGTACCTAAGGGTCTGGATGGGACCCTTCTCTCACCCTACCCTGCAGGCAGTACACTGTCACCACCGCCAATCTTTGGGATGATCTCAGGGATGATCCTGTGTAATTGCAGGCAACGATCGAAAAATCGTTCATATTGTTAAATAA